>NW_022900928.1:92874551-92907447 GCF_012274545.1 Fukomys damarensis | reverse complement strand
ATATATATATGTATTTATATCTACATCTAATCTATATTTATGTATCCCTGAAAAGTTACATGTTTAGGAGATAGAGAAAAACAAAAACTTTTTTTTCTTGAGAAGGAAATCCACCCAAGTATGTGTTCATCTCTAATGTGGGTGGAAAGCGTGAATATATTTTCAGGGAAAAGAATATTTTATCTCAAAGAGCACTATCTTATCATTCATAGAATTGTACCAGAAAAAATGAATCAAACTTCCACTTAAAATTCAATATAAGTGGTAGGAATTATAGATTTGATTATCAAGAAAATTTTCTACAAATTGTAAATCTCACTTTCTTTTCTCTTATCCCTCCCCTTAAAAAAAAACACAAAAAGTAAAGAGACTCCTGTAGACATTTGTGATATATACTTACATCTGAACAACTTCTCTATTAAGAATATATCATTTATAAAGTCAAATCCCATTGTATAGTCTAAACTTTCACAAAAAAGAATTCCCATGACCAAGAATTTCTACAATAAATGCTCATTGTGTAAAATTATTGTTTTTTGCTTACAGTCAATCCATATGTGATCACAGGCAACCTTGGAAATGGTTCCCAGTGAGAAAGAAACAGCATTGTTTTGGCTATGTCAACACTGAACTAAGCACACATTAGTGTTTTTTTTGTTTGTTTTTTGTTTGGTACTGGGGATTGAACTTGGGTCTTTGCACTTGCAAGGCAGGCCACCAAACCCCTGAACTAAATCCCCGGCCCCCATTAGGTTTTAACATAAAGCTGAACAGAAGGCAAAATTATTTTCATTAAGGACAGGTATAGAGAAATGAAAGCACATTAACTGTGCACAGTTTTTGGAGTGGCTACAGTGTACAGACTGAATGAAAATAGTTTCTCTGAATTTAGGAAAGACACTTACAAGTAAAAACATTATTTTTCCCAAAGGATCTTTCAATTTTGCCAGTCTAAATAAATTTGTATTTTTTTAAATTAGTATATGTTTGCAGTACATAATGAATACATTACAGTGGATTTGTACTTGTACATAATATATCTGAATTCTTTTTTTTAAACATTATTTTCCCTTTCCCTCTTCTACCCCCATTTTAAAAGCTCTATTTCCATTTTTCTTCTTTTCTTTCTTTAAATCTCTCTTCCCTTCCTTCTTTCCCCTTTCTCTCTTTCTTGTTCTCCTTCCTATTTGAAAAAATTTTTTTCCTATTTTCTAATATATATATTTTATTTTGCTCACCATTTATACATTGAGTTTCTCACACAAGAGTAACAATGTGATACTTAAATTGGAGTGTTTGATTTATTTCACTTGGGATCATTGTCTCTAGATACATTTGCGTACATAACAATGTTTTTAGCATGTCTTTATGGCAGAGTGGTACTCCATTGTATATAAATACCACATTTTCTTTATGCATTTATCTGTTGATAAGCATATGGGCCATTTCCAAGATTTGTTATAAATTGTTCTGCTATAAATACGAGTATGCAAACGTTACTATGGTGTGATGACTTTGACTTTTTCTAGAAGGCGAATAGCTGGGTCACATGGAATTGCTAGTTTCAGCTTTTTGAGGAATCTGTATACTGACTTCCATAGTGTATGGTACAAATTTACATTCCTACCAATTAACTTTCCACATATTTGGTTAATACACTAAATTGTTGAGGTGAATATAAACGTGGCTTTTGTATTAAAATCCAACTAAATTCATATGCTAATATGGAGGCACAGCTTAGTTTGCCTAATAGTTGGAGAAATTAAGTAACAATAAAAGATAAGGATACAATTAGTTGCAAAATTCTAGTGAAATTAGATCAGAAGTTTGAGCAATTTCAATAGATTAGAGTTCCTATTTGTATATATACATATATCTCAGTAATTTCTTGTTTAGTAGATTTTAGTATGCAAAGAACTTCCTTACTGTCAGTTACAATACCCCAATGATCTAAGAATTATGACACTAAATTTATAGATGAAGACATTGAGACGACCTTGAAATGACTCTAAGGTTCAATCTGTTTCCTAATGCACATAGCCACAGAACACAATGTACAGAGAGGGTACGTTGTAAACATTGTAGTTTGCAACTTGAAACCAATGCCTTTTCCTTTGGCCCATCCTCATTTATTCAGGTATTGTCTTATTATTATCATCTATTAGCAAGCCTGATATACATATCCTTCTTATTCTAAGGATAATAAGTGTCACTAGTAAGCATATTCATAATTTCATGTTCCTAACATTTCCTTAGATTTTCTTTATGAATATAATGGAAAAATGTTTCCTTGATGGGCAAAGTTGTTGAAAGAATATATAACTTATAATTTCTTCTCCCACAATGGTTAAAATCATGGAAGTTAAATTTGAAATCTACTCTGGCATTGTCTCTTGTTTTTCTCTATACCACTGAAGTTTTCATTTGGTTTTTGTCAGTGTCTTCATCTTTCATTGTCTCTTTAGTTCAATAAAAAAAAATCATAGAAACTTAGAGACCATTAATTCTTCCTCATTAAATCTCTTGTCTAAGTACTTTAAACAAATAATTTACAACTTGATCCAATTATTTAGAGGTTGTTTCTAACAAAGTGATTCAACTTTTGTATTAATGAGAAATTTATGCAGAGACCATTCTTTGAATTCCAGTCATAAAAGTGCTGTGGGAGACTATTGCTCATCTACCTGAGGCCAAAAGTCAGTCTGACTGCTTACAAATGCATACAAAATAGATCAGGGCTGCACTTTCAGTTCACATACATTTAAAAATAAGTAATGTTAATTTATTAATTCATGTAATAATGTTCCTTTATTATTTTATCTGTACACATCAGGCAGTGTGATAGGTTCTAGAGATAAAATGGAAAATAAGGTATATGTTAATCACATGAATTATTGATTATTTGTAAACCCCATTAGAATTCTAACCTTATGAGACTGGGGTCTTTTGTGTTGTTTATTACTATCCCGAGCACCTCGGATGGTGGTTAGGACATAGTTGTTTAATAAATATCTACTGACTGGGCTGGGGATTTAGCTCAGGAGCATCATGGCTGCCTGGAGGGGGCAAGGTCCTGAGTTTGATCCCTGGTACAAAACATATCTATTGACTGGGTAAAGAGCATAAGCAAGCAATGATAGCACTGTATAAGAGGAAATGATCAAAAGTAAATATTAATAAAAATATATGACATTATTTTATAACTGTGATTCTTGCTATGAAAAAAATTTCCATGCGACAAAGCAAATGGAGATGTGATCCTTTAAATGGCATGGTCAGAGAAGGTGTTTCCAAAGGGATGATGCTTCCTATGCTGAGAACTAAAGATCTCAGGAGAATGAGGACAGAGTCGAGCCCTAGGAAGGGTAGAGAGGGGAGTGCTGTAGTCTGAAGCAACATATGGAAAGAAAGCTTGAGCTGCTGGTGAACCTGACAGGGGAGGATCAGTGAGAGTTTAGCCAGTGAAGGGCAAAGAACCACAGACTGAGGCAGATCATTCAGGGTCTCACTCTGTAGGCCAGGGTAAAGGAGGGGATACTGTGCAGAGGTAGTAGGATGCCATTCATCACTGCTGCTTGTCAACCTGTTTCAAGTGGTGCTTTTTTGTTTCACTGACTAAACCTTGCTTTTGTTGAGGGAAGCAGTGTTACTAAAAAATGAACCAATGAGCAAGAACTTGCTATCGTGCTCAGGTTTCCTTCATCTAGAAAAGCTCTATAATTCTGATCTAGAGATACATCAGTGGAAGATATTCGACTGGTGCTTCAGGGAAATTTTATTTTCAGGTAAAAGGATCAACTATGGCTGCTCCAGGGCTGTAACTCTTTCCTCGTACCTTGAGTACCTGTGATGCTGGAAACTAAGGCCATCCATTCTGTTTTGATGCTGCAAAAAGGAATAAATAATTGCAGGTGTGTCTGTCAGTCCCGTCACCTTTGAGCTGTTGAACCAGTATGAGAGACCCCAGTGGTATGAAAGACTGTGATGTAAGAAAAACAAATCTAGTATTTAAAGCAACTTGTAATCAGATTTTTATCTTGTCTAGAGCTCTGTGCATTTTGGATGGGTACAGTGACATAGGCAAAAGCTGTCAGTTCAAAGGACTGCATTGAACATGAGTTAAAGAAAGAAGGATGCTTGATAGATAAGCACCTTGTAAAGACAGGAAGAAAGTAAACTAAAGAACAGGCATTTTTCTTTATTTGGGAAAAGAATTGATTCAAAGCATGGGGGAACAGACATCTCTGGCTTTTTGGGTTTCTCAGGTTCAGTTTCATCAGCTATGAAATGAAAGGACTTAGGCAAAATGACCTCCAAAGTTTCATTTAGTTCTGCAAGTCTATGCTTATAACAATGGTCCTATTCTTTTGGTGAGTCTGGATATTATATAAATGTAGGGGCACTGAATCCTGGATGTGAAGAGGAGAGTGTATGTTTCCTCAGTTTTCTTCCTAAAATCAATGAGAGCTGAATAAAGGAAGCTCTGAGAGCCTGAGAGGGTCAGGCTGAAGCTGTGCAGAATGCATTATTCATGGGTTAGGTCTTCAGTGCTCTGATTTTCCTCCAAAAGTGCTCTTTAAGAGGATCAAAAGTGGAGGGTGAACTGCATAGGGTACTCTGACAAATGAGTAGAAGAAAAAATTAAAGTGCGGGGTGAGAATGTATGTCTATAGCAAAAATGAACAAAAAGTACCAGTGTCTAAAGTTTGACTAGTAAAACCAGCTAATATCTGCTGTGAACTAGTTTAAATGTTTTGCTTTTTAATCATTTTTATTTACTTATTGATATTTATATTTGGATATAAACTTTTGCTGGTTATGTCTTATATTGTCTCATACACCATAGTTATTTTTATTGTGTATTTGATAATTTTTAATGGGCATAAGTCTAATTATTAACATAATTTGGTTCATAAAAGACACTTTCATATTATTGGTACTGGGGATTGAACTTGGGCCCCTGTGCTTGTGAGGCAGGTGGCGAAACCACTGAGCCAAATCCCCAGCCCCACTTTTATTTTATTTAGTGTTTGTGATTCTAAGAATTTGCCTGACCTTTTGTAATGATTATTATGTCTTGTCACCTAGATTACTGAAGATTTATCATTTTACCATATATATATAAATATTATCTATGAATTATATACAAATGAACTGCAAATATGTATATCTATGTATCTATGTGTATATGTTTGCATGTATCTATATATCTATATCTATATGTATAAAATTGACCTGGAATTGATTTATTTTTTTCCTTTATTGAGTTTATTGGTACATTTTAGGTATACAGTACAGTTACATTCATTATGGGGATCTTGTACCTTTACATGACAGGTGGTCTTGGTTTTCTCTTTTTCCCCTTGTCCCTGCCCTCCCTTCACCCCCTCCTCCCCTCCACATTTACAAGCACTTTATTTCCATTTTTTCATTTTCTCATATTTTTTCCCTTATTACCTTTCCCCTGCCCTTCCCACTTTCCCTACACCTTTAGCCCCTTTCTTCCCATTTCACAACGTCAGTTATCTCATTATGGAATTGATTTCTATACATGAAAATTTCCCTCTTTTAAGTTTTCTAAGACTTTATTTCTGTTTTGCTCTTTACCATAAATGGCTGCTAAAATTTATCAAATATTTTTTTCTGCATCCATTAAGGTGGTTATATTGGCCCTTATGCTCATAATACGGCAAATTATTCTGGATTTTTAGAGATAAAAATTCTTGAAATAAATGCAATTTGAGTCTTAACTGTGATTTTCTTATTGCTCCATTTTTTTTGCCAATGTTTCTCTTAATATTCCTATTTATGTTACTGTCACATTATGTTATATCATTAAATAAGTTGGGAAGTACTCTTGTCTTTGTTCTCCTGGAAAGAGTTTGTGGAGGTGTTGAATTTCTTCTTCCTACACATTGGTTAAATTCACTGAGAGAAGCACTTTGGCCTAGAGTTTTCTTTATAGAAGTTTTATAAATATAGATCCAATGTGTTTAATGGATATTGGATTGTTCAGTTTTGTTTTGTTTGCCTCATACATACAAGGCAAGCACTGTACCAATCAGGTACAAGCTTTAGCACTAGATGCCCAAGTTTTGTTAGTTGTTTAAAAGTTTTGCCAGAAATGTATAAATTGTAAAATTTTATCAAAATGTCAACTGTTTCTTCCTTAATTAATTGGTAGAATTCATCAGTAAAGCCATTTGGGCCCAGAATTTCATTTAAGAAATTACTCTCTAAACTTAAGGGAAAATTGTGAAATATGTGCAGTTTCTTTTAGTCCTACTCTGTTGAATGTTCTTGACAATAAAGTCATTTTCTTTCAGTGAATTTTAAATATTGAATATTTAAGTCACTATTTCTTACCTCTCTTAAATGTTAACACTCTTCTGTCTTACTCTTCTTGCTTTATGTATGGTAAATGTTTTCCTAAAACTACAATACAATAAATTAAAGATTGAGTATATTCATTATTTTATTAATTTTTTTCCTATGTGTTTGCTTTAAATCCTAGTATTTGCATCTAATCCTGCATAAAATTATTTTACTGTGAATTACTGTTTTGATCCTAGATAGAACAAATGTTTTCTAAGACAATCAAAGCAAGTCATTCAGACCATAATGGACATTAGTTTTATTTAATTATGATAAAAGTAAAGTATTTCACTTGAATGCCAAAGTTTGTAAAACAGCACATATTGTCGTTGCTAAACCATATTTATCATAGAAATTTGCTCTTATCTTTTTTATTGCTCTACAATTCTGATATCTAAGAATCATAAAATATTCATCAGATAATTGCTTTTATTCTTCTATTTCCTGATTCACTGACACAAAGCAGATTCCATAGAGATAAAATATGAGGTTCAGCTAGTTCTTTGAGTCCAGTAAATGTAGCATATAAATACGGTTAAAAATCTTAGGATGGAAATATTTAGAGTAGATGAAATATATGAAGAAATGTAGCCTATCCTAAATATGGTTTTATGTTCACAAATTGAGTGATTATTCAGTGGCAAATAAAATAATGAATATACCACTGCTTAAGAGGCTAATTTTAACATAAAGTAATTTGAGACCCTTAAGACTGTACTTAGTATACAGGGTTGGAGACAGGCTAATCTCATAGGTCTATTAGTTTTATTCTAAAATAAGCATATTAACAAACTAACAAACAAATAACTTTCTCTGTATAGTTTAAAGAGACAGGAATTTAGAGAAACCTACAAGTGGTTTAAACTCTGAATTGATGACTATGTTCTATAAATCCTGTATCTGTTCCCTCCAACCTTGCTCTTCCTAGTTGTCCCCTCCTGTCCTCCAGGACGTCTTCACTGGGGCACTGACCTCGCCAGGGCAGGCAGGGAGTGAATGCTGCGTCCAATCACCTGCCTCAGACCTCTGGCTGGTACTGACAGTACCAACACTTGCTGAGAAAGCCACTCCCAGCTCTCTATCTGGTTTCAGAAATTATTATTTTTTTTCTCATATTCCTGAAAAATCACTTTATGTATTTGTTTCTTTTCAAATAACTGAAAATATTTTTATTTTGCCACAGAATAAATTAAATATTCACCTTCAACTTCCATTTAAATGTTTTCCCTTCCTAAGTGGAAAAGGTACATCTTCTTCCCGAATCTTTCCATCCTCTTTCCAGATCTTCTCATTCTTTTCCTACATCCTCCCATCTTCTTCCCAAAGAGCCAGACACTTCGAGTGGGTGAATTTCAAATCAAGACTTCTTCCCAGAACAGTTAAGGCAGACAGTGGACCAACTCAGAAACTGAAACTCCAACGGACCGAGGTTACTTTATGAATTAAATATTTAGCTCAGGGATTGCTTTACTGCAATCAAGTTATAAATGGAATCATGATCTAAAATGAAGAATAAAATAGAGCAAAGCTCAAAACCAAAAACAAAAATTCCTAACGAAGTACCAAGGACCTCTGATGAGCCTTCCCTGGAGTTATGGGGGGACAGCACGTCAAGCATGCTCTCTCTAATGCATTTCAGTGACTATCAGGTCCCAAGTATATTACAGTTGTCGCCTGTGTTTTAATATTTCCTAATTATGCACTAGGAGGTGCTCCTGTAATTTGAAATATGTTTCGTTAGAGGCTCAGAGAGCTTTTTATATTTTGAGAAGTTGTGAGTAGCCGTGCTTTAGATCGGCAATTGTACACCTTTTGCATTATCTTCTTCTCCTCACCATAAATATCCAGCTCTATAATTAAAGGCATGAAGCTGGAGTACGAAATAGATGGTGTATCTCCCAAACGTACAACTTTGAAAGAAAAAAAAAATCCGTGTAAAGCAATGGGAATGTGCTCTGTGATTATGCGCTCTGGGGCGGTTGCACAGCAAGCATGATGGGGATTACAAATTTGCCAGCTCTGCAGGAAGGATATGCCTATTAACAGAAAGCAGCTGTTCAGAAAAAAAGCTATGCCCAAAGTAGTGAAAGGATGTCTTAATTTAGCTCTGGGCCACATTTATTACTGCCGATTTTTTTTGAAACTATCAACTTCATTCAGTTAATAATATTCCTGTAAATTTATGCAACACAAAGGAAATATTAAGAACAGTTGACCCAAGTAAATCAATCTCTGTTGTTCAACAATTATTTTATCTCACTACAAGGCATCGGTAGAATCTCTAACTTGCTATTTTGCATCCTGGCCTATGCAAGGGAACAATTTAATCAGGTGCTAGAAAGTGTTTTTGCTCTCCTTTGTACAATTACCAGTCTACTGGCTGGATTACTGACAGCTCTTTCTGCCTGAACACTGAGAACTGAAGGAAATTATCTTTTTAGGGTTAGGATTAGGGTTAAAGACCTAAAGCTATAACTTTTGCAATAGGTTGGTTTCTTCCTAGATTCGAATAAAATTATGCGGCAATGTATGGATTCTAGAAATATTTAAATTAAAAATGAAAACTACACTAAAGTATAAGAAAGGTCTAATTGGACTGTCTAGGACCTGGAAGATAACACTCTTATTTGAGGCTGTGGAATTTCTACATTTCCAGAGTGATCTTATTTTATTTTTTTATTTAGTTTAATAAAGGGACTTTTATCGAGATGCTACTAATGATCAGAGAAATGTGTAGGTACTTTTTATGCAACATTCTATAGGGAAGACTTTTTCTTGCAATTTGGATGAGACAGTCAGTGATTTATAAGCATAAAGAGCTGTGCAGTTATTCAGATTAGAGGAGGACAGAGGAGAGGAAGAGCATTAAAAGGCAATGGACTCAGCCTGGGAGTGGCATGTATGTGTACATAGGGTGTGTACACACGTGTACCTGCATGCACTCTTGAATGGGGAAGAGATTCTGAAATCAAGATGTGAAATACAATTGGATTCATTTAATTTAATTTGGTGGATAATTTTGGAAAGGCATTCTGGACAGAGATCATCATGGATAGAAGAAGCTTTTAAGGAACTACAAATTCATGTAGCTTCTTTAAAGAGGGCCAGAGGACTCCGGTCAGAAAAGCATGTAAAGCACTAGTTAAGAAAGACTTTGTAGTTAAAGCCAAGAAGTTTGAGATTCATCTTAAAGCAGTGAAAGTAGATTTAAGGTGAAAGGATGATAATAGATCAAAGGTTTAGAGGTTTCAAAGCCCCTTCTCTCTCAAGTACCCATCAGCACGCTTGGATAGAAGGTGGGTGAAGTTTTGACCTTTAAACATCCTTAAGGTAAAGAACAAAAGTGTTAAATTTGTAAAATATGGAAAATTTCAATATTTTCTGAAAGATTAGATGAATTTGGTAAGTAAAAAAACAATAGATAGATGAATTAAAAACTTCTGTGGGTATCTAATCATTTCTTTTTGCCAGACTTAATATAGAATTTGAGATATTGTTTGGCCTTAACTTACAATATTTAATTTATTCCATGCCTTATTTGTGTTGTGCCTGAAAAATTGCTTCAATAACTTAATCATTAGTTTTTCAGTCACAAATTTATTGTAACATTGATTGAAATTCTAACACACACACACACACACACACATATATAATTTTATCATAAAACAAATTAGACTCTCACCTTTCTTGCCCCCATAAACAATTTTCAAATATCTTGTATAAGAGCTGGAGATTTAGCTCAGTGGTTCTGTCACCTGCCTTGAAAGCACAAGGTCCTAAGTTCAATCCCTGGTACAAAAAAAAAAAAAAAAAAAAAAATCTCGGATCTTATTTTTATAGGTGAATAGCATATTCATTGCATCAGGGTAATTCATGAGCTATCATATTTATTCAGTATCTCATTTATCAATGTTATAATCAAATAACTTCATATTACTTTATTCTGACAGTTCACCAAATCTCAATTTTAATTAAAGAAATATTTCCCTTTAATTTACTTTATCAATCAGTCATTTAAATCTTGATCATATTTTGCTATCCACAGCATATCACTGCACGTTCAATATCAATTTCATTATCTGTACCATATTAAAATGTAATTTTAATAGATGCCAATTGACAACTCTGCACTTTCTGGGAGGAAATCCTGTTTGTTTTTTCCTTTTCAATATACACAGACTTGGTTTGCTTTTTATACATGAATAAGCTTTTTTTCTTCCACAAATTTAAATTCTCTTTTAGTCCATATGGGTTTCTTTTCCTAAAATAGTGTTCTTAACTGCTGTATGGATTTATAACTTTAAGAGTATGACAGAAACTGCAGCAGTCGTTTGGGGGATGTTCTTCACTCTTTCTTTGATGCTTCTTTTACAAATTATTGATTTACATATTATGCTTCATTTACATATTAATTATACTGATTAAGAGAAAAATACTGTTAGACACACAAATAGGAAATTATAAAAATCACTTAAATGTCAGAATAAAGGAATGATTATAGTCTATTGTTTTGACTTCCATTTTGAATTCAAGAAGTCAAATACCATGTGAATCTGCTATAGTTTCAATCTTGTTTTAAAAGCTAGTACTTCAAGGCACAATGCTTATCAAATTTAAAATTACCATTTTCTAGATTGATATAAACATCTTTATTTCAAAATTACATTTAACATGATTAGAATGTATATCATAAACTACTCCATTATTGTAAATTTTTTCATGTGGGATGCTTAAATTTTGCCCATCGGAGTAATTGTTTGCATTTATTTTCTTTTCAAATAAAAGAACAGGCAAGAAACATTTAACTCTGCAAGAAAGTTACACGGTACATTCATAGTTTTCAGTATCAGGGCCAATTTGAAGTTGCATCTAGTTATTCCATTAAATGAGTATTAAGTACATTTTATGAATTGAATAAAAAGTCCAAATCTTTGTGCACTTTGATGATACCCAGAGGATTTCTTTGGATAGTAGATGCTGATGAGTTTCTCATCTAGACAAGAAGAGAGGACCAGTGCATTTAGAATCCGGGACCAGCCATAATTACTGCTCTGAGATAAGGCTCAAGCTGTAGCAATTAATGCAAAGATTAGAAAGAATAACAGATTTACACAGGGATAGCCAGAGCTAGGTCATGCATCTCTGATGAGTAACTCTTTCTTCCCTAACAATAATAACAATAATCAAGGCAATTCATATTGACTAACAGCCAGTTATGAACCATTATCTGTGCTGTTTTGTAAGAGATCACATATTTCAACCAACAGTAAGAAGTATGTTCAGTGTCCATCTCGTAGAGATGGGGAAACAGGTTTACAAGATTTATCAAAAAGCACTACAAGAATTAGGACATGAGGTGGTGAATACTTAGCTCAGGCCTTCATTCAGGGTAGTGTTGAATACCCGTCTGTGCTCACCTTTCCATATACCACTTCCCAACTGGGAAACATGCTCATGTTCTGCATTCTGGTTCTTTTCTACTCCTCCAAAGTCTCTAACGTCTTCAATGAGTTTGTCATTTTTTCTGCATCATAGTCTGATTTTCAAGGGATGTGACAATTAATTGTGATATATGAACTTCACTTGATTAAGAAATGCCTAGCAGGACATGCTCCCCTGATGCTGTTCCCTGCTCTGCTCCCTGACTGCCATAAACTAAGCAACTCATTCTGTCACACTCTTCTGCCATGATGGTCCTGCCTTGGATCTAATTAAATAAAAACTGAATCTATCTCCCCAAACTATGAGCTAAATTAAACTCTTTCTCCTTTAAATTGTGTCAAAAATTGTGTTCAGTGGTTGGAAAGCTGGTTATTACAGAAAACTGGTACCAGAAGCGGGGTCATTGTTGGAACTGTCACTGACCATGTTGTTCAGAAGCCTATGGAACTGGTTTGCAGGAAAAGAGGTTTAGAGAGGTTTAGAGATGCAGGCTAGAAAAACCATAGAATGTTGTTAACAGAGCTTGATGTATGATTCTGCTTGGATATCAGAAGATTAGGATGCTAATAGAAATGGGTACAGTGAATGACAATCTCGAAATGTTTCATTTGGGAACAAGGATTCCATTGACAGTTGCAACATGCTGGCTTGTGTGTTCCACTCAGGCAGAAAATGTATCTTTATTTTGCCCATGTTTTGAATTTTTCAAGAAACTGAAAGTAAGGGCAATGGGCTAGTTATCTGACAGAGGAAATTTCAAGACAGCCTAACATTCAGTCTGTGACATGGTTACTTCTGGGTGCTTTTAGTGAGAATTTGGTTCAAAAGGCAAGAGAATACAAATTCAAAAAAATTAAATTTTGGCCCAGAAAAGAAATAAACATATTCAAAATTGTGACAAAGGAGGTGTGGTTAAAGAAGAGATAATAATTATTAAAAAGAAACCAACTAGTTTGTGCAACAAGAGAAAAGATGCCTTGAAACCATCTCAAGATCCCACCCATGACAGGATCAAGAGATCAGAAGCATCAACCTTTCCTTTGAGAAGACAGTACCTGGAACTCTTACTTGAGAAGAGCCTTCTAGGGAGTTGGTTCCCTGGGATTCATTTCACTGTGCTCAGCCATTCAGGAACCCAGGGGTTGCTGCAGCCATGGTCTATAGGAGCCTGACCACCATTTCTACTATAGAAGAAATTATTCATGTGGTGCTGGATTTACTGGAATATAGTGAGATCATTCAGTATTTTTATTCTGTGTCTGATGTCTTTCAGTATATGTGATGTCTTTCAGTATATATAATGTCTTCCAGTCCTATCCATGTTGAAGTGGCAAGATTTCTTTCTTTTTTAAGTCTGAATTATTTTTCAATGTGACAGTGCATGCATACATACACAAAGAGGCCTTTATTTATCCACTGATAAATTTAGGTTATGTTTATATCTTCATCATTGTGAGTAATGTTGCAATAAACATGGTGATGTCAACACTATAAGGTAGTAATTTTATTTTCTTGGCTACATACCCAGACATTATGTTGCTGGCTTGTATAGCACATCCATACCTGAAGTTTCTGTCCTGGGACCATTAATGGATTGAAGTATATTGCTCCTGCCCCATTAATTCTTAGGATATAGAGATCTTTTTCAAAGCTTTATATTCTTTTCCCATTTCCCCTTTCCTAAATTTCCAGTGCAACTATCCGTTGAAGAGAGGAATTCCTCCATCGTGTAGAATTGTGGATAAGTCATTGATGCTAGAGATATTGGGTCCCTCAGGTCTAGCAGAGTTAAAGAGCTTAAATAGAACAGTTTAAAAATATTTCCCCACTTAAAAGTTTTTAAATATTGGATGAATGTTATTTTCATTAGGAAAATTAATCAACAGGAAATTACATATTTCCTTCCAAAATTTAGCAAGAGTGCTTGCTTGCATGTAATATGATTCCTGAGCAGGTTCAGCCTTTAACCGATTGACCACTCATTTACAGACTTTGCTATATTTTTCCCAGAGGCTGAGATTTAAAAGTTTCCTTCTGTTTATTTCTCTGTTTATGCTTCCCCTGTGGAAGCCAAAGATTATAAGTTCCTTCTTTGATGCAGGAAAATAGATCAGAAATATGATTTTTCCTTTAAAATGGATCAGATTTAATTAAAGGGAAACTAGAAGATTTCCTGGAGGAGAAACACTTGCCTATTCAGTCTCTGTCTTATAAATCCCTTCTGTGTGCTTATAAGAAAGCTACAATTTCAACCTAGTAAACTAGGCAAAAGAGCTTTGGGTGTATAACTAAACTTATTTAGAAGAAATTTCTCAAATAAACTTGAACTTGACTGTGCTCTGCTCATGGGATAGAGACAGTGTCTCTATTGTATTCTCTATGAAGAGAAAAGAGCTCCCTTGTTGTCATTTTACTCAGCAGAAATATAACATCTTATATGTAAGTCTCGGTATTTGTGTTGAAAGTTTATGAACTGAATTTCAGATAACCCAGGGAAGTCTTAGATCATGACAACATGAGTAATGATAGTTTACAATTATTTGCACTTGGCTGAAAGACACGAAAGTGATCAACTGAAATGACTAAAGTCAAGGTCTTTATTTTGAATACATATAAAAGCCTTAATGAAATTTCCAATATTTGGAAACAGCCTCAGCTCCAATCTCCCAGCCACAGCAGTTTAATTTTCGATTTTTGTTTTTTGTTTCTTTGTTTGTTTTGTTTTTATGAGACAGGGTCTCACTATGTAGTTGAGGCTGACCTGGAACTCACTATGTAGCCCAGGCTGGTTTTGAACTCATAGTGATCCTCCTGCCTCA
The DNA here is from genome assembly GCF_012274545.1 of Fukomys damarensis. Taxonomy (NCBI): domain Eukaryota; kingdom Metazoa; phylum Chordata; class Mammalia; order Rodentia; family Bathyergidae; genus Fukomys; species Fukomys damarensis. The sequence goes on along the minus strand of NW_022900928.1, from coordinate 92,892,811 downwards.
GCCGTCTGAGTGCTGGGATTGCAGGCGTGCACCACCGTGCCCGGCAGCACAGCAGTTTAAAATATACTTGAAATATCTTTGCAATTCAAATCCAAATCATAACATTATAATGTCTTTTATTTGAAATACTTATCAATTACATTTATTGTGAAGATTGTACATGTACAAAACATACCTTAATTCTCTTTTTTGTTCCCTTTCCTCCCATTCTTCTCTGATCCCTGCAGCTCTTATTCCCCTTCCAATTTTAAAAGCTCTATTTTTCTTCATTTCTCTTTTTTATCCTTTATCCCTTTCCTTTCTTCCTCCCTCTCTCCATCTCTTGTTCCACACCCCTTTTGAAAAACATCTCCTTACTTTCTATTATCCCTTTTATTTTGCTTTTTATTTATGTTTTGGGTTTCTCATAAAAGAAAATTCACGTGATATTATGACTTTATCCACCTCCTGGCTCCTACAACAACATTTTACTTGGTGAACATTAAATTCATTAATTTCAGGCTCCTCCAAAATCCATGCACATGGCTTCATGTATATTGCTTACGTATTTCTTAGCACAGGCTGTTGTTCTAACCCACAGAAAAACTTGGGTTGGAATATTGTTAAAATCTAACATGATCAAGTGCTTAAGAGTGAGCATTTTATTGTATATGGGCCTTTTTGGAACTTTTGAAAATCATATTACATAAGCAGCTAACTTTAAAAAAATAAATAAAATATAGTAACTATTAGGCTCACATCAACACCAAAAAAAAAAAAAAAACCCCAAAACCAAAAACCAAACAAACAAAAAAAGAAACACCCTGAAAATGATGACATTAAAACAGTTTAGAGAGGCCAAGGTAGGAGGATTGCCTTGAGTTGGAGGCCAATCTGGGTTACATAGTTCAAGGTCAGCCTGAACTACATAGTGATACAGTAGTCTCACAAAACAAAAACAAAAACAAAACACCTGGTCTATACTTCATTAATCATTGTATGAAGGCATTCTATTAAGAGTTTTCTACATTTAAGTGTTACAAAATCTTTGGAAGATGTAATCTGATAGGTATAACTGATTTAACAAGTCTTGATGGCAGGAGGCATATTTATTTTGTGACTGGTCATATCTCCAGTATCTGACACAGAACTATACTCCATTAAGGCTTATGTATTTAATTATTGAACCCTCATTATTCACCCCACTTTATAGATTTGGAGACAGAATATCGGAGAGGTTACATGTTCATCCTGAGACACATAATGTGTACATGCTGGGCCAGGAAAACTGGCCTGAAAGCCCAGCCTTCAATCATGATTTTTGCCTTCCTGCACTGACAGGTAAAAGTAATTTCAGTTCTATGTTAGAAATGTATAACATTAAAGGTGTGGAATCTGCTGGGCGTTTGTGATGTACAGACGCCAAAATTTCAACTGGCACAATTTTCTCTTACTCACTAGTGTAAAACAAAATAAACTATCTTGACAATTTTAAGCTAATCATAATGGCCTGAATTCAATGGCAAATGGCTAAGTTAACCAGTATATCTATGCTTTTGCTGAAATTCTCTAAATCAAAGAGGTGGCCAAACTTTATTAGTCATTCAGGATTGCAATTTAAACTATCAGCAGAACAAAAATATTTCCTCTGCTGCAGATTTCAAAATCTCTATCTCTCTCTGACCTGAAGTGCATCAACTAAATATAAAATTTATTCTAAAAATGCATCAAATAAGTACAAAATGTATTTTAAAAATATAATTTTAGTTTTCTTTTCCCCCTGCCCTGGTTTAGACTGCATGCATCTCTATGAAAAGTCTAGCCTGTAATAGCCCAAGGAGTCTCTTCAGTATCCCCCAGGTGCCTCTCCAGCCCACACTACAGAGAGATAGTAACTCTCTTTCAAGTTTTTTGCCTTCCCTTTGTTCTAAGGAATAAAAAAAAAAAAACACTCTGGGAAAGGATCTTTTGAAAAGTGTGGGCTTTTGACTGAGATCCAGATTGATTCTAGACCCTGAAACTTTTAAAATGTGCTTCCTCAGATAGAATTCAGAAGCAATATGAAATTCTTAAAAGGTGTATATTGGGAATCTTGCCTTGATTATATCCTAACCAAAATATGCTTCATTTTTGAGGGAGAACAAAATATATACAAACACCTGTTTCTCTTAACTGTACTGTATTTAAAGGAGAACTACTATCTTTTTTGTTGTTGTTGTTAGATGATTAAAAGGTGGACTTATGCTGCTATGAATTAAACAGATCTTATAAAATGCTAAAAGAGATTCTAAGTCTCTGAGTCTTTCAACAAATTGGCGGAGACCAATTCTTTGTTGATGTAGGAGCTGATGTTATTGAATAGAGGGGCTCCTTCAGTACTAAAAATATACACCGGGCAGAGAAATGTGCACAAAATCTTGTTTGTTGCAATTATCAAAGAGGCCTTCTTTAAATACCTAGTAAGAAAATCAGTTTCTGTGCAGAATTGGCACCATCCACAGGATCCCTCTTTCCACTTACTCATGGTATCTTTTAAATTATTCTTTTTTGCACACTGACAAGCCTACATACATAGATCTTCCCAGCATTTGAAATATTCATGTAGTTCATCAAGTTGATTGGGAAACGGTGGCCTTGCATAAGTTTAGCTGTCTGATTCATTTTGTCCAGGAACTAGTGAAACTAAGAGAAGCTAATTTTTAGATTACCAGCTCTGCAGAATTCAGCAAGTGATTCATATACAGTAGTTCATATAAAGATAACAGAAGCTTGAGAATACCTAGACATTCACTTAAAAAAAAAAAAAAACAACCACAACACGCTGAAGATTGGAAGTTCATTTTGAAACATTTACTTTCTTTCAAAATGAGTCTACAAAATATTATATGAATCACAAAGTAACAGTATTAGACTAAAGAAAATAATGAATATATATTGTTAGCGATCTTTAAGTATGTTTTTTTTTTTTGGTACCGGGGATTGAACTCGGGTCCTTGTGCTTGCAAGGCAGGCCACCAAACCACTGAGCTAAATCCCCAGCCCTAAGTATGGTTGTTTATTGTAACCTTGGCGGATATTTTTGTTTTGTTTTGAAACAAGGCCTTGTTACGTAGTTCAAGTTGGCCTTCAACTTCCAAGTGCTGGGGCTCCAGGTGGGAGCTACCCATGCCCAGCTTCTTGAGGGCTTTTGTTTTTTATTTCTCTTTTCCTCCAATTCTAAAACCATTTTAGCTATTTTTCAAAGATAATACATGTAGAGAATATAAGATATTTTAACTCATTATTGATGTGTGTGGCCCCAAATCTTTATTTTAACTGTTATCAACTTTTCATCCTTTGTTTAATAATATAATCCTAAAGTTCTAGCTGGAGGCACAGCTGACTAATAAGAGAAAACTGAAAAGGTGAAAGCCAGCAAAATGAGAGGGACCTAGTCCTACAAACATCCTGAATGACCACTGGAATACTTTGTTTTTATTCTATTTTGTTACAATATCTTAATTAGAGTTTGTGCTTTAATTGGTACAGTGTTACAGTAGTGTTTATTGAGTCATCCATTTTGTGTTACTTATCTTTGATGCTTAGATATTATTTCAGTTTAATTCAATTCAATATTTAGTGATCCGAAAACTGGCTTGTGTATCAAGTCAAGATAGAACAACAGGGATAAAATTTGCCCTCCATCATAAAATAACCAAGAAAAGCAGATGCGATACAGAAAACAATGATTTTTGAGACAATGGAAGTCAAACAATAGAGAAGAGTGAAGCCTAAGAGATGGAAAACAATGAGATAAACCCTATGATTGTCCTAGATTAATACTTGAGGGAAAGCCTGGGTCTTGGTGGAGGAGCAGAACCCAGGAAGTGCAAAGAGGGGTTTGTGATTTGAGAACAGGAAAGTAGAGAGAAAAGAGTACTTGAGATTTCCAGAGGGTGCCCCTTGCATGTTCTAGTTGAGAGCTGATCAGTGCGTTATCTAGGAGGAAACTGCCGAAGGCCAGGGAAAGAAGCCATCAATACAATTAGGCACAGGGACATGCATGCACTCCTGTTGCCAATGACCCAAAATGGAAAAGTTTGAGTTACAAGATGCTGTGCAGAGTCCTCAGAAGTCCCTTGTTTAAATAGTTGGATATTTTTTTTCTTGACTAAACACTACTCTTATCCAAAGTATCTTAGAAGAAAGACCTGAAATGATCAAACTATTTCCAATAATGTAACCGTGTTCTAGATGATACTCAAGAATTCCCACTGGAATACAAAAATACCTAGCACCTAACAGAGGGAAATACACAAAGTCAAAGTTCACTATCCAGGCCTAGTAGCATAGAAACATGATCTACAAGGAAGGCAAGAACCAACTGGAACTGACCCAAATCTTAGAAAAGACAAATGTTTAGCAGAGACAAGACATTAAAATAGCTGTTGTAAGTGCATTTTTATACATTCAAATACTTAAAAACATAGAGGAAAGAAAAAATATTCAATATTTAGTGAGTTATTGAACAAATAATATTCAGACTGGATAGAGATCAGGAATTGAAGAATAAGTCAGACAGAATATTTATCCACAAAACCAGATGCTGATAGAAGTAGAAGTTAGCATTTTAATGGAAGAGAAATCAAGGTCTTACTCTGGAAGACTATCAAGGTGAGGTCATAAGACTTCTGAGAAATTGCTACCATAGTCTCAGACTCTCAAGCTTTCTATTTTGTTTCATTGTATCTGGATTGTTTAGTGTGCATTGAACTTACATGATTTAAAAAGTGAAAAGCATGCTCTTTATGATCTTAATCATGGAGAGTCAGGCAGTGCCATAACTCTTTGGTGACTAGGTCTGGAATTATCCAAAGTCACAGTTTTAACTGCAAAGCAATATTTCTCAACTCAAATTTGGATATTCCTGAGCACTTTAAGAGGCATTTGGCATGTCTTCAGACACTCTGCTTCTAAATTAGCAGTGTAGAATGCTTTTGCTGATCATCATTTATTGTTGAATGAGTGACATATAAGTTGTTGGGAAAACATTTATTTACTAGGAATTTAATTTTAAAGTGAACACATTTTGCTGTGCTTATGATGGTAAAAGAATTTGATTATTTTGTATGGCTTTTTGAAAATATACATAGAAACAACTTTTCAGTTTCACAAGAATGGGCAAGTTCAGAGAGAAGCTACATGACAGCATTGGGAATTTTGGTGTTGTAGAGTAGCAAAAGTCAGTTATAGTTAAATTAGTAGAGTTACAAAATGGCATGTATGTCAGCTATGAAATAAAAGCAGTTTTTGATTCTCAAAGCATAAATGGAATAAAGTAAATATTTACTCTCAAGGCAAAATTGGAAGAAACTCAATTTTATTTAATTCAAAAACAACAATCAAATTTAGAGGAAATTCAAAGCTGATAGATAACACATATCTTGTATCTCATTTCATATGGTGTCTACTGATATGGAGCAAATACAGAGAGCAAGGAAATGTGTTGGCATTGTTTAAATGGCTTTTTTTTGAGCAGCATTTATTTGTGGTATGGATCATATATTATTTTTTGGATCTTGATTCTTTCTGTATATAAAGGTATTTATTCCTGATCTAACTAGCCTGAGTTGTTAGAACACCTCCTGATATTTATTGAAATTGCACCTACACAGCTAGGAAAAAAAAAACAACTAACTTCTCGAGGTCGTATCTACAAGAACAAATTTATGACATCAGAATAAATGACATGAACTTCACAACTGAGATACTCATGTGTATAGTAATTCTATATTCAATGAAAAGTAAATATTAGGTTTTAAGTGAATTGTTTTTCTTTTACAAAATATGCATATGATGTTCAAGTTATTCATAATTGGGGAAACTCTAGGATCATTACAATGTGTTCACTTATTAAAACTCTGGGGGAAATGAGCTATTACAGATATTTGATTCTAATATTAAACTTTCATCAAATTCAATTTTCACTTGAATAAAAGTCAGTTCTTAAGTTATATGGTTTAGATGTTTCTAGCTATGTTTGCTTAAAATATCTAAATTTATTCCTTTTACTTTTTTTGCTCAGTGTCCAGTAATTCCACCTAAGAAATGAACATTTGTATAGCTTTATGACATTCGCTACTTCTTACAGTTTTGTCAGTTCAAATCTTTAAAGCCTATAAATTTGCATTTCACATCTGATCTGCACATCACAGTTTTCATTTAATCACCCTCTTCCTAGAATGGATTAGAACAAACACACAAAGTCATCTCTGAATACTGGCATTAGAACAGATGCCTGTAGAATGGATGAATACCTTCTGTCAAAAATGTTGCTGTAAGGCAAGTATCTGATTTAGGAATTGGATTCAGACATGGGGAGTCACCAAGCAGATTATTGTTTTTTCTATAATTATCTATCTGGGACCTTAACCTGGTAGATATTTTGTCACAAATGATGAGTAATTTCAATTTATTCTTTATACCTTATGATTTGTGCACTCTGGGTACATGGTGAGCCTTACCCTTGCTATATTAATCAATTACCTCTTTCACATAATCACAAGGAGGCCTTGTAGAAATGTCACTGGCTCATGGCAGTAAACGAGAGCTTCCTTCTTCCCCAAGGGAAATCAAACGGCTTTGGTGGAAAGATGTATTTATCTCAGATAAGCCCAGAAATGTGGGTTGGAACGTAGAGTTCACTTGGAGAAGACCGAGGTGTACAGTTCTGAAGAAACTGGAGATTGAAAGAGGTCACTTGTGGAATAACTGGGAGAAGTAGGTCAGTTCTAGTGGGACTGAGGAAAAGGATAACAATATCTTAGATCGTACCAGCTGAACCAGGCAGGCTGTTGGGTCACTGTAACTTATTTATTTGAATATTAACATTACTTTCTGACCTGTGAGACCGTCCAATTCATCATCTGTCTGCTACCACTGCTGCACTTGAATACCTCTTCTAAGGTAGTCCTTTTTTCCACGATTCTCTGGATTCCCAGGATAAACTCATACTTGTTACAAACAAAAATTATTTTTTTCTAGATTAGAAAAGATGACTACTATTTGAGAGAGGAGTAACAAGAGTATTTTACAGCTCTGATGAGTTTTAACTTTTTCATAGTGATTGGGATCAATTACTTATTAGCACATTTGAATCTTACATCAACCCAGGGAATATAGTTTAGAATTATTGGGAGTTTCATTGCACAGAAAATGCAATTGCAAAATAGTGGAAAAGGAGAAGAAATGAGTGAACATAGCTAACAACAAAAGTGCTTTATTACATAAGAAGAAAATAATGAAAAATTATGATAAAGGATTTCATGTGTTTCTTTGACCATGTGGGGTGGAATATTCAACTTCCCAGAGGATTTTACTCAGTGATTTTATCTGCCTTTGAGATATTTTCTTTTATATTTTTTCTATGGCTACTTTAAAATTTTCAGCAATATTGCAAGATTCCTACTGGCACTATGGACTTTTAGGACACCTTGAGGTAAGGTCCTAAGGTGATTAAAAAGGTAACAGATATTTCATAAAAAAAAGTCTAATGACTTTAACTTCATTTAGCAAATAAGAAAATTCTAAGAATAGTGATAACAGAACAACTATTAGGGTTATGCTAGTCTAAATCACTCATCATTAACTTAATTTTTGGAGAAGGTTTATTCATGTTAAATTACCTTATTTGCAAAATCATAGTTGGGAATAAATAATCACTATTATTTCCTAAAAGACCTAAAGATTTATGATATCCATAATCATTACTTACTTACTTACATTACTTACTTACATTACTTACTTACATTACTTACCAGAACTGTGACAGATTATGTTGATAAGAGAGGCAAGCAAGGTGAAATTATATAAGTTTAACATCCTCTGCAAATTCAGACAGTTGTGATACAATGTTAAATAAAACCTTTGGTACCTATGATTAGTAGAAAACTGGAAATTATTTAACTTCATGTGATGAACCTGTATTATTAATATCTATAAATTATAACATTAAATTAAATGAGGTGAAATTGTTAATAGTTTCTGAAGTGAAATTTGAATTGCGTAAACACTTCTTTAAAGGGTATTTCTCACTGTTAGCAAACAACTCCTCAGTGAGAATTCTAGTGTCTGGATATTCCTGGGTGTGAAAGGCAGTTTCATGTATTAGTTTGCTTTGGAACTGTAAAACAAAACAAAACAAAATGAAACTATAGTATTAATTTACTTTAAACATTTTTTAATTAAAAAGTTATAGTTGTTTTTCTTAGCAAGCAAATGTGCTGTCATAGATTGTAGGGGAGAATTGGTGTCCCAGGTAAAAGCTAAGAAGTTGAAGCTTGCTAGGAAAATATATTTATCTTTAATAAGACCATTGAAAGCAGATTCCACTCATTTGACAGATATTTATTGAGTGCTTCATATATAATTAGCATTGTGCCATTTAGTAAAACACAGCAAAGAAAATCAAGACATGATTGTTACCTTTCTTCATAAGCATTTTGAAGTGGCAACCTATTAACTCCAAGTAATTTGTTTAGCAAAGTATAGTACAATTTTTTTTTCAAATGCACCATATAAGAGCTAAATTACTGTTGGGAAAGCAAAAGTTGTTGTTTTGAAGGAAAGAAAGTGAGTTTCAGCTGACTTGTGAAATGGATACATTTGGGGAGAGGTGAGAGATGGCAATTTGAGCATCATAAGCAAATGTATACAGCAGATAACAAGCAGGATGTGTGCAGAAGAAAAATGACACTGGAGGGACAGATGTGGAGATCTGAGTTGAGAAATAGGGGAAATTATGGTAGGTAGGTTAAGGCCAGAAAATTGATATCCTTGAATGACAGGAAATCTGGACTTTATTTTCAGACAAAGGGGAGCCACTGACATTATATGGGTTGAAATTAGCATTGAAGAAGACAAATCTGAGAGAAGAATAATATATTGATTGCTTATGATATGAAAAGTATTATGTTGTCAGAGAGGTTTCCTTGGTTGTAATTTCCATTTTACAATTTGCTGGCTATGTGATGCCAAATAATTCGCTGAACTTTTCTCGGCTTCCAGAAAATAATCTGTAAAATCTGTATGAATGTAAGCAAGGAGGTCATTATTAGATATGTATTTTTCAGATATACTTCTATTTCAACATAGATAGGAAGACCAATTATAAAATTATACTCTTAAGCCAAGTGTGAGTTAATGATGGTCTGGGAAAAAAAAACAATGATTATCTTGAAAAAGGAGCAAGAGTGGAAATAAAGGTCAGAGGGTGCTTCTTTTTTGAACTGGTTGATTCTTGAGAATCACAAATAAAAATAAATTAGTTCAGTAAGTTCTGATGTGAAATAATTAGAGAAATTATGAACTCACCTGGGTATATTGGTTATGATCTGACATAAGATATCCAATTCTACAATTGAATGTAGATGAATAAAATGTATTATTATGCCCTTAAGAATAGTATTACTTCAGGTGATATGCTTTTCTATTTATTTTGTGTTCTTTTCTCACGATGACCTATTTCTTGATTCTATTATCTATCTTAGATAATACTTGTATACATCTCATCCATTCTATCCATACATTTTATATTTAGCCACATAGATTACTCCTACAGACCTACAGAGGGTAATAACTGGCAAGGAATTTAGGTCTACACATTAAAAGGGCTAGAGTAGCAAATAGAATATTTAGCTAATTTATGTCATTAGTTTCATGTCTTTCAGGTAATTTTATTTTTTGTTTTTGAGGTGCTGGAGATTGATCCCTGAGCTTCATGCACCCTAAGAAAATGTTTTACCAATGAGCTACACCCCCAGCCCAATTTCATAATCTTTATGTAGGAGACCGGGAGAGAACCAATAAAAAGGAGCGAAGCATTTTGGTATGGCATTCATATATATACCTACAAGAGTTACCCACGATAGATTCAGGAGAATTTGATAATTAAATAACACTTACATTTAAGAAATAAAGGGACTTACATTTAGTTTTAGTAGCTGTGTGATATAAAAATGGCTCATGGAATGTGATTCTCTGACCAAAATTTGTAGAACTTATAATTTGAAAGTGATTCTTCCTGAGTCTTTTAGGGAGCTTGACCAGATAATCAGAAAGGCCCATGAGATAGATAGACCTGCTCTTCTTTTCCCGGTGCCACCCGTCCGTGGGAGTAAAATCATCACTTCCTTTATCAGTGAATGTAGTTGATCTCACTGTCTTCCAAGGAGCTCAGCTTCATCCCTCGTCATTCTCATTCATATCAGTCATTTTACACAATAAATATGATTATGGTACCCTAACTCCAAATATGCAGTTGGATCCTGTTATTTCCAACACCAAGTACACATTTCTTCATAATTTTACTAATCCTCATGTAACATTTTAACAGAGTAAGTTCTGATGTGAAATAATTAGAGAAATTATGAACTCACCTGGGTATATTGGTTATGATCTGACATAAGATATCCAATTCTACAATTGAATGTAGATGAATAAAATGTATTATTATGCCCTTAAGAATAGTATTACTTCAGGTGATATGCTTTTCTATTTATTTTGTGTTCTTTTCTCACGATGACCTATTTCTTGATTCTATTATCTATCTTAGATAATACTTGTATACATCTCATCCATTCTATCCATACATTTTATATTTAGCCACATAGATTACTCCTACAGACCTACAGAGGGTAATAACTGGCAAGGAATTTAGGTCTACACATTAAAAGGGCTAGAGTAGCAAATAGAATATTTAGCTAATTTATGTCATTAGTTTCATGTCTTTCAGGTAATTTTATTTTTTGTTTTTGAGGTGCTGGAGATTGATCCCTGAGCTTCATGCACCCTAAGAAAATGTTTTACCAATGAGCTACACCCCCAGCCCAATTTCATAATCTTTATGTAGGAGACCGGGAGAGAACCAATAAAAAGGAGCGAAGCATTTTGGTATGGCATTCATATATATACCTACAAGAGTTACCCACGATAGATTCAGGAGAATTTGATAATTAAATAACACTTACATTTAAGAAATAAAGGGACTTACATTTAGTTTTAGTAGCTGTGTGATATAAAAATGGCTCATGGAATGTGATTCTCTGACCAAAATTTGTAGAACTTATAATTTGAAAGTGATTCTTCCTGAGTCTTTTAGGGAGCTTGACCAGATAATCAGAAAGGCCCATGAGATAGATAGACCTGCTCTTCTTTTCCCGGTGCCACCCGTCCGTGGGAGTAAAATCATCACTTCCTTTATCAGTGAATGTAGTTGATCTCACTGTCTTCCAAGGAGCTCAGCTTCATCCCTCGTCATTCTCATTCATATCAGTCATTTTACACAATAAATATGATTATGGTACCCTAACTCCAAATATGCAGTTGGATCCTGTTATTTCCAACACCAAGTACACATTTCTTCATAATTTTACTAATCCTCATGTAACATTTTAACAGAGTCCCCAGTCTAAGATAAAGAAACAAATTTAGAAAGAAATTTACTCACTACCAATGTTGTATAATTAACATGCTGCAGAGGTGGAATTCAGTCTTGTTATTTTTAATTTTAGTATTCATTCGCTGTCAACATACTAAACTAATACAGAGAGTAGTGAGAGTGAAAGTCTGAATCACAAATGTATGTATGGGGTTGTGTCTGTATGGTAATAACTTCTTAGTTTAAGGTTGGTAATTTAAAACAGAATAATTTCATTGTGGAAAAAGAAAGAAAGAGTGTAGGAGAAGGATAAGAAGTGTGCTTTTGACATTTTTGATTAAAATGTTTTTGATGAAATGTCGCATTTTAATGTCCAATACACACATATGACCAGGCCTATACAGTCTTGTAAGACTTTGCAAGATAGTGTAATCAGCACTCTAAAATATCTCGTCACCTTTTTGTATCATGAATGAATTCTTTCTCATGGCAATGATTAATACCCAATGAGCATATTTCCTATATTTTGTTTTTATTTTTGAAAGAACACACACACACACACACACACACACACGATCAACAACTCAAAATAACACATTTTCTATATTTCTATGTTGTGAACAATGTATTTATAATCACTTTATTTTCTCAGTTCTGTAAACTGATTCCATCACTTTGCATGGAAATGGATTATATTCATCATTAAAATAGTGGCTTTAAAAACTACAGCTAGATTTTCATTTTATTGGTTCACTTTTCATAAAGTTTTATTTTATTGTACATTATTGTGCATTGATATATGGAACCTATTTTAAATAGTACTAGGTTTACACTTCATGAATTTATCTGAAACAAGAATTTTGAGCTACATTTTTTAGCACTGCCTGACAGCCTACAGTTCTACTTTGTCAAGGTTGCCACTTTTTTACTTCATTACATGAAGATTTTATTGCACTTGCTCTTATTCATTTAGGAAAAAATGAAATGATAAGTACAAGTTAAGTAATAAGCACAGCTATCATAAACTTTAAAAATTGAGACAAAGATTGAAATAATTGGCTTTGTAAAAAATGGCAAATTTTTAACTTCAATTGAGTACTCAGATAATTGTGTGCTCAATTATAAAGGGAAAACTTAAAGAATATGTACAAAATTCTGGATGTACACTGCCGAAGTACCCTGCAAAAGCTGAATAAAACTAAAGTTTTATTTTAATCTTTAAAGTTTGTATAGGTTGATATATACTTACAAGAACTAAAATGTTTACTTTAGTAGTTTTGGTAATGTTCATTTTAGTAATTCATTTTTCACTATATGAAGAAATCATAATTGGAAGTAGAAGCTACCTGAACTGAATTCTCCTTCATCCTTTAAACTGTGGATCTTCTTCAGAGTCTTGTTGATTAGCAGAAATTAATCACTTCTTCTAGGTCATATACACAGTATACTCAAGTAGAAATGTTTTAGGGATCGGGAATTTAGCCTAGTGGTTCTGGAGCCTGTTTCACAAGTACAAAGATCCAAGTACCAAAAAAAAAGAGAATTTTTTTTTTTGTTTCTGTACATGACAAACATTTCTATCTAGAATTCTGAAATATTCAGCCTTTTTAAAGAGTTTCCATGTATGTTCAAGATTCTCATGGAGTTATTCTAAATTCTAGCAACAGAACATTTAGAAAAGTTTAGTTATGAGAATTTAGTGATTTCATTTGATTGTTATCAGCATGTCAACATATCTGCACTTTACTGAGTACAGTCTCAACAAAATGCTAAATTCAGAACTACCGTATCTTGATTTGGTTGGTTGAAGACCATTTGGTCCAGTATAATTCAGTTATTTTCCCTTTTTCTGAAATGCCTTCGTACAATTCACTCATATATGGGAAACTGAAGTGAGCTGCTTTAGATTCAGTTTGGTCTAGTTCACTCTATGAAAAAAAAAGGGGACTCTAACATTGCTTTCATCATGCTATTATTTTGCTCAAATAGTCAAACCCATTCCAAATCTTAAGGTCTGGATAGTAATACACCCCATCAGTTCCTCCCTCCTCATCCCTTCTTCACAAGTCTCATTTTTCATTACTCATTTGCTTTGATTCATTAATGAAGTCAAATTAATCTTCTTGGCATATCCACATAATGTCCCTTTAACATTGAGAGGGAGGAGAGAGAAGGAAGGCGTAAGAAGGGGATGAGGAGAGGTGGAGACAGCAGGATAAGGGGAAGGTGCCTGCAGGAGGACAGCCCGGAGATACCTCTGCACATCCATGTGGCATCTTGGTATGAATTTGAAGAGACAGCCTGGTGCTGGAGCCTACAGCTTCAAGAGCCAGCCTGGCCAGAGGCCTCTTCTAGCCCCACTTGCCCCTGGATATGAAGCGGGGAGCCTATGTACACTTGCAGTTTTGTGCAGTTGCCTTGGGAAGTGGGAAAAAGTGGAGAAGGTTTCTCTTAACTGGCAGAAATAAATACTACTTTACTCAGTTTGCTCCTTTTGTGCCCGCTCTGATTCCTCCAGATAGAGTCAATATTATCTCCACTGTGGACCTAGAATTTCTGGAATTGTTACTTTCTACCCTCCACTGTCCCTGGGCCATGTTGACTTGGATCTGTGCCATTTGCCAGTTTCTATTTGAGAGCTGTCAGCTCATCATTCAATAAGGTCATTGAACTCTGTCAGACACAAATTTCTCTCCTCAAATGTGCATATTGAATATATTGCACTCAATAGTGGTGATAGGTGCTAAGGGAAGACAAACAGAATATTCAATTTTATTATAATACCATTGGTCAGCTAAAATTGAGTGTTGCCCTTCCTATAACTTGGTGGCCTCTGCTGTTTGTTTTATCCTCAGATAGCATATTAAATTTGTGTGATTGAATAATAAATGAATGAAAATATTTCAAAATATTCTTATAGAAGGGCAAAATTTGAAGTCATACCATTTCTCTAAACATATGTTGTAGATCTACATGATTGTATGTGAAATTCTAGAAGTGTGAAAAGAAAAAAATGAGTACTATTATTACAGGGAGAAGACAATGGTGTACATAATTACTATTCTTCACAAGTCCCTTCCTGAGTCATAGGGATTGACTTCTCATGGAGGACAGGTCCTCTTAGGGAAAAATTCAGCCCTGTGATGTTAAATTCACATTGACTTTTCTAAGTCTCAAGGGACCATTCTTAGTCTCAAGAGAACATTTTTTACTGTCAGAATATGAGCATATAATAACCCAAAAAGATTTTCCTTTGACAGAACCTGGAGTTTAAAAATCTTGTCAGAGGGCTGGGGATTTAGCTTCGTGGTGCCGCTGCCTGCCTTGTAAACACAAGGACCCAAGTTCAAACCCTGGTACTAAAAAACAAAACAAAACAAACCAAAAACCTCTTGTCAGACTTTTATTTCTGTATAAGAGGAAGTCCATTCTCATGATGTGACCCATTTTGGCTTACACAGACATTTCTGGGAATAATCATTTAATGGACACCTTGACTATATCAGAGGAATATATATTTGCATTGGTTTCTTTCCACATACATTTCATTGTTTCCAATTGCAGATGTTGGAAAAGAAAACGAAATATCACATTCATTATGTCCTCATGGAACATTTTAATTTCTTAAAGCAATGCATTAAAAGCACATATCAACAAGTAGGATTTATCTTATTAGGGAACACATTTACCAAATATTATTTCTCACTTCTTTTACTAAAGAATATGGCAAGTATGTATGGGTTTGTTGGAGAACAATTGTGTTTTCTAAAATAAACACAGTACATAAGAATTTCCAGCTTTAGAGAGTAGAAATATTTTCTTCTTTGTCACATGGAGGCATTTTGATACTGATGTAAAGAAAAAAAAAGAAATGGAAATCAAAGGGTAAAAATAAATAAGAGAAAAATATGCATTAGGCGTGGGAAGTGGTAGGAAATGAGAGAATATGAATCTTAATGACAGGATTCAGATATAAGAGCTCAGAGAATCTATGAGATTTGGTAATGTGATGGGACACAGTGAGATGGAGCAGATGGAGCAAAGCCAGCTAAAACTCAGCGGAAGGGACACATGACTCAATGCAGAAGATGTTGCTTTAGGAGAATTTATTCAGGAAGAATGAAACTGGCCAATTTTAATTATGTATAATTGTCAGGAGGTTACTGATAGATTATCATGAGAAGTTCTAATGCCTTTAAAACTGAAGCACTTTTGTTATACCTGTAGCTCACTTAACCCTGTAAAGAATACTTATGTGTAGCTCATTCAGAATTATGTTTGTTTTACTAAGCAATTTTCATTTTTTTTACAGTCTTACTAAAGAACTCAAATTTTTCTATTATGCAATCAGATGTTATGTGCAGTCAGATATTTCTATTATGTGCAATCAGATATTTCTATTATATAATCAGGTAGATGTTAGTGGCCAACTTTATGCCTGGCTTGAGTCTATCGTATTATGCTTGTTTCAAATAAAAATCTAAAACATCTATATTTATGGATTGGATGAACCAATATTGTTAAGAGTACCACAAGCAACCTATAAATTCAACAATTTTTCTGTGAATACCAGTGGTTCTCTTCATAAAAGTAGAAAAAACAACCCTAAAATTTGTATGGAACCACTATATTATTCAAACTAATATAAAAAAAGAGAACAAAATAAGAGGCAGTACACTGACTTCAAAATAAACTAAAAGGCTACAATAACCCAACACAGCATAGTATTATTGGCATAAACACATACATAGTGGTGGAACAGAACAGAGGGCCTGTTCGTCAACCCATACATCTATAGCTAACTGATTTTCAAACCAGATGGTAAGAACATGCTTTGGAGAAACGACAGTCAGTTCAATAAATGGTGAAAGGCTATTCTTTTCATGTGGCCATTAGGGCTGACTTGTATGTCTGATAACAGAGGATGACTAATGGCCACTGGTTGTATCATTTGGCCAGCCTCTTTTGTAGTGCTTCTTTCACTGAGGCTCTGTGCTAATCCATAATGAATGTATGGATTTCCTTAACTTGGGAGCTTCCCAGAAGATTAGTAAAGTGCACTTATGGGTTCTTCTAGGTAGTCCATGGAACTGGGATGTTTGGTAATATATCTGGTCCCTAAATCTTTTCTCTCGGGCCCTGCTCCAGTTGCCAGAAAGTAAGAAACTATGGTCCATCACAGTCTTCTGTTGTGATATTATTGCCATGGAACCAACTGATCATAGGTTTCTGAATCTGTGAGCTAAATAAATTTTCCTCCTTTAATTTTCAGAAGTGAGGTATTTTGTTTAGCAATGGCAAAGCTGACTAATACAGGAAATTGGTACTGGGAGTGGAACCACTGCTGTGACTATAACTGACTACGTGTTTAGAAGACTTTTGAGGGATGAGTTCATAAAGGTTTGGAGATGTGGGATAGAAAAGCCCCATAGTTCTATAAGCAGAATCTAAAGGATAATTCTGATTTCACTTCAGAAGAGCAGAATGCTGATAGGAATGCAGACAGTAGAGTCCAGTTTCAAGTATGAACAAGACCCCAATGGAAATTGGATTAAAGGCCATGTATGTTATTCTCTGGCAAAAATATGTATATATTTTGTCTGTGTAAAAACACTATGTGAGAGACTAAGATTAAGGGTGGTGGGCTGATGGATATGGAAGAAGAGATTTCAAAGAAGATTAATGCTAACATTGGCCCCTTTAGCCAGATTTATAGTGAGAATTGGGGTAAAAAAGCAGAGCAGAAAAATTTGAAAAACTTAACTTGGTTAAATAAAAGTAGCCACATGTAAATTTGGGGCTAGAGAAGTTATGCTTACTGAAGAGATTAGTGCCATTAAAAGAAACCAGATTCTTTCTAAAGGGAAAAGAAGGATGCCTTGAGGGCATCTCAGAATTCAGCAAGATCCCACCCATTATAAGATCAATATTGCAAAAGTGTTGACTGCTTATTTGAGAAGACAATGCCCGGCAACTTTGTTGGCAAAAAGTCTTCTAGGGAATTGCATCCTCAGGATTCATTTCACTGTGCTCAGCCATTCAGGCACTCGGAGGCAGCTGCAGCCATGGTCCAAGAAGCCTGAGTTCTGCCACCTTAGATAGCTGATCATGGCACTGTCAATATGAAGCAGGTTTTACTAGCAAGAAGAGTGGAAGAGGTGTGGAGTCCTGGAGGCTTCCTGGGAAGCCAGACAGGGAGCATCTGAGAGGGCAGTGCATGAAATTTTGGGAATTAACAAAAGTGCAGTGCAGAGCCCAGAAAGTCAGCAGAATCAGGACAGTGGAATATCCACTGAGGAAAGCAGTAGGACGTGAGTGAGCCCAGCCCAAAAGTGAGCAAGGCCCTAGGAGTGGGGCCACCCATGTCCTTTGAAACTCACATTCCACTACTATGTATCCTGGATACTGTACATGGAACTATAGCATTTAACATTTTCTGTTAATTTTCAGCCTTGCTTTGCTTTGATTCTTTTCTGACCCTTATGTCTCCTTTTTGGAATAGTACTTTACCTTGTGCTATTTTACCCTGAAATTTTGTAACTTGTTTTCTGATTTTAAAGAGATTCACAGGTAAGTCTGTCCTGTGGCTCAGACAAGAGTTTGACTTGGACTTTTGAAAATGCTGAAACTCTTGAGACTTTGGGGAAGGGATTACTGTGTTTTCTATTGTACTAAATATAGTTGTAACTTGTTAAGTGGAACAATTAACTTTTGTTTGTGTTTATTTAGAGATTAAATGTGTTTTAAGAAAACGTTTCTGGCTGTCAAATTGACAAAAGGTGAAATATGGTGGTTAAGATAATTGCGCGAACTTGATTTGTTTAGGCACTACTGAGTGGAGTGTGTGTGTGTGTGTGTGTGTGTG
>NW_022900928.1:92845123-92873974 GCF_012274545.1 Fukomys damarensis | reverse complement strand
AACTTGTTGTTTGGGCACGTCTGAGTGGAGTGTGTGTGTGTGTGTGTGTGTGTGAGAGAGAGAGAGAGAGAGAGAGAGAGAGAGAGAGAGCTGTGCAGGCATGCTGTAGGCATAATATCTGATCACTTGTCCCTTTCTCTCTGGCACTGTTCCCCTACTCTGCTTCCTGGCTGCCATGAGGTAAGCAACTTTGCTCTACTACGCCCTTTCTACCATGGTGTTCCTTCCTTGGAGTTAGCTTACCATGAACTGAACTCTCTGAAATCTTGAGGCAAGTAAACCTCTCTTCCTGTACGCTTCAGGTGTTAGGTGTTTTGTTCAGCAACAGGTAATTTGACTAATATAGTGTAATATGTCTTCATATTTATAGCTTACTTCGTTTGTCTGTTCACAAACCTGACTCAGATTCCCTTACCCTAAACCTTTCAATATTTTTTCAATATTTTCTCTTCATTTACTATATACATATACATATTATAATATGTTGTGTGGTGTGTAGAGACACTCATATACATACACAAACACACCTTTGACTATGTGTCTTCACACATAGTGAATAACCAGGTGCACAACACTGCCAATTTGGAGGATTTCCCACAGTATTCTTTCAAGACCAAGCCTGAGAAGTGCATTTACATATCAAAGCGTTGCACCACGCTCAGCTGTTCTATCTTATTTTATACCTGAAAAGAGTACAGCAAGGTGAGGTCAGCTGTCCAAGGTTATAAGTAGATGCATTTGCAGAGCTTGAATCTCAAAATCATTAATCTGATGTTTTCTCTGGCTTTTCTTTGCTGAGATAATCTTCTCTGCCCAAGTTAATGTTATGATTTAATCTTAGTTACTAGCCTTTGGCCTAGGAGGGACAAAAGGGACAGATCCTGAGGAGAGCACATGTTACTTTGGCAACATCTTCAGCAAAGTGTAGCACTTGCTTCTCCTTTAAAAGGGAAGACTAGGGAGGATTGACCTGCCTTTGTAGACCTGAGGGTTTAGGACAGTGACGATGATCCTTTTACAAACAGCCAGCTGCAGCACACATACCATTGGTTCACCACCGTTGGTTTAGGAGAATCTTAAGATTCAAGATTTGGGGTCATCAGCACATATGTGCCTATATCATTTGTTGGAGTCTAATTCTTTCCAAGCCGGATCTCTGAGCTTGCCACAACAGACCTAATTTTGTTGGAACTTAACTGTTTCTGGAGCTTGGTTACTCTGACAATGAAGTCCTTTGTCTAGTATTCAGTTTTCTATGTGCTTTTGCTAGAAGAGTTGGGAATTCCTAGTTATGGTATCCAGGAGGTGCCCTGGCCTTCACACTTGTTATTTGCTACTCCTCACTACGGTGAACTTTATGATATCCTTTTCAAAAGCACCAATAGTGCTTAACAATGGCCACCGAATTTCATTGTCTTAAGAATTAATATTCTCTGCACATTTCTTAAACACTGGTATAATCTGTGTCACTTGATATATTTCCTTACAACAATATGCCATACCAAGTTAACAGTAGTGAACGTATAATAATTACAACAGTATCTTGTGCCTGAAGACACCTGAGCTCTAGCTGTCACCAGCGATGGGATCCTTATTGCTATCAAGATGGTTGGGTGATCTATCTCCAATATCTCATTTTAGAGTTTACTTCAATGGAGTATTCACACAAATTGTCATAGTTCATGTTCTCTGGAAACCTAGATTAGTATGTACGACATTTATTAGAACATGCTCATGATATACATATCTATATATCTGCATATCTATATCTATATCTATATCATCTATATCATCTATATCTGTAGAAGTACACAAAAAGAAAGATTGGGTAGATTGGGTAGAGCCAACTTGAACAGTGATATAATACAACAGAGGCTTTAGCTGATGTCATGAGAGTTTTGGAGTTTGGCTGGCCCTGTAGAGTTGTCCAGTGTTAGAGATAACGAAGTGACCTCTTTTAGGAGCCTCTACTCCTATCCTTGATCAGTCAGTGAGAGTAGGCACAATCTGGACAAAGGGATACCCTTGAATGAAGTAGTTTTGTTCAGCTGAGGCGGTCCCCACAAGGGTTAACATGTATGGGCTGTCTGACTCAGGCAGTGACCTAGCAGTCAAGGGAACGAATTCTTCATTCTTAAAGGGGGATCTGGGCAGCACATTTTATATGACATATATACATATTTAAATAGAGAAAATTCAGCAGAAATGCATGAAAAATTATTTTCTTCTCAACTGTAGTTTCTTATATGTTTGTTAACAGCCTATATTTGAGGATGATAACCTCTAATTTCAAATTTATTATAACAGAAGAAATTAACACATTCTATAGTGCTTGTATTTTATACTAAATCTATAAAAGAAGGCACAGTTGATTACATGGAGAAAAGACAATCTAGTTAGAGGCATTTGTTTATAAATAGCTCAGAAATCATTGTGTTTATCTATAGAAACAAGACAAAATCAGTTGTTATAATGGCAAAACATAGAAGAAAGGCATACAAAGATAAATTATTAGGTTATTTTTAACTTAGTAAAGGATCTTTAATAGATATTTTTTAAGTTCTATGCTTTTATTCCATTGATTATTGAAGTCCTCCCAACAACTTTCTTGTGACTTTAAATTGTCCTTCTAGAACCGGCAATCTGGTTCAGTCCTTGCCTGACTCCACACCTTATAAGAATTTTACCTACCTCCTGAATTGTCCACTCTTATGGCCAGATGTAAGAGCTGACTGTGAGAGCTGATTCCAGTAGCTGCTGCTAGAAATCCACCATCAACAAATTGGAATTGCTCAGAATGACTTGTATTACAGTTATTCACTGTAGCTACAGATGGTTAAAATCTTATAAATTAATAACTCAAATTTGCCAGAAATCCAAATATTACATTCAGTCTTATATAATTATTTTAATGTACCAGCGGTGCCATTTGCCCTTTTTCCTTCCCATTGATTCACTGTAGGGCAACTGGATCCATTTTAACCACAGCCAAACAATACGTTTCCCATTTTGCTGTATTTAGTTTTAAAGAGAAAATGACTATGATACAGGGGATAAACGAGTTTGGGAGGTAGGTGGTTTGGATCTGTGATGAGTAAAATTAGATTTGTATGTAGAATAGAACAGACAGTCACACAGGTACTTCTTAACTGAGCACACATACATCCTTGCTTTATTTTTCCTACACAGGTGAATGGTTTTGACAGTTCTCAAATGCATGATTTTAATAGTAGCCAGAATATGATGCTTCATTAGATATTTTCCAGTATCAAAGATTTCTTCATACTCTCTCAGTCAAATTAATTCTTTGGTTCCTGTAAGAGGCAGAGAATTCATACAATTAAGAAGCCTAGAAGCCCGAAAGGTGCTTAATTTTCATAAAGTTAAAAGAAATACCCAGCATTTAGGTACTAACCTGGTGTTTCAACCCACTTGCTTGTTGATGGGGATCTTTTCAATGTGGCCATGTAGAACCAGATTCTCAGTGTCTTAAGGAAGTTATGCCCATTACCAGGCATCCTCCTCAAGGAGAGGTTTATGACCTCTCTTATTACAGAAACCATTAACATGAAGATGGCCAGGTACTACTTCATTATTTCACTAGAGGAAGGTTTGAGGGGGCCTTGGCTGTTCTCTATTAGCGATACTAGAGAGCATGTTAGAAATTTTGCAAGCTTCAAACACAATTGCTATAATATATACTTTTTAAAAGTTAAATATGCATTTTTACTGGGGTAAAATACAGTAACATGCAATTTTACTTTCTTAGAAAAGTGCACACAGATTTTGATGCAATTTATTTGGGAATAATAGTAATTAATAGCCCCAATCGTTTTTGACATTTTTCCTTAGACAAGAACAAATAATATTTGTAGCAGATATTAAGAGGACAATAGATCTATAGTATACCTTTTTATTAGGGATCTGTTGAAATAGGAGCCATGGAAAATCTAGAGAGAAATATACTGATACACTGTTTGTCAAAAGTCAAGCTCAGCTTTAGAGACCTTTACTGTATATGTGCAAATCTAAACCTCACAGGGCTTTATGCAAATAAAAACATATGTCATAAATAATTTATGTGTGTTAATATATTGGTATGGTTGGATAAGAAAATTCTCTTGAAAAAAAAAGGAACTCAAACTTTATACTTAAGTATGATTTAGTCGAAGGGTTTATCTGGAAGTTTTAATCATGGCCTTATCTTGCAAGGTAATACTTGATATCTCTGTCTGTGAGCTGGGCAGGCATTGCAGCTGAAATTGTATACTACTGGGAAACAAAGGCACTAACTTGCACTAACTTGTGAAGGTCAAATATGGCTAGGCTACTTGTGCCATTAACTGTGACACGGTCAGTAGCCTTGACTTAACCATAAGGTAGATCTGCTAGTGATATCCTGGAGAAGGAATCTGACAGCCTTCACCTGTCTCTCCTTTAATTGTTGCAAACTGGGAACTGAAGACTGCCACTGATTGGAGTTTTTTTTTTTTTTTTCAAACGGGGTGAATGACCACAGTTTTCAGTGTGTTAGTTCATGATCCATTGCATTCAAAGATCTGGCATGATCAGTGGGGGTTGAAATGCACTGAAGATAGGTAAGAAGAATCAACTGATCATGTGCATGGTCAAATGATAGAATCCTCACTGAGATGTGTTGAACGGGCACACTCTGATAGTAATAGCCTATGGGGTCACTGGATTTCTATGCCACTATATTTAGGAAAATAGAAGTACCTGTTTATGTTTATAACTGATCCACTATTTGTACAATACTCATTTCAAATGCCAACTATGGAAGCCACTATAGCTGCTCACATAATGATGGATGAAGTCTGTAAGGGTTACCTTTGGACCTTAGACTCTTAATTTATCTTCTTTACATATAATATGGTAACTGTGTTAGGGTATAGGTCAAGATTTCTCAACTGTTTGGATTGGATAATTCTTTGATGTGTCTGTGAATGTGAGTGGAGCCTTGAGCTCTCCAGAGCACTGTAAGCATTTAGAAACATCTCTGGCTTATGCTCAGTAGATGTCAGAGGTACTCTCTCCCAGCAGTCATGGCAACCAGAAATCTCTCCAGACATCATTGTCAAAGATCCCTTGGGAACAAATTCCCACTGAGAACCACTTCTATAAGGAAGAACACCCAGGCATATAGCACACCATTTAGTTTAAATATTTTACAGTATTTAAAGACACTAAGATGAAATATCTATAAACAGTTACATAAGAAATCATCTGCTTTTAATCTTTCTACTCTCAACTTCAATTCTATAAGATATCATAAGACAGAGTTCAATTTAAGCTGTCCACATGCTTGAGAGAACTGCTCTCAATTATTGTGGCTTTTGGTGTCACTTAGATTTTATGTGGAATGTTTTACTTAGTCTTACACTGGTCCCAGTCCTCTGTATACAATCAAAATAATCTTCTGGATTTCACCTCTCAGTTTTGATGAGTTTTTATTTATTCTCAGGCTCTAGATATCAACAGCCATGCAACAGAACTTCCACGATGTGTCTGAAATAATGTATCACACTTACTCATGGCTTCTGGTCTGTTAATACATTATTACCCCAATTACCCCAGTGCAAGTGCTAATGACAGGATCACTGCCAACTACTTGGAGCTGCTTGGCTCCATTTATCTGATCTTCAGCGTGGCAGTGAGGATCTCTCTCCCAAACTCCAGCAACTTTCCCAGATTATTTATAGTGCCAATTGTCATGAGTTGGGTGTTCTGAAAGACAATGTTGGGATAGGATGTGGAGTAAAATATTTTATTAGGAATTAGTAGGGATGAAGGTAAGGAAGAAGGAGCAGAGTTGGGCAATGTGAGAAGTAACTGTGGTGGGGGCTCCTCGATCCCCAGGAAACCCTGGGCGAGGCCAGAATGAACATCGCTCCTTTGAGTTGATCTTGGTCAGGTCTAAGTGCTGAGACATCTTATTTCCAAGCTGCTCAGTTTCCTCGTGCATGAGTCATGGAGAAGGGCAGGATTTCTTGTGAGTCAGCTCTCTGCCTCCTACTGGACCTGAAGGAGCACAGCACTGAGTACTGTTGACCCCATTCACCAGTCAGCAGAAGTCCTTCCTTAAAGGGGATTTCAACTGGGAATTTCGTTCCTAGCATGATGAAATATATTCTGTTTAACACAAGAAAACCCAAGACCACACTGGCTGTTAGTATTAAAGTCTGCGTGTTGCTACTCTACTTTCTTTGTTTTTTCAGAATCTGTGAATGGTGATTTTAATACTGAAAGTAGAAATGATTGGAATAAAGGACAACTGTGGCCATGCACCAGCATCCCACCAACTTCTCTTAGCAAGTACACCCTTTCTCATGGGAAGTTAGTTTCTTTCTTATTCCCCTTTTGCATATTGGCTTTTGGTCACCCCCCCTTTTTTTTTGTTCTGTGACTTATCACTCATATCAATTTGGCTAATGGATCTTTATTTTTATAAATCATCCTCATTTTAAAAAATCTTTTAAATAAAATCAGTATATGGCCACTGATACTGGCTCTTTTAGTCTACCTTTCCTGAGATCAGTCTCCCACCTAGACCACCTAAATCGCTGGCCACACTGACTTATTGCACATGGCTGTTCTCCTTGGCTGAGGATCAGGATTTTCAGGCTGGCTTAGCCGTACCATGGCTCTATTTCTTCTCCAGCATGTCACATTTTCTGACAATTTACCCATGCATGTTGTCAAAATAAGTTTGGAAAAGAAAAGCATTAAATGAACCTTTCCAGCACCTATGCTTTTTGATACACCTTCTCCTGTTAGTATTTCATTTCCTGTTAAAATCTGGCCTTCAAGAAATTATATGCTAAAACAGTCCTTTTAATAGGGTCTTCTTAGCTCCCAGAAAGACTCTCCATTAAATGGAAATTTAAGCATGCTAGAAGGTTGGTGTGAGAATCTTCTTTGAGTTTCCATATTATATTAGTAATAACTTGCTATAGAGACTCTGATAATATTACCTAAATGAAAAATGGAACTAGAAAATTAGCTGAAGGAATAGGATTCTGCTACATCAATTTAAGACTTTTACCAGACTATTTTGTATTATTTCATTTTTTTCTCATTGAGTTTATTGCTACATTTTAGATATACAGTACAGTTATATTCATCATTGGGATCTTGTACCTTTATATGAAAGGTCTTGGTTCTTATTTTTTTCCCATACCCCTGCCCTCCCTTCACC
This sequence comes from Fukomys damarensis, assembly GCF_012274545.1. Lineage (NCBI taxonomy): Eukaryota > Metazoa > Chordata > Mammalia > Rodentia > Bathyergidae > Fukomys > Fukomys damarensis. The sequence continues at coordinate 92,866,758 of NW_022900928.1, read as the reverse complement.
CCCTCCTCCCTTCCCTATTTACAAAAACTTCATTTCCATTTTCTCAGATTTTTTTCTTTCCCCTTATTTCCTTTCCCCTACCCTTCCCATTTCCCCTACACCTTTAGCCCTTTCCTTCCTATTTCACATTGTCAATTATACCATTTGGATCTTATTTACAATTATAGTTTTTCACACTAGAGAAACTATTCGGTATTTTATTTTGTATTATTTCTTAAGAGGAGAACTTTTGTTCAGCTTCAGATTTTTTTTTTCAATCCTATACTGACAAAAGTTGCAAGGATGTTACAGGGAATTAATTACTTTGTTTTAAACCATTTGGAAATAAACTGCTGGATTGGTGACCCATTACTACTTGAAAGTTTGAGCGTACTTTTCCTTAAAAGCAGAAAGCCCTCCCGCATACGGCAGTGTGAGGATGGATGTTAGTAGGATAACAAGACACATGACGGTCTATCGTTCTCAGACCAGTTTAACAAGTTGTCTCAGTATTGTCCTCTATAACAGAAGAGGATAAAACCACAGTTCATTATCTGCTGCAATGCTTCTGATGTTTTCAATCTGGAAGCATTCATAGACTGTTCTTAGCTTTTACAACCTGACATTTTTCAAGATTACCAGAAAAACATAAAATTTATGAAATTTTATAAAATTCTAAAGTTCAGCCTTTCTCTGGGGCTCTCTTGATGGTTCTCCATGATTAGATTTAATTGATGCATCTTTGGCAAGAGTGTTATAGAAGTGTCAAGAGCAATTCTACATAATCTTGGGGAAAAATCATTTCACAAGTAAAATTATGATTAGTCCTAGTTTTCCTGCCTACAGGCCAGCTTTGGCCTGTCCAGACATACCAACATTGGTCGGGTGATGTTGTGACACTCCAGGGCAAGATTAAACCAGCTTCTGAGGAGCAAAATCTTCCTCTGCAGAGTTCATCCTTGTTCTAGAACCCACCCCCCAGCCACCTGTTACATTTGTTATCTCTGAGTACTTAATCCCGCCCTCTGAGTCATCTGCTACGTTTGTTACTCTTTTGGGAGTTTTCCTCTGCTGGTGAGAGCAGCATGGATCAGGCCCAAAGCTCAGCCTTTTCTCAAAGTCTCTTTTTTTTATCCTTTCTGTCTAATAAATTAATTTGCCTTGTGCTGTCCTGGCTCGCAGGAGACTAAGATTTATTATAGAGGTTCTAGTAACATTCTTTTCCCTGTTCCCTACATAGAATTGATACCATGCTCTTCTATTATTTAGCACACAGTGTTAATTTGTTCCAATGTTTTGATACTTTTTGATCACTCCATCAAAGTGGCATCTGACAAGCTTCTCTGTACAAAATACCTTCTTTTCTTTGTAACGAACAAATATTTTGTAAGAAATTACTTTTAGATGGTAAAATGGAGTGAAGGGAAACTCATCAGTGGGGCTACGAGCTGAGTGTGTTGCGTCACTCTACCATGGCCATTGGGAAGGTCTGAGACTAGAGCCAACAGCGGCCCTATCAGGGTCCTCGCTGAGCTCTGGGGAAGTGAGTTCCCGGAGGCGGGGCTCAGTGCGAGGGCAGACTAGGCAGGAGATGGCAAATACCTCATTGTTCAACAAATTTGCAGTACATGTTTCAGCGTGGACTTATTGCTTCCTATTTTATTTAATCAGTCATAATCTACTATTACTGTTTATTTTGATTCAGAAACTGGAAGTCTCTTCAAAGAGTCTTCTGTGTGTTTTGTCACATCTAAATCTTTCTTTGAGTATTTCCGTGTGTGCTGGCATGGTGAAATACGCAAGGTTTGCGTTTCACTAAGCCCCTAGAAGCCTTGGAATCAGCTATTTCTCGAAGGGGATCTGGTTCCTTTTGGTGGAGTGTTGGAGAATGGTGTGCAGAGATGTAGACCTGGGGACCTGGTGTGCTCCTTGCTACTGAGTGTGCCATGCCCAGACTCTCTCTCTCAGCTATTATATGGATGAGTGTGTGCTTGCACATGTAGGTGCACATTAATATTCATTTCTATATAAATATATTGCAAATCATATGCTCTTTGCAATACCTTCAATTTCAACTCAACACTTCTACCTTTCTTCCTTTCTTTCTTTCTTTTTTTTTTTTTTTTTTGTACTGGGGATCAAACATGGGTCCTTGGGCCTGTGAGGCAGGCAGTGGAACCACTGAGGTAAATCCCCAGCTCTCTCTTTATGTATAGTCTTCTTTCTAAAATGAGAAAACTTACTTCTATTATGCTTAATACACATAGTATATAAAAATATTTTGGTCAAAATCTTTCTTCCCCTTTCCCTTGACGTTGTAGTTACCTTTTGTTGCTGGCACTGCCTCTTCGCCCATGTGAAGTGCCCTCACAGTTCTTGGCTTTGACATCTTGTGCTGGACCACACTCTGCCCCAAGCACATGTACTAATTGTCCTTAGGCTGACTCCCAAGGGCAAGTATGATTCTTATCTGGCTTGGGCTCTGCCAGGCTGCCATTGACTGGACACTCTTTCATCCTAATTGGACTTCAACTCACTATACCAGAATAACCTCCCTATGCACATCCTCTTCACTTTCCTTGGCCTCTGATGGTCTCTGGTTCCCATGACTACATACCCATTGCCCTGCCCACTTGTGAACAAACACCCACCTCACTTGGCCCCATCAGTTTGCTGCTGTGTTAGATAGAGAAGGGGAAGGAAGAGAAGAGGAAATGGAAGAAGGGAAACTCAGTGCTTAATCTCATTTTCCTGTGGTTCACTGATGACTGACAAACCTAAATTTTTATATCACCATATTTTAACTTTGAATATCTGTAGGAAGGCTGAGATCTGCAGAGATTTTATTTATATTCATTGATTCAAATTATTAGAAAATACGAGCCAAAATGAAAGGTATTATCAATAATTACCTATGAGGATTTATTCTCTGCATAAGTAGTGATCTTCTACCTATCTGTCTATCTAATATGTACTTTGGTATGAAAAATGAGACACCATAAACTCTACAATAATCACATGGATAATCATTGAATAATATGTGAATTTTATTTTCCAAGTAAAAATTATCTTGAGTACAACCTTTCAGCCATTTCCAACACCTAAACTGGAGCAATTAGCAAGCTTTTACTTAGGTATGTTACAACATATTTTGTAGCATTAGGGTCTTTGCACATAATAAATTTCTTTAACTGAACTGTTTTTCAACTGTTCAACAATGTCTTTGAAAACAAGCATAATCTAAATTTCTTTATAACATTGGTATTTGCTAATTTCTTAAAATAAATCTATTACTTCACAGCAAACTGGCAGCCATTAAGGGCAGTTTAACTTCAAATAGTCTGATTTTTCTTTTCAACAAGGAGAGGTGGGAGGCAGCTCTTCATTTCTGCTCACACCAGAATTAATTCCAAGCAAACTTGGGGGGTGGGGGGAGGGGCTGGAAAGAGTTTGATGGAATTGTAAAGTAGAACAACAAAAAGGATCAACTGCCAATTTGCTTTCTAAGAACCCACTTCTTATTCCTGTCATTTTTAAGTCACACACCACCATGGAGCAGTGTTGTGTAGCTATAAAACCCCATGCCTCTGTCATGAAGACTCTTGCTTACCAGGTTCCCTTCAGGCTGAACTATACAAAGCCACCTTTGAGCAGCCATCTTTGGCTCCCAGGACTATTTTTATGTCCTCATGGAACGTGTTGTCTTCAAGGATAGACACAATCTCCTTGTCATTATAACCAGCCTGAGCCAAACACTCACCTTGGAAGCATTTTTTATTCATATTTAATTTCAAAATCATTTTCTCATGTCTTTTCTAACCAATTAATAGCAATTTAAGGAGTAATAGATTACTCACACTAATGATGGGCAACATGAGACACTGAAAAGGGTCAACTACATGATCTCCACTCTGTAGGTAACCAATTAATGGGGAAACAGAGCATGCACATCCACACGGGTGACAGCAATCAGAAAGGTAATTGTTTTAGATTTTAGTTGGGGTCAATATTTTTATTGTTGGATTAGATTCATTCATAGGAAAATGGATGCATATTGAGGCCATACTCTTATGAAATAAATAAGTCACTTGTGTAAATACCGAATAGTTTCTCTGGTGGGCAAAGCTATAATTGTACATGAGATTCTAATGGTATAATTGACAGTGTGAAATAGGAAGAAAAGGGCTAAAGGTCTAGGGAAAGTGGGAAGGGTAGGGGAAAGGTAATAAGAGAAAAGAAAAAATATGAAAAAATGAAAAAATGGAAATAAAGTGTTTGTAAATGGGGAGGATAGGAGGGGGTGAAGGGAGGGCAGGGACAAGGGGAAAAAAGGAGAACCAAGACCCGTCATGTAAAGGTACAAGATCCCAATGATGAATGTACCTGTACTGTATACCTAAAATGTACCAATAAACTCAATGAGAGAAAAAAAAATTAAAGTATTTTTATGGTTGGGCTCAATAATTCAAGTTCTGGAGTAGAAGTATAAATGAAAGTATTAGATGTTAATATTTTAAAATTAAAGAAAAAGCTATGAAACTTTTAAATAAAACATGAATAAAATATATTTTCCTCTTTCTTTGACAAAGTATTTTATAACAATGGAATAAATAGTATTGGTTTCCATATAACTGAAAGTAGAAAGAATAGGAATGATGATAGAGTTTAGTTATTACTGAATATGCCTGATACTCTTTTGATGGTCTGGTTATTTAGTATTTAGATTACAGTAAAACAAATATATGCATAATTGAAAATCTACTATGGAAATTCCAAAAGGAATTTTTTTTCTTCATTTCGGCAAAAGAATTAATTATGCATTCATAATGAAAATCTTTACATACTTTGTTTTCTAGTTACAATAATTAAAAACACCAAAAACTATAATTTTGTTTGGAGGAAATGAAATGTAATGTATATAAATGCTCAGCTGAAAACATAGGAGTATGAGGTATTCAGGGAGTTTTCTTTTCTTTTTTTCTTTTTAAAAATCTACTATAAGAATAGTGCTTCCAGAGGTTTCTGAAATTACTCCAGCGTTTCAGCATCTGAGGCCTTGATTAAGGTCTCCTAATGCCAACTCGTTTTTTTTTTCAATAATTAAAGAGCAGTATGATATCATAGTCTTATTAGCTGCATAGCTTTATTTTACAATCAAAGATGGGAGTTAATAGATAGGAGAAAGAACTTCCTTTCTATATAAAAGAGCTGAATAGCATCTGTGTGTAGCATGCTTTATAAGAGATCAACCCAGAGTGTGGTCCTTTGTGCACGTTCCTCTATGTGAACCAGTGAAAGAACAACCTCTCTTGCATTTAGACCACTTAGACTCAAATTCTGCAAGAATTCTTCTATCACTAAAAACTACAGTTGTATTCCTGAGCTGAATTTGAAAATATTTGTATTTAAACCTAAATTGTTATTAAAAAGTTATTTAATCTAAACATATCAAAATTGCTTATTATTGTAAACATATAGCTATAAATTCTGCATATTACAATTAATGTGTACAAGTTTGTTCAAAATTAAGATAAAAATTTATTTTTAAAATGTAATAATTATTTAATATTTTTAATTTCAGCATTCAATGTTTATGTAATTATATAGGTAACAGTCTACATTTTACTGCAGGCCTGCCATATCTGTTAAAATATAATTATTGCACTTAAATACATTTAAGAATTATATGAAGATTTCAGCATTGCGGAAGGCTTCTGGTCATGCTTGGTAATTGTCGAAAATGTCATGCTAAATTATGAAAACATCCAAAGCCACAAATTAGGTTAGTAATTGAAGCAAGAAAAGGGACAATGAGCAGTCCTGGGAAGTGATACTTTGTTCTTCAAGACTCTATTGCAAGTGTGCAAAAGGAGAGTGGGGATTGGTGTAATTTATCTTGTATTTTACTGAAGAGACACAAATCTTGTGCTCAAATGACTCTGTGCTCTACACCAATGTTCCTATGAAACAGTGGCACTTCCTAAAGAATGAGAAACTAGATATAATTTACAGCTAAAAAGATGAACATTGAGGTGATGCTCTTAAGTGAAATAAATAGGACAGACATGTGTAAATACTGAATAGTTTCTCCAATGTGACAAATTGAAAGTATAAATAAAGACTAAAAGATATAATAGAAAATGTGAAATAGGAAGAAAAGGGACAAAGAGGAAGGGGCAATGGGAGGGGTACGGGAAAAGAAAGATGGGAATGGAATTAACATGAGAAAAAGAAAAAATGGAAACAAAGTCTTTGTAGACAGGGAGGGGTAGAGGGGTCCAAGGGAGGGCAGGGAAATGGGGAAAAAATAAGAACCAAGATGGATTATGTAAAGTGCAAATTTCCAACGATGAATGTCACGACATTGTATACCTTAAATGTACCAATAAAATTAATTAATTTACAAAAAGAAACAGTGGCACTTCTATAACCAAATTCTTTAAGTCATCCATATATAGTCACAAACTCTATATAGAGAGAAAGTTGCACCCATAATATCTCTAAGATCAGAACAATGTTAGTCACAGAAGAAAGTATTTAGGTCCTGAGCTGCCTTCTTCCAGTCCTGTCCACTAGATTCTGAGTAACAGAGATTTTACGTGCTCTGTAGTGAGTGTGTGTGTGTGTGTGTGTGTTTGTGTGCATGTGTGTTATACAAGATCCTAGTAAAGCTCAAAGCCCCAACCAAGGACTTTTCTTGCCTCTATCTAAATTAATATAGTAATTTGGGAACTGGAAACATCAACTTAATTAGGATAAGATTTTGCAGAAAGAATAGAACCTGAATATAATCTTGGAGAATATACAAGATTTCAAAAGAAAAAAGTGAACAGGAAAAGAGTGTTTTGGGCAGAGATAGCATCAATCTGGAGAACAAATTTATGATGCCAAATAATAAGAATTGCCTGAAGCACTAGGAGAAAATCTGCTGGGTCTGTTTTTTGTCTTCCAAATTTAAATATTAAAAATTTTAAAAGTCTGTTTTATTGAAGATTTACTAATTTACATGTATAAATTGAATATACAAATGAAGCATTGTTTAATACTTGGTGGGGAATGAAAGGTGTCAGGGTTGATGGAAGAAACTTCCTGTGTCTCAGAGATCTTCACTTTCTAATACACTTACGCAATTCTATTGCTTCATTCTCTTACTCGCGTTCCTAAATCTGTCTTTGTGCTACGTTTGCCTTCATATTATCTGATTTTCAAGAAAAGCTGAATGTTAATAGAAGCCAGAGAAAGATAATTTAATAAGATTGGAAACCAATAATATCATAAATCAAATTTTAGGCTAAAAGGTAAAAGCAGATAATGCTTTACTGTCAAGGAAAATATTAGCCCTTTCTCAGTTTTGCTATTTTTTTTTTTCGATTTGTAACAAGCAGGTTACATTTTCCTTAAAGGGTTAAGTCAGGCTGCATGGCTTTTCAGATCTTCTGATGGATTAGGTGACATTGGCATTATGTCAGGAGTAGAATATTTACATCATTGATATGTTCTTAGTCTCTCTCCTACTAGCCAAAGTGTTTGCTTTTGCAAAACTCCAAGGATTTTTTCCCCGTGGACTTTGAATGTATATATGATAAGACAGTTACATTTTAGAGTTAAGGGGCAACTTCTTCCAATGTTCCTCTCCCCACACATTCCTTATGTCATTTCACAAATTGGCTAGAGTAGAAAATTTATCTGTATTTATATATACATTGAAATATCTATATTTATATTCTTGACATTCAAGCTCCCTAAGGAAGTAGGGAATATTTTACTATATTAAAGTAAAATTTGTTTCAGAATCACAAATTGAAATAACAGAAGACTTCTAGGGCATTAAAACAACTAATGTAAATATGAGTATGCACTTTGTTCAAAGTGAAATATATACATTAGTTTTATATAAGACTAAAATAGAGTACTGTGTTTATACATACCATATATACACACACCTGTTTCTTTAATTTAATATGCATATATATATATATATATATATCATCACAGATGCATGAAAAAGGACATTATATATATCTATATGTGAATATTTTCACTTACTCTTAGCCCAAAGGCACAGAAGCAATCTACATGTGTATTTTGTACATACTATATATATATATGCATATTCATGCATCTGAAAATAATCTATGTAATAATATATTTAATGTATTATTTAGTAAAAAGAAGATCCTGGAAAGAAGGTAAAACATTCTCAAGCAAAAGTTTTATCATGCTGTGATTTTCAGTGATACCTTATTTCCTCTAGAGGAACTGAAATCAAATCTACAAGTATTTCTTCAGTGCACTGTGTTGTATGGCTCTCTGTTGAGACTCTATACAACTTGACATTACCTGGAACTAACTGGAGCCTCTATGCTATGTTTAAGCTCTTTATTTTCAGACATTATATGGCAAACTGGGTTCTATTTATAACTCTTGTATGGCAAGCTTATGTGATGGACTCATGCAATGGATTGTTTTTCATGAAGTAGGTGATTTTTGAAGAGTTATTTTTCCTCATTGAGTTTATTGGTACATTTTAGGTATACAGTACAGTTACATTCATTTTTGGGCACTTGGACATTTGCATGACAGATCTTGGTTCTCATTTTTCCTCCTTATTCCTGACCTCCCTTCACCCCCTCCTCCCTTCCCTATTTACAAACACTTTATTTCCATTGTTTTCATTTTCTCATTTTTTTCTTTTCCCTTATTTCCTTTCCCTACCCTTCTCACTTCCCCTACACCTTTAGCACTTTTCTTCCTATTACACATTGTCAATTATACTATTTGGATCTTATTTACAATTATAGTTTTTCACACCAGAAAATCTATTCGGTATTTACACATATGTGACTTCTTTATTTCATGTAAGAGTATATCCTCAATATGCCTCCATTTTCCTATGAATGACTCTAATATTTCATTCTTTATGGCTGAGTAGTATTCTATTATATAGAAAAACCATATCTTCTTTTTGGTACAGCGGATCAAACTGAGGACCTTGCGCTTGCAAAGCAGGTGGTGCAACCACCTAAATCCCAAACCCCAAAAACCATATCTTCTTTATCCAGCCACCAACTGATGGGCAAATGGGCTGTTTCCGAGTTTTAGCTATTACAAACTGTGCCACTATAAACATGTGTGCATATATATCACTATGGTATATTTCTTTTGGAAAGATACCCAGCAGAGGGATGACTGGGGCAAATGGAACCTCTAATTCTAATTCTTTGAGGTATCTCCTTATTTATTTCTGTAGTGGTTGCACCAGTCTGCCCTCCCACCAATAATGGAGAAGGGTTCCTTTCTCCCCACAACCCCGCCAACATTTGTTATTGTTTGATTTCTTGATAGCAGCCGTTCTTTGTGGGGTGAGGTGGAATCTCAGTGTTGTTTTCATCTACATCTCTCAATTGACCAGTGATGTGGAACATTTTTTCATATATTTACTTGCTGCTTTTACGTCTTTGTCTGAGAAATGTGTATTCATTTCAGATGCCCATTTTTGAATTAGGTCTTTATATTTGGGGAGGTGATTGTTTTTAGGTCCTTGTATATTCTAGATAAGAGTCCTTTGTCTGAGGAGAAGTAAAATTTTTTTTCCATATTGCAGATTGTCTTTTAGTTCTGTTGATGGTTTCTTTTGCAGTGCAGAAGCTTTTTAATAAGATGAGATCCCAGTTGTTGATTCTTTCTGCTAGTTTCTGTGCTACTGAGGATTTGTTTGGAAAGTCTTTTCCTATGGCAATGTCTTCAAGAGTTCTGCCTAACTTATCTTCCAGAAGATTTAGTGTCTCTTTTTTTAATATTTAGATCTTTAATCCACTTGGATTTTAATTTAGTGCATGGTGAAAGATAAGGGTCTAGTTTTAATCTTTGGCAGATTGAAATCCAGTTTTTGCAACACCATTTGTTAAAGAGGCTATCTTGCCTCCAGTGAGGCTGGCTGGCTCTTTTGTCAAAGATGAGTACATCTAGAGTTGTTTTTGTATCTTCCATTCTATTCTACTGATCCTCAGGTCTGTTTCTTTGACAATATCAAGCTGTTTGTATTACAGTGGCTTTGTAGTATAGTTTCAAATTGGGAATTGTTATACCTGCTGCCATGTCTCTGTTTCCTAGGATGGCTTTTGCTATTCTAGGTCTCTTCTGGTTCCAAATGAATTTTTGGATTCTTTTTTTCTAGTTCTGTGAAATATAGTGTTGGAATTTCAATTGGCATTGCATTGAATCTGTATAGCAGTTTTGGTAGTATGGCCATTTTCACTATGTTGATTCTTACTAGCGAGGAGCAGGGGGTATCTTTCCATTTTCTTATATCCTCTTTGATCTCTTTTATCAGAGTGCTATAGTTTTTGGTGTATAGGTCTTTTGCTTCTTTCATTAGGTTGGTTCCTAGATACTTTATTTTTTTGGATGCTATTGTGAAAGGAATTGTTTCCCTAGTTTCTTTCTCAATGAGTCTGTTATTTGTGTAGAAGAAGGCTCTTGATTTTTGAGTGTTGACCTTGTATCCAGCTACTCTGCTAAAAGTGTCAGTTAAATCTAGAAGTCCTATGGTGGAATTATTTGGGTCTTCAATGTAGAGTATCATATCATCAGCAAATGATGACAGTTAAACTTCTTCCTTTCCTATCGTTATTACTTTGATTTCTTTTTCTTGTTTAATTGCTGTGGGTAATGTTTCCAGAACTATATTGGAGTGGTAATAGTGGGCATCCTTGTCTTGTTCCTGATTTTAACATGAAGGTTTTCAGTTTTTGGCCATTTATATCATGTTGGCTGTTGGTTTTTCATAGATAGCCTCTATGAAGTTGAGATATAGACCATCTATTCCAATTTTTTGCCGGTTTTTTCTTTTATTATGTATGGGTGTTGAATTTTGTTGAATGCTTTTTCTTCATCTATCGAGAGGATCATATGATTTTTGTCCTTGACTCTGTTATATAGTGTATTACATTTATTGATTTACATATGTTGAACCATCTCTTCATCCCTGGAATAAATTCCAGTTGGTCAGGATGTGTGATCTTCTTCATGACCCTCTGTATTCTGTTTGCCAGTATCTTATTAAGGATTTTTGCATCTATAGTTATTAAGGAGATTGGCCTCTAGTTCTGTTTTTTGGTTGGGTCTTTCCCTGGTTTGGGAATCAAAGTAACACTTGCTTCCAGGAGTGAATTTGGAAGTATTGTTTCCCTTTCAATTTCATTGAAAAGTTTAAAACGTTGTCACAGTAGTTCTTCTCTAAATATCTTGTAAAATTCAGCAATGAATCCATCAGGACCTGGGCTTTTCTTCATTGGTAAACTTTTAATTACATTTTCAATTTCACTGATTGTATCTGGGGTGTTTAGAATTTTTTAATTTTCTTTGTTCAACTTTGGTAATTCATAAGTGAGGGGTTATTTCTTAATGAGTGAACACTCATTGGCTTTCCTAGTGACAAAATTGCTAGAAACACAAAATTACTATTTATTTTTGGATATCTCTAATGAAAATGATAACAATATGGTCTGGTGGAAAGTTTCCAATAGTTTAAAAAGAATAAAGCCCCAGACTTAGTAAAAGCTAAGGCCAGAGGAGTCATTTACCACTGCCAAATGTCATAAAAGTAATATTAGGCTCCAGGCATGATGCAGAGCCTCATACTCATTCTTGTTGGTTAAGCCAATTAGAATTAGAAAGAAAACGACTGTCTGCTGAGGGTAGAAAAAAAGAGAAAATTTGAGTATTAACATTATAGGGTATTCCTATCAGATGTGAAAGATCATGTGTAGTAGTCCTGCCCAAATTGCAGAGAGTCCTGAAACCCCTTTCCTGTACTGCCCTGGGTGTGCAGCCACTGTGGTTGTCCTATGAGTCTTGTTCCCTTGACTTGTTCCCATCGATCTGGGTTTGGACTCCTAGGAGATCAGGGTGAATGAACCAAGTTCACTCTTTTAGATATGTGAAGATTGAGTCTGAGTGATATGGGAAACAAGCCATCTGTATATGTTCTTCTTGCTAAGTACTCAAGACAGTCCTTGGTAAAATATTGACTCTTTTATATACTGGGAAAGATAATTTACCAATCCAAATGTCAGTTTTGTAATTGGAAGGGGTTATAAGAACCTAGCCTGTATAATTTTGTTGTGAGGAAGTGAAATGTAATGTATATAAATGCACAGCTGAAAGAATAAGAGTATGAGGTATTCAGGGAGTTTTCTTTTCTTTTTTAATGTACTACAAAAATAGTGGTTCCAGAGGTTTCTGAAATTACCCCAGTATTTCAGCAACTGAGGCCTTGTTTAAGATCTCCTAATGCCAACTGTTTTTTTTCCAATAATTAAAGAGTAGTAAGATACCATAGTCTTAGTAGCTGCAAACCTTTATTTTACAATTGAAAGATGGGAGTTGATAGATAGGAGAAAGAACTCCCTTTGTATATAAAAGAGCTGAATGGCATCTGTCTGTAGCATGCTTTATAAGAGCAGATCAACCCAGAGTGTGGTCCTTTGTGCACCTTCACCTATGTGCACCAGTGAAAGAACAACTTCTCTTGCATTTAAAACATTTAAACTCAAATTCTGTGGTAATCCTTCTATCTTCACAATGACCATATTACTTTCCACTAGGCTTTGGCTAACATGCATGTTCAGAGAGACATTTTCTCCTTTGGTCCCTGATATGTGACCCTGAGAATTTCCTATTTTTCTTTTTGTATCCTAATGTCAAAGACTTGTTTGGGATTTCAGTAGTTAAATGTTTACTCTTCAGGGAGTCTGTGGAAATAACCCAAGGCCATTTTTTGACCAGAGTTGACGTCATAGTGATTCACAAGAGACTAGCTAATCTGTATTTTGAGGTAGCCTATAAATGTATGGAGCCCAGTGCAGGAAGGGTTCCCATTCTCAGGGGCTCTTCATAGATACTCAGATGCACCTTGGAGGTATGTCACTACCTCTCTTGAAATGACAGTGGGGATTTGGAGGAGCCTGTGCTCTCTGCTATTCCTTATTTGTGTGTTGTCAATAGCTGTCATCACTAGATCATAACATTAGTTCTATGGATCACCATGTACCATGACAAACAGGCAAAGTCTTAGGCACATGATGATGTAGTCAAATGATTACTTCTATTTAACATTTCAGTTGAAAGGTGCACTTTGAAAACACATGAAATATATTAAGATATGTTGCTTTTACACTAAATATTTGTGAAATAGTTTTGATCAAATGCTGCAGTTGCATTTTTTTTAATCAGTGCCCTTTCTATGACTACAACGTTTTGAGTCATCTAACACAATTTTTATGCCACTTTATCTTGCTGTCTAGTCTGATATATTGCAATTTTTATATCTGTGTGTGGAGCTGTCACTGGAAATTTTATCTCAAACCCCAGCTTTAGGACATTTGGAATTTTATTCATCCTGAGTGTGTGCAGATGTGATCTCTATTTCTTTTTCAATAGATCTTTACAAGGCTTTTTTATAATCTCTATTGTTTTTTCAATAGATCTTTACAAAGCTTGTTTAAAATGACAAATTCAGAAGAATCAGCTAGTTTTTGCACCAAAAATTTGGGTTCTACTTTGCAGCGATGAAAATAATACTAGAAGTAGCTTCTTAGTCAAAATCACATTTTGCAAGCCCCTTCGAACCACACATTGGTTACAGCATGACTGGTTCTTGTCCATGTGATACTAGCAGCAGCAATGTGCATAACTGCTGTGCAGAGATTTCGTGGTGACTAAGCTTGATCAGGTCAACATGATTGCCTTGGGGGCCAGCCAGGTAAAGCACATTTCTGAGTGTGTCTGAGCAGGTGACAAGAGACATTAGTTTAGGATATATATCCCTTCCTGCCTGTAACTGATCCTCTTCTCTGCTTCCCAGCCACCATAAACTAAATGTCTTTGTTCCATCACGTCCTTTCATCCTGATGTTTCTGTGTTGGAGTCAGCTGACTATCCACTGAATTCACTGAAACTTTGAGGCAAATTAAGCCTCTCCTTCTTTAAGTTGTGGGTATCAGATATTGTGCTCAACAACAGAAAAGCTGATTAATATAGGTTCTAATGAAGGATATGCCTTTTAGCAGATTGTCTTTCCCCACTCGTGGGCTCATTTGCAAATGTTTTATGTAAAAGAGTAGATATGCTGTTTAGTTTCTGCTGTGACTGTCAAAACTGTTGTTGTATTATGAAAGCAGAGCATCAAAAAGGGTATGGCCATGTTGTGACCCTTGCTCCAGAATTTCATGGTGGCAGCAACTAGAAATAATCTAGAAACTGAAACAGTTGTGGAAGAGCCACTCTCAACATCTAGGTACAAGCTTCATGTGTTATTAATTTGGAAAGACTTATATTTTCATTGTTTTAAGAAATGAAATTTGGGGGATTTATAAATTTATTCATACAGTATGTAGCATTTTCATAATACCAAATTCAATACAATACTTTCAGACATCTCCATAGAAATGATTACTAAGCTTGAATAACAATTTTGTTAGTTTTTAGAAAATATAGTTATACCCGAGGGCCATTATAAGCATAGGTTATTTCAGACTAATACATCTTCCCCAAATAACTCTTACTTTTCAAAAGAAAGCAAATGACAGTGTCTCCTGTAACATAATAGATTTTGTCAAAACTCAAATATAAGGTGACACCTTTTCTGGGGATAATTTTAAAGAAAAAATTCCATTGCACTAAATGTGGCTGACTATTTTTGTAGCTTTTATGGCATGTTTTATGTAAAAAGTACAATGTAATGGAGAGTTGTATCAAAGTCTGGGTAAAATTAAATCATTTCCCTATTTCAATAATAATTTTTGTTTTATTGTGGAAAAAAGATGAACTTTGAATTAAGATAGACACTGATAAAATATTGAATCCACTTTAGCCTACATATTTAACCTTTTCTAATCCAGCTGTTTACCTAGAAGTGGAGACCCTAACTTCATTAGGATGTTGTGAATATTGAATGAAGCATGCATAGTGCATCACTAGTTTTTGTTTTCATTCCAAATATACCTATTTTCCTATTCTTTATGAAACTAGACAATGCATCTTGTTATATGCTATCAAGCCAGTCAAAATTAAATTTGTTTAAAAATCTGCCAATCAAAAGATGCTTATAAAATTAAGAAGAGTTAACAAGTAAGAGAAAATGTTTTCAAAATGAACAAATGAGCCACAGATTGAGAGAAACTATTCCAAGTCTATGTATCTGACCTTGGAAAATTTAGCAATTAAAAGAAAAAAATAAAATCAGACATATACAACAAGACTCAGAAGTTATGCTGAACAAAAAGAGAGCAAAAACAAGAATTAAGAGTGTATGATTTGATATACATGAATTCTAGAGCAGACAAAACTAATTTATGAAAATACACACGGAAGAGTGATATTCTCTGAAAGGAGAGATTGAGTAGGAAGGAATCAAAGAAACATTGTGGAGTAATGGAAATATTTCATTTCATTTCTTGTTTAACTTATACAGGGAGTATATTAATTCATCAAATCTTACCAAACTTTCCATGTAAGATTTATGCTTTTACATCTTGAAATTATTCATCAAGAAAAGGTATTTTGGAAAATAAGTAATTTGGATGAATTCTGGCCTCTATAAACATGAAGTTAGTGCACTTAACAGATATGTAACATCTTTTACAGGATATCATTTTTAAATCTGTTTAACCTATGGTGTTCTGGGTTTGTTTTTCTCCCCCAAATTCATTGCTCATTCTTTCACCAAGTTGTTGCTTTCATTTATTAGCAAACTAACCAGTTCCCAAAACAACCTAGAAACTGCATGTCTTTTCATTAAACCATGTTATTTTTGTCACTTAAAATGCCATTATAATATAGTAATACAATATAATATTTAGTAATATATACTATATAATTATATATAGTACTATATAGTATATAGTAATATACAATATAATATAATATATGGCAATGTAAATACTAATATATTCAGTGTTTGCATTGTGTTTTTTATAATAATGTCTAATTGTGAAGAAAAGTTTATCAAATCGAATAAAAAGTGTAATACATTTTATAGTTTTCTCCAAATCATTGCCCAATATGCATTCACATAAATTTTACTGATTTGGTGTAAAAGGCAGGAAAGTGGCTGAAATTAGTGCATTAGTTAAGGATTATAAACTCCAGATAAAAGTGTCATGGAGAGCAAGGAGATGACCAGATATGAATTTTTGCTTTTTATCACTTTCAGTACTTTTGTGTTGTTTATTTCATATTGCCCTAGAGAATTGTTAATTCATTTTTTAACTAAGTTTCCCATATAGTTTATGGTAATAGCAAGCAGACTACAAACTAAGAGCTAGAGATACTCTCATTCAGTATTTTACCTCTTGGACCTTTAAAGCATATCTTGCTACTTTTTGATATTGTTTTTGTGATGAGTAATTTTAAGTGTCAAATGGATTGTTAAGGCATAGCTGGAAAAACATTGCTTCTAGGTGTTTCTGTGAGATGAATTATCATCTGAATCAATGGGTAAGAGTAGAAAACCTACCCTCACCTACATTGGTGGATTTTATTCAATCTGTTCAGAACCAAACAGAACAAAATTGCAGAGGAAAAGTGAACTTGCTCTTTGCTTGACCTGGTCCATTCATCTAATCCTGCCCTTGAATATCAGAGCTCTTGGTTCTTGGTATTTGGACTCTGAGATTAATACCAGAAGTTCTCTACACTTCATCTTTCTATATGGCCTTAGACAGGAACCTACACCAACCCTTCCCATGGTTTAGAAACCCCTGACTCAGCCTGAATTATACCACAGGTTTCTCTGGTTCTCTCTCCACTTTGGAAATAAGATATTCTAGGACTTCTTCACCTCCATAATCATGTGACCAAATATGTGCCATAAATCTCTTCACTATTTATACATGTATCTCTATTGTCCTGTTTCCCTAGGGAAGTCTACCTGATATAGTCTTCTTGCAGGTAAGCTGTACCTCATATGTTAGAATATATCTATCAAATAAACAATAAAGTAAATACTTCTTCCATTTCCCTGTAACCCTAACCATCCTGGTACCCTACACTTCCTAGCCTACCATTCTTTTCAGTGATACACTTCCTTGAACCTCTTTTTAAGTATGATGTAATGTCAGCATAATATAGCTCATTTACTTACCTCCAACTTTCTGGTCTTTTTTATAATGATTGACTACCCTTTCAGAATGAAATAAAATAATTTTTGTACAATTATGCTTAAAACATATGCTGATAACAACAGTATAGATTATAACTTTGGGAGAGAAATTCAAAATATTGAGTAATTATCATAGCACTGACAGACCTTAGTGAATGTATGGGAATTGAGCTGAAGACATGAGCACTTTTATTAGGGGGATAGGGTGTAGAGGATGGGGTGTTGGGCTGTCTTGAACAGTGGTGAGAGCAGAGGTCAGGGGCTGGCTGGGTGAGATTTAGGCAAGGGGCCATAGGGGGCGTAGTGGAGGTAGATATTTGGTTGCAGCCAGAGGTGAGGTTTAAATCCATTGGCAACTTTAAATTTATGGTGGAAAGGACTAGAAGTGGGAGAGATTTGTAGTGGGAAAGTTGGGTCTTTGTTTTCCCAGAGTGATTTATTATCTGCCAGGAAGAGCCATTTAGGATGTGGGGTTAGGGCCTTTTTATCTAGCAGAAAACTCTATTATCCCAGACTCTTGTAATTAAGGAATAGAAGCAAAGGTCTCCTTTTCTGTATCTGCTTCCTGCTAGCCAGGGGCATTGGCAAGGGTCAGCGATGATGGATAGAGTTTCCTGTGACAGTGGTGCAGTCTTCCGTGGCAAGGGGCTGGTAACCCACCATGATGAGTTCGCTGACTGTCTGGTTGGTAAAGACCTGCATGTGCTCCTGCAAAAAATTTGGAAAACAATGGAACAAACAGGAATTATGCAGAGAATAGTGAGGGGACCAAGGGAAGGAAGAAGCCTTGGAATCTATTGTTCAAAGTATCTTGGCAGAGACTGTAGCTGGTCTGGGTCTAGTCTATGTTTGTCTATGTGCTCCCTGAGTTTCTTTACCTTGTCTTCAAAAATACCAGATTGGTTTACACAGTAGCAACTTTCTTCTCCTAATAGGAAACATATTCTTCCTCTTTCTGCTGTTTATGTCTAGGGCCCATTTATTCTGGAGTACCATGCCAGTCAATGAATTGATTTGGGACTACAAAGTGACCAAAGAGTCAGCTATCTTTTCTATATCTTTTTTTAGCTCTTGGGATAGGAGTAATAGAAGCGTGTTGGTATTGAGATTCCTGCCACTAAGGTGCCAATTCCTGCCAGAATACTGGCTCCCATCAAAAAGGAAAGTATGGGGAGAGGGTGTGCTTACTGAGGTGGTGGATAAGTGGGTGTTGTGAGGGCAACACTTGCTGTAATAACTGGATTTCTGTATAAACTGTGAAGGGAGGACCAAGGAAGCCTACATAACAGAGGGAAGATGGAGTTGTACTGAGACAGTGAAAGGCTTTGGAGTCACAGATGTAAAACAAACCCATAGGTAGACAGGTTATGTCTGACTTAGAAATATGGATAACTTTAGCACAAGGGGTAGATTGTATTGATTTATCTGTACAGGTCCAATCACTATGTGTGGAGGGTTTTAATTGAATTGTAAAGGAATCTAATATTGTAATATTTTGGGGAGTAAGGATAGTCCAGTTAAGGGGAATTGGTATGGGGACATATGGCTGGAATCAGGGTGATAGGCACATTCAGCACTCAGTTTGGTTGCCTGGCAAGCTAAGCAGGATGGTTTTGAAGAGGTGTGGGAGCCTTTTATGTGTCTCAGCAGCTTTTTTCTGTGAGGACAGACCAATGTTTTTACATGGGGAGGTGTTTTGCAGGCTTTTGCTATGATCTCTTCTATCACCTGCTGTCATTGTTTTAATGATTTTCAGTATGTTTTTGGTGTCCAGCAGGTCCATGTACTCCACCTTTCTTTACACATGGAATAGTCTAGAGATGTAATCTTTCCCATATGGTAGAGCTGGAAACTGCCAGAATGGGTTAGTAACTGGAGCCTCTTTTTATATCTAGCTTTATTATCATAGCATTATTTTATACCCCTTTTGTTTAAGACCAAGTTAAAGTGAGTGTTTAAGACCAAGTTAAGTGAGACCTGTGTTAATCAATATGATGAACATCAATTAATATCAATATAAATATCAGATTAATATCAATCTTGATATCTATCAAGGTCAGTTAAGCCTCTTTAGACATTATTTTAGAACCTCTCAGCTCCTCTGTCAGTGTCAGCCATCAGGATGGGTCAAGGCCTCGCTTGGCCATGTTGTTTTAGTGAAAGCATGAGAGGTTTTTTTTCCCTTGGCACATGGTTGGTATATTTGTCCTCTGGTTTCTAGCACTCTTTCTCCCTGCTCAGGAAGTTGGGTGACTTAACAAAGATATAAGACCTTGTAGAAAAGTTTTCTTTTTTTTTTTTTTATAACCTGGATCTTTGAGCTTGGAGGCCAGGGCCAAAATATTGACTGTCTTTTTATCCCAGTTATCTTTGTAGTGTTGGTCTCTGCACTTTGGTGGTTGAAGACCCAGAAGAGATCAGTGACATTAGTTGTATAGTAGGAGCAGTGAGCCTAACTATTATAATTTTATCTGGATAGCAAGCATTTTGGAATTTAAAATATAGTTAGAGGACTGTTATTTTTATCAATCATGGTTTTTTTAGTAGTTGATTTTTCTGTAGAATTTTAACAGAAAAAAACTTTGAATCAGGAGCCACACATAATAATATTAATAACAATAATATTTTAGCATGACAATCATTATAACATTATCTTTGTGACAAACTTAGATAAAAGTGTCTTAGTATAAAATAGCCATTATTAAATTTATTCACTCCCCTCTAAAAACACATTAAAAAAACAGGAAACTCTTACTTAAGTCATTACCTTTTGATAGGATGCCATCTGAGGAAAATGTATGGGCCTATAAATGTACCTATAATCATGAGTAGGTGGAGATTATTGCCATAAACAATATTTTGGAATACCTGTACAGTCAGAAACCATGAACATATTTTGTGTACCTGGAAAGTAGTAATAATAATTATTATAACTATATGAAACCTTATGTCTTGTAATGCAGCTTGGAACCAAAAGGATCTTTTTAAATAACACCTTGCTTTTTCCACAGAAAATTTTACATTTTGAAGGTGACCAATATAAACATATCACAATAACATATTTAGAACTCAACCCTTTGATGATAACCAATGTAATATTTTATAACAACATTCAAATGATATTTATTGGGGTGTGTCTTCCTACAAGGCTATGAAAATCACATTAGTGAACAGGATTAGAATCCATTTTTCTGAGCAGCTGCTTTCTTATTCGTCAATGGGAGTCTATCTAAACCTAAAAGTTTGTATTTAATTATCTTGACAAATTTTTAATTTAATCTGTAAAATCAGATTGTACCAATTAATTTATTTGTAACCAATAAAAATAGATATACTTTTTGAGTTATTGAATATAGACAGCAATATGCATTACAATCAAAATTAATCTTTGACATTATTTTGATCAGCTAGCAACCTGGGAGAAAAAGAAGGCATGCCTTTAATAATTTTTATCACAAACACAATTGGACAAATACAAACAAACAATTGGACAGACACAGACAAACATATAAGATAATTTATTAAAATAGAATGCACTCAAATATTTTTGGCCAATTGAATTGTAACATCTCTTTTAAACTAGTGAAAACTTTTGTAGGTCAATTAACAAAGATCTCTTTCAATTAGAATCAGAATAAAAGCACTTTACAACAGTAGCATAAACTTGTGTTATAGTTATTGTCAGAAATCTGTAAGCAGAAAGTAGAGAGAAGGGTAATTCAATCTTATAATTACAATTTAAGAATTTGCAATGTAAAATAAATATTTTAAATACATCAATTAAACATCTGGAAACCGAACACCAATCAAACATTATTTTAAGTTGAAGATGAAAGGTACATTTGTCAATTAGCCAGAATTTATTTATTTTTTATTATTATTATTATTTTTGGTACCAGGGATGAACTCAGGTCCTTGAGCTTTCGAGGCAGGTAGCAGAACCACTGAGCTAAATCCCTGGCTAGACAGAATTTATAATTGATTTTTTAAAAGATTCTTAATTTGGAGCAAGCAGTCTGTAGCAGGCACTATGCTGTATGATTTGGTCTTTGAGCTCTGATCTTTTTTTTTTTTTTCCAGCTTTAACTGAGTTTATTGGTACATTTTAGGGATAGAGTACAGTTACATTCATTGTTGGGATCTTGTACCTCTACATGACAAGCCTTGATTCTCATTTTTTCCCCTTACCTCTACCCTCCCTTCATCCCCTCCTCCCCTCCCCATCTACAAACACTTTATTTTCATCTTTTCATTATCTCACATTTTTTTCTTTTCCCTTTTTACCCTTCCCCTACCCATCCCACCTTCCCTACACCTTTAGCTCCTTTCTTCCCATTTCTAAATGTCAGTAATCTTATTAGAATCTTATGCATTGTTGCAGATTATTCACACCAGGGAAACTATTCGGTATTTACACATGTGACTTATTTATTTCACTTAGGAGTATATCTTCAATATGTATCCATTTTCCTATGAATGAATCTATTCTCTC
>NW_022900928.1:92844043-92844934 GCF_012274545.1 Fukomys damarensis | reverse complement strand
GGTTCCTTTCTCCCCACAACCCTGCCAACATTTGTAATTGTGTGATTTCTTGATAGCAGCCATTCTTTGTGGGGTGAGGTGGAATCTCAGTGTTGTTTTCATCTGCATCTCTCGAATGACCAGTGATGTGGAACATTTTTTCAAATATTTACTTGCTGCTTTTACTTCTTTGTCTGAGAAATGTCTGTTCATTTCAGATGCCCATTTTTGAATCGGGTCTTTATATTTGGGGGGACTGATTGTTTTGAGTTCTTTATATATCCTTGATAATAGTCCTTTGTCTGAGGAACAGCTGGTAAAATTTTTTTTCCCACATTGTAAATTGTCTCTTAGTTCTGCTGATGGTTTCTTTTGAAGTACAGAAGCTTTTTAGTAAGATGAGATCCCAGTTTTTTATTCTATCTGCTAGTTCCTGTGCTACTGAGGATTTGTTCATAAAGTCTTTTCTATACCAGTGTCTTCCAGAGTTCTGCCTAACTTACCTTTCAGCAAATTTAATGTTTCTGTTTTAATATTTAGATCTTTAATCCATTTGGATTTTAATTTAGTGCATGGAGAAACATAAGGGTCTAATTTTAATTTGTGTCAGGTTGACATCCAGTTTTTCCAACGCCATTTATTAAAGAGGCTATCTTTCCTCCACTGAGGATGGTCAGCTCCTTTGTTTGAGCTCCGATCTTAATCATTATATTTTGTTTGTTTTAAAATCTTATATTTTATTTTCCAATATTTATGTAGGAAAGAATAGGGCCTGATGGAATTTCTTGGTAATGTAGCCTGCCAAAGAAGTTGTTGATATGTAAATAGGCAGGGCCAGGAGAGGATTTTACTTTTTTTGGAGAGGGAGAGAGAGAGAGAGAGAGAGAGAGAGAGAGAGAGAGAGAGAGAGAG
>NW_022900928.1:92830196-92843970 GCF_012274545.1 Fukomys damarensis | reverse complement strand
ATGCGAGCTGAGGGTGTCCCCCAGGAGCCTCAGTCCTGGCCATGTACTGAGGAGTTGGTCTGACTTAGCACCAACATTTTTTGAGTGAGAACACTGAAAGTCAGAGGACCCAAAAGAGAGAGAATAGACTGAGTACTCACCCAAGAATTTAAGACCAGTGTGGATGTGTGTATTAGCAATGGCAAGGATGAAGGGCCCTAATCAGGTGTTGGTTTTGCAGGGTTCAAGAAGGACAGTTGGGAGGCCAATGAACCCTTGCCAGCAGGGGATCATCACAAAATTCCAGTTGTGTTCTTTCCAGGCTTTCAACCCCAGAAATGAGAGGATGGGAATTGATCTGGAAACACGAACACTTGAAACCAGACTTTTATCAGGGGGATGGGGTATAGAGGATGGGGTGTCTGGCTGTCTCAAACAATGGCAAGAGCTAAGGTCAGGGACTGGCTGGGTGAGGTATTATATGGGCAAGGAGCCATGGGGGCTTGCATAGTTGAGGTAGATATTTGGCTGCAACCAGAGGTGAGATTTAAATCCATTGGCAAGTTTGAATTTCCAGGTAGAGAGGAATAGAAGTGGGAGAGCTTTGTGGCAGGAAATTTGGTTCTTTTTTTCCCCAGAGTGATTTATTATCTCCCAGGAAAAGCCATTTAAATTGTGGGGTTAGGGCCATTTTATCTAGCAGAAAACTCTATAACTTAGTTAACAGGAGGACTTCTGGAACTTGTAGAAGAGAAGCTGCCCCACAGCAGCCCAGTGTAGCCCCAACAAGGGGACAGAGCAGCTGAAAAAGTGATTTTCATTGTCTTTTGATAAAAACATTTAGGATCTTAGATTCCTGTCACCATCCTCATGTTTTCCTGATAAACTCTGCAGTTTATCATGGAGATCAAAGCTGATAAAATACCATCACTGGTCACCATGGACCACATGCTGATCATTAAGGCTAAAACACAATTTTCTGGGTTTTCAGCTGGTGTCTTGGGGTCAGGCTAGTTTTCCTTGGATTCTTTGGAAATAAGTGGCCTTTCACTGACTCAGCACCATCTTAGCTTGTGCGGTATTGGAGGCCCTTTATGAGATCTGTCTGTACTTCCTCTTTGACAGAGGCCTAGTTGCTGGGAAATCTATGCCAGCCCACTCCAGCAAGGTCTCCAATCACACAAGCATATATTTCTGGTTTAATCCTCATGTTATAGTAACAGATAGGAACTTGGATCTAAGGGGCCAGCAGAATCCCCTGACAGTAGGATGAGGAGGCATTACCCCAGTATATGTATGTTTGGAATAACCACAACAGAATAAAGCCATAGCCTGTTACTGTTGAACTTTCTCCAGCATGTCAGCCTCAGGGGCAATCAGTCATGGAAGGAATGCTACAAATAGTTTTCCCAGCCTCTTTTTTATATATTCAGTGGCAGCCCACTGAATTTGGGCAAAACTTTCCTTTACAAAAGGCCAGCTCCCAATCCTCTTGCCATATACCTGCTGTTGTCTTGTATCAGTGCTTCTTACATCTTTTTGTTTCATGATCACTCCCTAATGAGACTTTCCCCCCTTCATTCTGGATTCCCTTCTTAGGACAGTCTTTCTCTTTGTGCTCTACATTTCACCCTTCTTTGTCTACTCATATGTATTTTACCTTTCTAATATCATTATTTTTATGTTTATTAGAATATTCAGATCCATATATGAACTTGAGGTTAGTTTTCTAGCTTTAAAAATCCTTCTCTTAACCTCAATTTTCCTCTGCCAATATCCCATACCTATGTTGTGCTACAATATTTAGCAAAAAATTGAGTCCTTTATTCTTTGTATTTCTAATTCTTTTCTCCTCTATTTTTATTAACTCAAATTAAACATTGGCAGGCCAGGGATTTAGCTCAGTGGTTCTGTCGTCTGACTCTCAAGCATAAGGACCAGGTTCCATCCCCAGTACAGAAGAAAAAAAAATTAAACATTGGCTGTGCATCTTTAGTGAAAATTCTCAATTCCCTGGAAATGTTCTTTACAATGTCACCAGTCTGTCTTCTTACTAAAGAAGACAACTGTAACCTCTCATTTCTTAATTCATGAATCTTTGTCTACTCTATTTTTATTTTCTTTTACTTGTTGGCAAAATAATTTCTGCTGTCATTTTGCAGATGATTCATCCACAAGATGGAAAACAAACTTTATTGGTTAAGCCATTGAAATACTGAGGCATTTACTTTTCAAAAGCTAGTGTTAATTATTAATATTAAAATAATTATTTGACATTTAGTATTTTTTGGCATGGACTCATCTCAGGTAGAATGTAATTAACATTATGATAAATATCCCCCTCCCTCTTTTTAACATTTCATCATAAGTGCACAGAACAGTATCAACCACACCATGGACAGTAGGTATTTATAGAGTGAATGTATAAATGAACTGAAAAAAATGCTATTTTTTTCTTTTTTGGCTTTCCTTCCTTTCTCTGACAAGAACACCATGTCTCATAGCTCATGTGATTTAACTGCTGCAATGCTTGATTAAGTGTGGTCTTCGGGAAGGGAGTCGGATACTTGCAATGGGACATAGGAGATGATGGAAACTTTGGTTAATTTTATTCTTCTCAGACAGGGTAAACAACTAGTTTCATAGTACAGACCAGCTGGAGTATAATGGGGAACAGCTAACCTCCTGTTTGTAAATGAAGCACAGGCAAACATCCAGGGGAATTTCATACTCCAAACTAAATATATTCCTTTGAAGCAATCCCTGATTCCCAACTTGTACCATTGCACATATAGGCGAAATCTAAATATATACATGCAATTTTCTCAGAAGAGTAGTGCAAGTGTTTTTGGGAAAGTCTGCTCTGCAGGTACTAAGAGCATGTTCATGCACAGTGGGGAGCACTTTGTGCTGTAAGTTTTCACCCCCAGTACATGCTCAGCTGCTGGGCTCCTCCACAGGGCCACAACTCATGTCTGGCTGCCTTCAGTGGTGGTAGCTGGCCTTGGGCTTTACACTGTGATGGAATAAGTTCTAGTAAACCATTCAAGCTGAAAGCCTGGAGTGTTTCTGTTACAACCATAAAACCAAATACCCTCATCCTTCTGTTTCTTTAACAATATGGACTTTTCAGCCAAAGCAATATGCTCCCGTGGTTATCGTTAGCATGACTTTTTTCTATACTTGTCTATCACAAAACACATGTGCACATATATTATCCTTGAACCAATGACTAGCATATTGCCTGCATAGTGGCCACATAATATTTGTTGAAAAATGAATGAAATAAATTGGAGGCTTTTAAAAAACAAAAACCTTAAACAGTAAGTAGAGGAGAAAAAATATAATGCTTGGCTTTGTATCTCTGTTGCATCACTTGGTCATTCTCAGAATTTTGTTTCTTAAAAGAATACATGCACATTCCCCCCCCATGTAATTCTCTTTTTTCTGATTCCTAAAAATCTCTTAGGAGGAATTATAAGTGCATGTAGTAGGTTATATAAAAATTAAATCATTTTACTATCATTGAGTCCACTGTTACAAAACTGAAGTCATTTTGGAGTATAATTGATGTGTTCTGGGAAAACTCTCTGGAATGGCCCTGGTTGGTTATGCAAATATAAAAAAGGAACAATATCTTGCATTAAAGAAATGATATAATATTACCTTATCCTTGGCTTAGACTTGAAACTTACTTATTGCTCCTCCCAGTACCCCCTTGCATTTAAAGCTCCTACTTTTTGGGAAAGTAAGCCAATTTGCTCTTAAAAGGAAAAGAATTGAGCCCTCCAGCATTCCTTTTTTGGAGATTCACTGCATTTAGCTACTGATGAATAGATGTTTCAGCCTGAGGCTGATTTTGAAGAAATTACAGAAAAGCCTCAGGAAGGGTCTCACTGTGAAGGCAGAATGTGACCTATGCTGCTTACTAGTGGCTCATCACTGAATTCAATCCGTCTGGAGGGCAGATGCCCTGCAGACCTGCAGACCCACCTGTTTTGGCCTGGCCTAAGGAATTTGGAAAGGAGGAGAATTTAATTTAAACTAGTATAACCTTGGGAGGGAAGGAGGCATGGAATCAGCAAGGCTAGGAGCCTAATCCTATACCTTGAAACTCTGGTCCTTCTCACTATAGTTAATAGAAGGCAAACACCAGATCTGGTGGGAAGTGTCTGCAGAGCAAATATCATTATGTATGCACAGAGGGAATGTTTCAGAAAGTGGGATTTCATTTAAAAGACATGGGCTGTGAAGCAGGCTTTGTACTTCCCAGCTAATAAATAAATAATCTCATATTATCCACTTATGTACATTTTAAGCTTATATACAGCTTCTCCCTTCAATGACTACAGTGATTCTCATTTAATGAAATATTATTCCAGTTTTGGGAGAAACAACTTGGCTTAGGTCTGTGTGCAATATAGATATTATATTGAAAAATTTAAGAATCTTAGTTGTCCAAAATAGTAAGGAAAAGTAAAATGTAAGTTTTGGTGAGACCACAGTATGGTGGGAGTTAACCCACCATACATTATGTGATACACAGAATGTTTTCCTGAGTGAGTGAGGGTATAGGATTCCTATGTACAGAAATGTGGAACTAGCAGTCCTTGTTGAAGACCCTGAGGGTTTAAGGGAAATCAGAAATTGTTCAATTAGGGAGACAAAAGCTGTGAGATAAGGCTGGAGAACCATTATTAAGAATTTTAGCTTTATCCAAAAGGTAAGAGAAAACCAGAAAAAGAATGACCCTGCTTGATTTACAACTTAAAGATATATTGTGTTTTCATAAAACATATTTGGTTATGGTAGGCCAAGGAATTGTGTGTGGGGGTGTGGGAAGGGTTAGCAAAGAGTGAATGGATTAATACAATCTGGGATTCCTTACTAAAATCCAGGAAGCAACAAGTGGTAGTCTGAACCAACAAGAAAGCTGTGGGCTGGAAAGAACGGAATAGAGCAGAGATAAACAACCAGAAAGAAAAATTCTAGACGGTCAGTGATTTCTAGGTTGTCAGAGCAGGAATGTGTAAAGATAAAAAGCACTCTCCACCAGTATGACTATCTAAATGTCAGTTGTATATTAAAATTGAATAAGATGTCAAAGAATAGCTGATGCAAATTTCTCTTTAATTATAGAGAAGTTGATGTAGCATAGATTAGTAAAGGGAGTTTTCTTCCTCTGTGTAGGTGGCTATGTAGTGATGGAACCTAGATTAAATCCAAAGTCATGAACATTTTTCATTATCTTTCTTTGCAGTTCATTTTCTTTTAATGCATACTAATAGTCACTAAGGACTACTAAGTAATTTTCTAAACATATATACAAAAATCACACTGGGTTGTTTTTCAATGTTTTTTTCTTCATTTCTTCCAGAAGTGTTGATATTTACTTATTTGATACACTAGAACATTACCTACAGTTATCTATATAAATGGAAGAAATGGATTAACATACTTGAAAGCCAGACCTCAAGTTATTGGGCATAGTTCAGATATTCTACCTGAAATACTTTTTAAAAGTCTTATTATGTATCCATGCAATTTGACTAAAATATCACAAACCTCTCTATTGGATGTGGTCTTCCTTAATCAGAATTTAGTCTAACTCATCATGACTTCCAACTTTTGAGAACATTTTAAGCACTGCAGGAGCTCTGATGCTATTACCAAACTTTAGTATTTCCATCCTGCTACATTGGATAAATGCCAAGAGTTTAACTTTAGAAATCTTTTTTTGATAATCCAGTTTCAATACAGTCTACTATAAATTTAATCAAGGGAAACCAAGGGAAAAATGAAATAGATGTTTCAATTCAAATTCCAGCATTTGGATAAAGGACTGTGTAAACATGGGCATTTAATTTTATTGAAATTTAAATGAGTTTCGTACTCATTGAATATAAGGTCTGTTAATTAAGGTATGAGTGCCTTGTAAATCTTGGTTGAATGCATATTTCCTACTTATAGTTGTGGCTGACAATAGCTCTTCGTAGAAAATGAAGAATAAATCTAGACCAATTAAGAAACTATATGTGTAATTATGAATATTGTAAAAGAAACAAATTTACTAAGAGTTATTCATTTTAACTTGTGTTAAAATTATATTTCATTAATTCTTGCTAGCTCTTTTTCTACCATACCACCACAGGAAAATGTGCCAATAGATAATTGTCTTTTGGACAAGTTAATATAGCACCTAATAAAGAGAGATCACATAAAATTATATGTAAATCTGATCCTGTTTACAATTGAGGATTATGATTTTAGGGAGTACATTGTTTAACATACTGTGTAAGAGGAGCTTTTGAGATATTAAAATGATAAAGATGTAATTTTTGTATCAGAGAACTCACAATTTTATGTGTGAAGGAGACAGATACAGAAGTGAGTTATAATTGGAAATGCAGAGAGCACTAAGAGTGTAGCTGTTACTTCTGCTGTGGACAGTTATAGGATTCTCAAATTGGGCTTTCAAAGAAGGAAGGCATATTTCAGACAGTGAAGGGCATTGCAATCAGCCCAACTTTCTCAAATCACTTCTTACAAAAAGCATTTCTCAGAAGCAATCCAAGTTATCTAGATAAATGAGATCTAAGTAAAATTATCTAGAATGTGAAAATTAGGCCAAAAAAAGACTATTGCTTGTTTTATCTTTGTAGTAACAGAATATTCTCTACATTCTTCTGGGGATGTTTCTTTGTTTGGAATTTTTACTTATCTTCTTTTAGGGTAAAGCCTATGCAAAATTTCATGTTAATAACATGTACATTTACCCTTTAGAAAAATAAGAAGGATTTCTATTCAGGAAAAAGATGACTTTGAAAGTTGCAGTTTTGTTGTCTTGGGACATGTAACCTAGCAAACCTATTGCAGCATTTGTTCTGTCATTGAGAAAATACACTCATTCTTTGGAATTCTTTTTGGAATCAGCTTTGTTAAGCTGCTGTCTCTCTCTCTCTCTCTCTCTCTCTGACTCTCTCTCGCAAATGAGTTAAATGAACTCTTTATACATCTTTATTTTATATTTGGAAAAATCATTCTTTTAACTTGTTAAAGTTTTGGCTGAGTAAGGCATGCACTGGAGTCAATAATTTCTGAGTCACAGAGAAGAGAGTCCCCATCCCACTTAACAGAAAGGATGACATCACCTTTCCTTTGTTTCCTTTTCATACTTTGTTCTCCCTGAGGTCTCTGGAGAAATCTCAAGAAAATAATAAACCCTCACTTTGTACTCATAGAAGAGTCCCAGAAAAGTACTCCAGGCAGATCTGTGCATTGCATTTGTCCTTAATGATGGGAGAGGTGGGAATAAGTACGCTACTGAAAGTTTCTTCATTTGATGGTGT
The DNA here is from genome assembly GCF_012274545.1 of Fukomys damarensis. Lineage (NCBI taxonomy): Eukaryota > Metazoa > Chordata > Mammalia > Rodentia > Bathyergidae > Fukomys > Fukomys damarensis. Next base: position 92,836,642 of record NW_022900928.1, on the reverse strand, counting down.
ACGCTCTGAAAAGCCTGCTTTCTTTACTAGCTCTAGAAATAAGAAGGAAGGATAATTTAAAAGGTTCATCCTGTTGTTTAACCTCCACATTCTCATAGAATATTTCTATCTCAGCCTAAAATTCAGATTTTTAAATTCACTTTAGGGTTTCATTCAGATTAAGAACATAATCCATCTCTTGGGGGCAAATCAGATGATACAAGGTGGCCTCTTATGCAATGAGAAGAAACAAAAATTGTGTTCAAACCCTCTTATAGCTAGACCCGAAAACTTCTCAGGCATTTAATTTCTTGCTGTTCTTTGTTCTCTCTAAAACAAGCAACAGATACATTGACTGAACCTCTTCCCGAACCTGCACCAAATTAGCCATTGAATTTTCATTTTATTTTCTATGTTAGTTTTCCACTAATGTAACAAAACACCTAAGATAATTAACTTAGTAAGAGGAAAGTTTATCTGAACTCACAGTTTTGGAAGTTTCAGTGTATAGGTGACTGGCAGCTTTGCTTGGGACTATTGTGAAATTGTCTGTTATGGCAGGGAATACGCAGTAGTCGTAGTAAGCCGTTCTCCTCAAAGCACTAGGAAGCAAAGAAAGTGAAGAAGGGGCTGAGATCTCAACACTCCCTTCAAAGTCTTATCCCCAGCCATCTAATTTCCTCCTAACTAGGCTCCACCTCTTCGTAGTCCCACCAGCTCCAATAGCAATCCAGGCTGGTGACAATGCCTCCAACAAGGACCTCTGGGGCCTTTTATTCAAACTACAGCACCTTTAAACTTTGGATTGAACTTGGGTCCTTGTGCTTGCGAGGCAGGTGGTGGAACTACTGAGCTAAATCCCCTGCCCTAAACCTGGCTTTCGAAGTCCATATTGCTTTTAACAAATGATATGCCATTTGTCTGGAAATGTAGAATGACATCTTCCTGTGTGAAGTGTTATTTTTGAAAGGACCTGGTACGTTTTAGGTATACAATAAAATTAATTTAAAAATGATGGACACAGGATAATTAAATTAAATAAAAGACAAAGCAAAAACTAAAAAATAAAAATTAAGAAAAAAGAAAAGACTTTATGTATGTCTGATCCTTGTTGGGGTGTTATGGCCTCAGAATGTTTGATAGCCAGTCTGAAATACAGATATGATTATATCTCATTTTCACTATAAAATGGTTTTTTTCTGAACAAAGAAAATCCCATATTTCTATGGGAAAACATGTAAAAATATTTATTAGTTAACATATGTACATTATATTCTCATCATTACCATTTTCTCTGTCTTCTCCTAGATTTTAAATTGTTAGTCAAACAACAATTTGTTCTGGGCATTATCAGCATTTGGATTGACAATGTACAGTATGCAGATTAGATATGAGAGCCACTGTGGCAAAAAAAAAAAAAAAAAAAAAGGCACCGAATCTAATTTAGAAATCTCATCTCTAGTTGCAGTTACTTATCCATGTCAGTGTGCTCAACATGCATCCTCGGGCCAGACGCGTGATGACCTGCGGAGTATCATAACGCATAGTTCATGTCGCGTCAAGAATGGCAGAAGCCGCCTGTAAGTAAGAGAAGACAGCCAGCTGTGAAGCGGTTAAATGCTTGCCTTCCCCCATGAATGGGAAGTAAAAAACTTCCTGATTCAACTACACTGATTTCAAAACTTGAATATTTATGGTACAGAGAAGTCAGCCATACGTTTACATTTTTAGCAGCAAAGCTATAGTAAGGATGGAAAAGGATAATAATAATTTTTAAGGGAGACATTGGGCAATAAAACCAGTGCTTCACAAAAACTGATCCCACTTTAATAGATAATTTTTGAAAATGGCCTTTTGTTCCTTCTTGGACCAAGAGTTGTTGTTAATATCAATTTTTCTTGAATCATTGTTAATCAGATGTGTTTGGGATTATCACTCTATTACTGCAGCAACACCTTATTTATCTGACTCTGTCAAATCTAGCTGTTCCACATGAATGAATTTTACAGATAACTTCAAGCACACAACTTCAAGTGCAAAAACTACAAAAATGAACTATCTTTATGAAAACACATCTGAATTATATTTGGAACATTGCTGTCTTAAATAGCAAGTGTTCAATAATTAAGGGTTTTTCTTAATGTAGTCAGTATTTCCCCAGAACTACCAGATGGGACCAGGAGTTGAACAGGAAATAAAAATGAAGTTTCTAGAACTCTGCCACTGCTGCTAATCCTATGGGCATGGGTGTTGGTGCCTGCCCCCATGGCACGGTCCTCTGTAAGTCTCAAACTGTCTCTGCAGCAGTGGAGCTGAGATGTCACTAAATTGACCGTTGCCCTTTGAGAATTATAGCTGGTCACTGCTCTGCCATCCACAAAGAGATGAACAAGAAAACTCACTGCCCCACATGACTCACTGTCACCTGTATGACTTCCTCTGGTGTCCACAAGCTCCTACTGTGGGTGTCACATCTCTACAGCTGCTCTTTAGAAGTGTGAGAACACTTTTGCTATCACTTGAATTACTATATTCCTTATCTCACAGATTTTACTTGGAAACAGGTCTGTATTTCTTACTTCTAGAATCATCTGCTCCTCAGGAATAGACAAATTCATGGAGGTATAGCTCAAGGCCAATATGAATGACAGACATTGAGTGACCCAAATGATACAAGGCTCTGAGAGCCTTTTTAAAGAAGAGAATTGTGTACTTTACCAGCTCCCCTGATATACCCTCACATGGCTGAACATCAGTGGAAACACAACTGAATCTCAAGGTACTAGAAAAATGCCAGAAGAGTTGCCTCTATTATAGCAGGTTAGTTTTTTTGCTATGTTGCCAAACAGTGGTTAGGTGTCAAGTTCCTTATTAACAGGCTGTCAAATGTGTGGTTGCTTATGTTGGACCTCCCACTTCTAACTGGTTAATTTCAATTTATTATGATGCAACAACACAGCCACCCAAAGACAATGGCACTTTACATAAAAGACGAGTGTATCAAGTTTAAGGAAGATCTCATTGCAGTAGTCTTCAACATATTGAAATCATGCAAATTATAGCAGCATGGAAGAAGTGATCAAGTTTCTCAAAAAAAATTTTAAAGATCAAGTTGAACTATGACACAGAGAGCATTCAGTACAATATCTTACAAATCCTCAGCTATCATTTCTTTGCTATCCTGGAGCCCTTTGAACCTATTACCACTGGGTTGTTTTCTTCAAAACCATTCATCTTCAATACTCTTTTCCTTTGTCATATTCTAGTAACATGAAACCTTTCCTTAACCTGTACAGCTTTGTATAGCTTTTCTTCATTGGACATGACATACTCACTATAGCCTTCAATACAAAACACATCTATAAAACACTATGATTGTGACTCATAAATTTTATGCAGTGACCAGAATGTAGTGGCCTACCTTGAAAAGAACCACACTGTGCTATGATACACCAGTGAAGAGCCATGCTGTTATTTCTACTTGGCAATGTTTGGCCACAGACATGAGAGTTGTACCTCTGTCCTGGTAATTTTACTCTTTAAAAGCCTAATTTATCCATATTCATGGGTTGGGCACAAATGTTGTCCTATATTTATATGAGTATATCTAAGATCTAATTCACAGAAAAAATTTATGTTATGAAGTCTCAGCCTAGACATTCCAAATGGACTTTGGTACTTCTCCTAAGGCCTCGGATGTTATTTCAAAGCCATGCGTTTATAATGAGCTTGCCCTTTCACCTTTCTCTTTGGTTTCTACGGGACCTTTCCTCTCCTTGCTGTATTTATTCTCTCAGTAATCATTAATGATATAAGCACTGTTTGGGTCAAGGCAAGAAAACAATCCAATATCTCCCTTTTCATATTATCTTTATATAGGTCAATCTTTTGGTACACCAGGGTTCATTACAGATGTTGCAAAATATAAGTAAGTTTAAAACTCTTTATAAAAGCCCATTTCTTCTGTATTTCCAAATATTCCCAAAATAAATTGAAGATATACGATTCTTATATGTCTCAGTATTTTTCCTACAACAGGAAGAATTGTATGAATGACTTAATGGAGAGCTGTGGTTGCTGTTATTAGTTTTCTTGAGCTGCTTTTATAAATTACCACAAACTGGGATGATTTAAATGAGAAAAATTTACTTTCTAATGGTTCTAAAATCTAAACATTTAAAATCAAAGTGTCAGTTGGGCTATTTCCCCTGAAGTCTCTAAGTGAAATCTTTTTGGTTCTTTGTAGCTGCTGGTAGGTCCCAGAAATTCTTTTTTTTTCTTTTTTGGTACTGGGGATCAAACTTGGGACCTCGCACTTGCAAGGCAGGCGATGGCACAATTGAGCTAAATCTTCGGCCCCAATCCCAGCAATTCTTGACATTTCTTTGGTTTAGAGCTGTACAATTCCAATTTCTGACTCTTGTCGCATGTTCTTTCTTGTGTATTTTCTGTGTGTGGGTCCCTTTCTAGCCAGGCTAGAATTTTTTCTGATGGTTAAAATTTCTCAAAAATCCCAGGCAATTCGCACAGCTCTGAGCCATCAGACAGGAAGTAGCTTCTGCAAATCTTTCTTGGATAAGTCTATTTCTATTCGTGGTTTCTGTGGAGAGGGTTGATTGGCTCCATTACGCACAGGCTTATTCTTGCCAATAAAATGTCGTCTAGTCACACACTGTGAGGTTGGGCATTCATGTTGTAGTTATCCACTCTCAGGCTGAGTTTCTGAGTTTGGTTTTCAGAAATCCCAGCAGTTCCTTTTCATAGCTCCAGGAGAAAAGAGTTTGTTTTTTTCAGGGCAGATGCAGAAGCTTTCAGGTAATTTATGTTGCCGTTGAACTGGGAATCTGAAGCACGGAGCTCATCCCTTTTTCCTCCTGCTTCCTCTAAGGAACCACTTTCATTATTATGCTCATTAGTCAGACAAAAACACTCTAATGAATCTGTGTGTGTGTCTGTTTTCTGTCAAGATGACAAAATAACTAAGAACATCAGCTTGAAGGAAGATAAATTTATTTTGCTCATGGTTTCATAGTTTCAGAGGTCTCAGTCTATGGTCTTTGGGCTCCATCATTTCTGGGTTTGTTATGAGGCCAAAATATCATGGCAGAGAGGGGTGGTAGAGGAAGGCTGCATACCACATTGATACCAAGAAAACAGGAAGGGAAGAAAGTGGGTAGGGCTTGGGAAAAGATATATTTCCCAAGGTCATGGTTCCATGATCCACTTACTTCAACTAGACCCATCTCCTAATGGTCCATTCAGAAGTGAATTCATCAAGCATTAATTATTGATGAAGTTAGTGCCTACACCATATGATCCCTTCTTGAAAATCCATCAGCTGGCAACAAAGTCTTCAATATAATAAGCTATTTGGAGGGTATTTTTGGATTACAACCATAACAATATCAAACACCTGGTCACTCAGAACCTTGACCTTCAGAAGTACTTGATTAAGGGCATCCTGACTGTTATATTTTGTGTATTGCTGTTATCTGTGTTATGGACTAAATATTTGCAATTCCTCCATCCTCATTCATAAGTCGAAGCTCTAACCTTCAGTATGGCTATATTTGGAGATAGTAACGAAATCTAAATGAGATCATAAAAGCGAGGATCTTATTTCTGTAGATCAGTGTTATTATTAGAACAGATATCAGAGAGCTCATATTTTCTCTGTCTGTAGACACACCAAAGAAATCTGCTTGAAGACATCATGACGAGGTAGCCAACCACATGCAGGAGAGAAAACTTACCAGGAGCTGAATCAGTTAGGACCTTGATTGTGGATTTTTTTCATCTTCAAAACTATGAGAATATACATTTTTGTTGCTTATAGTATATTATGATAACATCCCAAGTGACTATTACATCATTTCATAGAGCATCAATGACCTCCTTATCAATGGAAATATAGTCATCCATGCCTTTAAATCTAAACAGCTTAAGGATAGATTGTAGAATCTACAGAACCAATTAAGGAAGCTCATCCTTAAGATTCTGTTTCTTTAGAACCACCACTGGTACCAAAATTTCTACCAGTCAGGGTTTTCCAGAGAAACAGAGCCAACAGAAGATGCAGACATAGAATTATTGAATCCAAGGAACCCTAAAACAAGTCTGAGTACCAAAGACAAGCATATCAGAAGGCTGAACATTCTTGGTTAGGGATTGACATTACGTTGTGTGTCAGAATATCTTCTTAGTGGTGGTGGCCAGGGGACTTTGCTGTTGAGACACTCTAATTAATTAGGTGAGGCTTACTCAAATTGAGAATAATTTCCTTTAAAGAATAACCTTCAAAAGAATTCAGCTGAGCAGAGATATTAATAATATCTATAAAATATCTATAGGCAACATCTAGATACGTGCTTGAGTGGTAAGCCGAAGTATTGTTCTGTTGTCTGTTGTTATGACAAAATACCTAAGGCAAGATTTTATATATATATATATATATATATATAAGATAT
>NW_022900928.1:92822452-92830095 GCF_012274545.1 Fukomys damarensis | reverse complement strand
CCCCATTGCTTTGGTTGTTGGTGAGCAGCTCCTTGGCTACATCACATCATGTCAGATGGCATCATGGCAGGAGGGCGTGTGAATGGGAGCAATCACATGTTGAGGCAGGAAAGCAGAGAGCAACAAGAGAGAGGACAGTTGTATTCTTTTATAACAATCTTCTTGAGGAAACAAGAGCCCTATAAGAGCTACGCCAACTGACACACTGAACTGTGCAGAGCAGAGAGTAGGGGAGGCAGGAGAAGACAGGGTCCTGTCCCAGCCAACCAGACCTCTGCCTGGGCTGGCAGTTGTCATTCTTGTTGTGTGTGGGGAAGAGCTCAGAGTAGCCAGTCCTCTAATGACAGAGCTCACGGGTTATCAGACACTTCTGGCATGCAGCCAGGGAGAAGCTTTGAGTATGCATTGACTTATTCCTTGAGAGTCATTTTAGAGTTTTTTCACTTAACAACATTGCTGGGGGATTTACAGAAAGAACACGGTAAACAGCAAAAAACCCCCACGTGTGGTTTGTCTAGCAAGCACACACATGATTCTAATTAACACTGCCCGCCAGCTTTTCACTAACACGTCTCTCCTCAGAAACTTTTGTTTTAACAAGCCCTGTGTATGGTCTTATTTAAAACTCTGTCCTGTAAACACACCTATTTTGATACTGGTGCGCATTTGCTTAATTTCTTCCAAAGGATTGTGGATGATTAATAGGACATTTTTAATGCATTGGCTTTAGGCTCCCCAGAAATGTTTCCAGAATCCCTGTTACGCTCCTCTATACTGTTAGGCATCCTTACCTTCCAAGAGCTTTTCCAACTATGTCCTGTTTGACTCCTGTCCTTACCATGACTGTTTTGGTGGAGAGTGTTTTTTCTCTTTTCTCTCCATCATTCTTCCTATCCTCCCTCTTGACTCCCCAGTCTTCTTAACTCATCTTCTTTCGTATTCTGTCTCCCCTATCTCTTTCCTATTCCTTTCTGTCACTTTTCAAATTAACCATTGTGTGATTTTTTTCTTTTTTGAAAAAATATTAAATATATGTATGTCTAAGTAAATTATATGTACTTCATTTTTTGTTTAAGAACTAATGTAATGTTTTATTGATTTTTTTCTTGATTATCTCTGCCACTTTCTCTCTCAAATAGGCATTCCATTTTATCTTGACGCTGATCTGTTCTTTTCTGTTAGAATTGGTTATCCACTGGATCCACAGGCACAAAGCCAAGAGTCCACAGCATTTTAAGAAAACCACAAAATTTTTTCATTTCTTTTACTGTCTGAAGAAAAATATACATAGTTCAGTGTAGATTCTATTTACTCTTGATGCTAGTACAATGATAAAATAAAATTTCTCCTTATATATATTTTAATGGAAGAAGAAGTCTTCAAAGGCATGTAAGGCTCATGTGAGTCATAATGCAGCCTTGGAGGAAGAAAAGTGAGTTTTAGAAACAGAGAGGACTGAGTTTTCCGACTTCCTGTTGCATTTTAGATAAAGACCTTTCACGTGATAGAAAACTTCTCACAACCTCAGCCTCATTTTATGTCTTTTCCTTTCAAAAATTACCATTTTATAAAATCTGTACTTTGAATTTCTGGACACACCTAGCCTTTCACACCCCAGCGTCACATCCTTCTGGAACATTTTCCCTAACTGTCTTGGTCGTCCTCTTCCTGCTCTGTAGTCCTCAGTTTAAAGATTCTTCTCTCAGATGACTCTTTTCTTCTATTCAGTCTAAACCAAGGCTTCTTTTTGTAATCCCAGAAGTGTAATTTGACTACTGTGGTAGTGATCACCTAGATATTGATGATTTTTCATTCAATATTCATTCTTCTACTTTGCAGTGTGGAAACTGCCCCTTCTGATCTTCATAATGGACTGAGGATTCAAAGTACTGCTGGACACTGGCTTTCAGATCATAATTTCAGAAATAGTTAACAGGCTTGAATTGATTAATACATTAGTATATTTGAGAAGTTTTAAAGAAAAAGAATCTAAAAATTTTTCATCATATTTTATTTTCTGAGCAATGACTTCTGTTTCTTTTACTTTTAGTCCTCCTATTATTAGAAAAGTTATTAAATGCTATGAAACTATAAGCTAACGGTAGACTTAAGAACACAAGACCTGAAAATTTAAAATATATGCAAGTGGGCTTTTAAATCTTTTTTACTTGAATCTAATCTCTAGAATAGTTGAATTTTAATTGTGTCTTTTCTTTACATAAAGAAAAATTCATAAGGATCCAGGAAGGCCCATGAAATATTGGCTCATACCCTGAAGTTTTATATAACTGAGAATTCTTACCACTCACATTTGATATAATGGAGGCATTGAAAGCTAAGGGCCCCTCTTTTTTCTTCACATTTAAAAATCAATATCATAGGAAAGGATGAAAGTAAAAAAAAGTTAAGAAAGGCAGTTTATCAAACTTTAAAAAATTGCTTCATTATTAAAATGCATATTCATTCTCTTAATTCTGATCATTTGGACATTTAATAGCTTTTAAACCAGGCCCTGATTATTCAAGAGATGCTTATTCTCTTTCTTTCAAATGCTTCAAATGTCTACTGTTGGTGGAATTCTGACATCCTCTAAAGCTCTTGTAAAGCTCACTAACTTAGTTTAATTCAGGGAAGGCTTCATTAATTTAACTAGATCAGAATGAGCTTCACTGCCAAAAATTAACCTACTTAGCTCAGAAATAGTTCCTCTACCTTCAATTGACATTTCTGTAGATCACCGCAGTCAGATTATCACAATGTTTTCTTCACTTACAAGGACTGAAATCCCCGCAGCTCCTAGAATGACCTGGCATTTTATAGTATTGAGATCATTTAAAGGGCTATGGACATATTTTCTGAAATATAGCTTAATGCTGTTCTAAATATTATGTTTTACTTAAAGAGAGCTACAGCAATTATCTATGTCTTTAAAATCCCCTTTTGAACACTAATGCATAATTGCTACCAGTGATATTTATTTCAGGGCCTTCCTTTAAAATGAATAGTTACTACTATTTGAATAAAACACAGGGAAGTTGCTAACTTGTTCTTTCAAAGGGTTTTTTAAAAATTTTTTTTTGCTACTGACTTAAGCAATAGTTAGGAAGAGAAGAGTTACATGCATGAAAAGCAATAATAGTAGTTTCTTATTCTGTAATCATTGAAGAGTGGGAAATTTTATATTATTTTATTCTTTATTAACACTTGTAAAGGGAATATGTCAAATTTGATTACTTTTGTTCACTTTCAGTAAATTACATTGTTATTGCTTTTTAGCAGCACTCCTTACAAACTTTAAGTTATATTTGTAAAATGAGCAGTTAACCATTCTACTGATGGGAAAATTCAAGTTGGAATTAAGATATATTTAGACATAAAAAGATTTTAGTTGGAAGACAATTTAGAAATAATATTCTCCAATGCTCACTGTGAATCTTCATTTTATCATTTCACAGATGAAGAAACTGAGTCCCCATGAATTACTTATTTTTGCCGATCTAATCAGTATGAGCAATAATTTACTCCATTTCTTGAAAAAACCAGTAATGTATTTTTTAGATTAAGTGCTTCACAAGTACAATTTGTTTTCAAACTCTGTCAATAAGGGGAATACTTCATATGTGCCTCATGTTTAATAAATATTATCTGAAATGGTAAAATGACTATAACATTCTTTGTAGACTAAATATGTAAAATGTAATTTCATTTACTTTATTGAATCCTTTAGAGATATTCATTATAGAAATGAGGTCAATATTTTCAACATTATTATTCATCGAATTGTGTTTTTGTGTTGCTGAATTGATTTGAGTGTGTGTGTGTTTTGTTTTTTACTTACACTTTGGAAGTTAACTCTGCTGTTTACAATATTCTTTTTTTTAATTAAGTTTTTTTTTGTTTTGTTTTTGGTACCAGGGATTGAACTTGGGACCTTGTGCTTGTGAGGCAGGCAGTGGAACCACTGAGCTAAATCCCCGGCCCCCTTTTCAGTAACTTTATGGGTAATTTGTAGGTATACAGTACAGTTGCATTCATCATTAGGATCTTGTACCTTTAATGACATATCTTGGTTCTTATTTTTTTCCCCATTCCCTGCCCTCCCTTTACCCCCTCTACCCCTTCCTATTTACCAAGACTTTGTTTGCATTTTTTTTCCTTTTCTCATATTTTTGCTTTTCGCTTCTTTCCTTTTCCCTATCCTTTCCACTTCCCCTACTCCTTTAGCCCCTTTCTTCCTATTTCAAATTATCAATTATACAATTTGAACCTTATTTATGCTTTTAGTTTTCCACACCAGAGATACTATTTGGTATTTACACATGTGTGTCCTATTTATTTCACTTCAGAGTATGGCCTCAATGTACATCCATTTAGCTATAAATGTCTCTAGTTTCTTGTATTTTATGGCATAGTAGTACTCTATTTTATAGAAAAACAACATTTTCTTTATCCTGTCTCCAACTGATGGGCAAATGGGCTGTTTCCAATTTTTAGCTATTACAAACTGTGCTGCTATAAACATGGGTGAGCATATATTGCTGTGGTATGATCCTTTTAATTCTTTTGGAAAGGTAACCAGCGGAAGGATACCTGGCTCAAACAGAACCTGTAATTCTATTTTTTTGAGGTATCTTCATATTGATTTCCACCGTGGTTGCACCAGTCTGTCCTCCCGCTAACAATGGAGAAGGGTTTCTTTCTCCCCCAATCGCACCAGCATTTGTTATTGGTTGATTTCTTGATAGCATCCATCCTTTCTGGGGTGAGATGGAATGCCAGTGTTGTTTTCATCTGCAGCTCTTGAATGACCAGTGATGTGGAACCTTTTTTTCATATATTTACTTGCTGCTTTTACTTCTTTGTCTGAGAAATGTGTATTCATTTCAGATGCCCATTTTTGAACAGGGTCTTTTTATTTGGGGGAGCTGATTTTTTTGCATTCTTTATATAGCTGAATAGATTTTTTAAAAAATTGAGTTTATTGGTACATTTTAGGCATACAGTACAGTTACATTCATTATTGGGATTTTGTACCTTTACATGACAGGTCTTGATTGTCATTTTTTCCCCTTATCTCTGCCTTCCCTTTACCCCCTTCGCCCTTCCCCATTTAAAGACACTTTATTTCCATTTTTTCATATTCTTCTATTTTTTCTTTTCACTTATTACCTTTCCCCTACCCTTCCCACTTTCCCTACACCTTTAGCTCCTTTCTTCCTATTTCACATTGTCAATTATCTCATTAGGATTTTATGTACTGTTATAGTTTTTCACACCAGAGAAACTATTCAGTTATAGCTAAATAAATTTTTAATAAGCAACTGATCTTTGAGAAGGAATCATTTTCTAGTCTACACTTAATATAGGAAGAAATACAGGGGTACCTACATAAACAAGAGCAAAAATCCCAAAACTCAAATTCTAGAGCCAAATCAAAGTGCTTGATGCTGACCTACCTCATTTTTACTTTAACTTGCAGATTGCTCCTTGCAAAAGAAATGTTAGATCTGGGTCTCTCTTGTACAAAATGCTTCTTTCTGTCTCAGGCTTTATTATAACTGAGAATGGCCCTTGAAACCTGTCGCAGCATTCATTATTTTGTATTTTTAATAAGAGTTTAATATTCCCAACATTTAACTCAATATGTTATGGGTTGGTGTGTGTTTTCCTAGAGATAAAGCAGTCTTCATCTTGTGGTACTATGACAGCATTGAGTTTAATACTGGTCTTTTGTTTTAGAAACAAAATTTCTTTTTAAAGGATAGAAAATAAATTAAAAGTCATATTAATGTTCAAAAACATTCTTTGAAATCTTTCTAAGAACTTAACAGCTTACACAGAAGAAATCCCTATAGTCTGTTCTCCTTCTGACTTACTAGAGCTATCTCTGCATGGCAAACTGAGTTGATTCTTGATTTCGTCTCTAGCTGTTGTGCCAGGAAAATCTTTGTCTCAAAAGCAGGAAGGAGGTTCCACATGGCCTATAACAGTAGAGACATTTTTCTCAGGGAGTATTCATCCATGCCTTGCTGAAAGTGAAGGTCCTGTCACTCATGCTTTATGTGAGAGTCAGGTGCATAGTCACCAAGAAACATCCATCAGAACAAAAATGCTGTATGCTTTTTTTCTAAAGAGAGATACTTTCTTTACTATTTGAACCAAAACAAAGTCAAGATCAAGCAAAAGCCTTTGTTAAACTAGAATCACCTCAGTTTGCTTACCTGACACAGATCCAGGACAAAACTGACTTCACAGGCATTTTGCTGATCAAGACAGCCTTTATGGACACTTTTCATAAGAGATAAATTCTAAGGAGAACTTATAATGTAAGAGATTGTATTTGTAAAATATTCAATTGAATTGAGAATGTGTCTGGAGTAACCCGTGACCTGTGTCTCTGTTGTTTAAGGATTATCTTTTGAGAATTTGTTTTTTGCCAAGGAAATGTGCCCAAAAGCCTTACTCATAGATAATTGTACATTAATAGGCCAGGCATGGGGGGCCTGATTCTAAAGAAAATTGTTACAGTAGTCTTAGTGCTAGGCACCTATTTCAGCTTCTCTCCCCAAACTGAAATAATAGAGATCCCCTCCTTCTTATGAACCAATTTTTCCTGCATCACCCAGTTTTCCAAACTGGCAGTTCACAGTAGTCTGCTGGCCTATCACATGTTTCATAATCAACAGATTACATTCATATTTATAAGAGACATAAAAGAATAAGGCTCCAAAATAGCTCGTCCCTTTTGCATGCTGTTATTTCACCAGCTCTACTAATGGTTCTCAGTTTTTTAGGTTTTGTAGAGTGAAATTTCAACAACACTAAAGTGGGCATAGAGCTGTCAGCTTAGTGTTAAAAGAGACAATAGGCACAAACACACACACACACACAAACACAAACACACAAGTGCTCACACACCCTACCCTCCACACACTTACTACATGATTCTAATATATTTAGCCGCAGGTATAGAAATCAGTGGGCTGGAGGCAGCTCCACGGAAACTGGGGATATGCAGTATGCCCCGAGAGCTTTCCTCTCATAGCTGGCCTCTTTAATACATGCCCTGTAGCTGCTAGTGATACTTTGCAGGCTGGAGGGCACCTACCAGAGTTGAGAAAAATTCCTGATTCTTGCTCCATCACAAGGATTAGGGCCTTTCTATCAGCATTAGAGATCATCTGTGCTCTTTTTTAGTAGACATCTACATGAGACATACTTATGTCCAGATGCTGAACAGGCTCATCGTGAACCAAATGCCATTCTTATGATGTGGAAAACAGCTAAAGCAAAAGCTATCACCTGGGTGTCTCTAAAGACCTCTCTAAGCTTTCTCCAGCAAGTCTTCTCAACTATTTCATTTTTGTTTCTTGAGATAGGTGAGAAGACTACCACCTTTCTGTATTAGTATTATTAAAAATTAAATAATTTAGTTATTTTAATATATTTAATTTATTATTATTTACAATATAATTTCATATGTGAAAATATATTTTTTTAGCTTTAATTGTTTATTGGTACATTTTAGAGATACAGTACAGTTACATTCCTTGTTGGGATCTTGCACCTCTACATGACAGGTCTTGGTTCTCATTTTTCCTCTTGTCCCTGCCCTCCCTTCATCCCCTCCTCCCTTCCCCATC
>NW_022900928.1:92807661-92822254 GCF_012274545.1 Fukomys damarensis | reverse complement strand
TCCCTCCCCATCTACAAACACTTTATTTCCATCATTATCTCATATTTTTTGATTTTCCCTTATTACCCATTTTTACTCTTATCAGAAAAATGTTCTAATCGTGAAACAAAAGGTAGCCCTTTCACCAGTCTTTAAAAGCCAGAGAAAGCCAGTACAGAGTTGGGATTCCTCCATCTTGCAACTGCAGCTCTCCAGGCTCCTTCTAGACTCTTTGCCCATGAGTAAATTGCTTAGCCACTACCTTCAGTTTTCCATTGATAATTCAGTTGTGCTATGCCATCAGTCCCTTGCATTATTTTAACATGCACCAGGTGGCGATAAGGAAGCACATAAAAGCTTATGGCTTTCATCTGAGATGAAAATTCATGATTAAAGAAAAATTTATATCTCAAAATTTAATTAATTTGATGATTAAGGAAAACTGATCACTATATAACAACATCAGATCTACGGATGAAACACCAAAAACACCATAACATCTCAAAACAAACATTTGTTAAATTTTTTTATTTGACTTTTTTTGGAGGTGTCTATTTCCCTAGAGGACTACATTTTCTCTTAAATGATACTTTATTTAAAAGTGTGATTTATCCCCAAAGTAGACTGTTTATATTAAAGCCAAGTCACATCTTCTAACTTCTTTCAAGGTCTCTATTTCTCTGTTGGGTGCTTGTTTGTGTTTGGAAATTCCTGTGGTTTTTCATTCAACTTTCACAATGTCTACCTATGTGATGAGAAATGCTTCTTCTTTTCCTCCTCACTATAGCTTTCAATTCTTCAAAATAACACAAGTACCAACTGTTTACAACTCCACCCCACAGAGTCAGTCAGAGAACTGGCTCAAAGGGATCTGTTGTTTATAGAGTCACCCTTCTCATATGGCATTTGCCCTCTGGGACTGTGAGCCATGCCAGTAAACAGCAAAACCAACAGAGAAGATCTGGAATCTAAAGACATTCTGCCTTAAATTACAGTAGGTAAACCTGGCATAGTGGTACATGCTTTTAATCCTAATAATGTGGGATATTGAGGCAGGAGAATGGAAAGTTAAAGGCCAGACTGGACAATTTAAAAACTTAGAGGGATCCTGTCTCAATAAAGGAGGAGTAGAGATATAGCTCAGTGTGAAGGTCCTGGCTTAAATCCCCAGTATCTCAAAACAATCAAGTAGTGAATCTCAGTTACGGATTATGAGTGCAATGAAGTAAAAGATCAGTGTGATCAGAGGAAGAATTTAGGGGCAGGGGAGTAAAAGCAAAATGTTTTATCAATGGTGGCTGTCCTAAATCTTGTTTTCTATTATTGGACTAAACCTAGTTCCCAGATCACTGTGACTTTTGAGGTACATCAAGAGATACAGGGAGGGAGAAAGAGTGAGTTAAAAAAGAATTAAAAAATGTCATATACATATACCAACTCCCCATTGTACATGTAATCATCATGTACTACAAATATGATAAAATATAAACAAAGAAATGATGTATGTCATTCTTAGCCTCACCTAGAGATATTAAAGATATTGGTAATTCATTCCATCTTCTGGAGGTCAGCCAGTTATTCGGTTATTTCATTTATTTCTCCACATGACTATTTGGAAAGACAGGTCTACATTGAAAACCAAGCAATTTAAACCAGCGATTTAACCAAGACAGGAAGGGACAGCACTTCAGTCTCCATGCCTGCTCCTCAGTCATGGTGAGAATACTTGGAAGGCGACCTCTACTTGACTCAGTGAAAACACAAGGAAAGAATTTCTTTCCCATTGGCTTGAATCATTGTTAAATATGCTTTTTCTATTATAAATTATAAATTTATAAATGTATAATGTGAATCTGTGCTATTTTATGAGAGTTGTCAGAAAAGTTTAGAAAATCTATTCCCAAGAATATATCTGTAAAGGGGTAACATATAAATAGGAAAAAGGCAATAATATGCAAAAGAACCTCCGTGTTCATTCATTATCTTAGAGCACCAGAACTGGAATAGACCATAGAGAACCCCTATAGCAGTATTTTTCAAACTGCAGCCATGATCTAATAGAACATTGTGAAATCAATTCAGAGAATTACAGCTAGAATTTTTTAAATACTAGAGGTAATATATGATGGAGCAGAATAGATTGAAAAATAATGTATCTGTCCATCACATGCAGAAGGAGCTTTTTTTCTTGAGGGATGTTAAACCGTTAAGTGGTTAAAATTTTCAAGTGGATTCAAACAAGTTTTACTTTAAAATTTTCTTAAACAGTAGTGGAACTGATCTAGTCTTATAGTACTTCCAGCATCCGCCAAAGTGAAGACTCATGCGTTATTCATTTTCTTGTCACTGGAACAAAATATCCAACACCTGAAATTTAAAGGAGATGTTTATTTTGGCTCATGGTTACAGAGGGTTCAGTCCATGCTTAGTGGTTCCAAGGCAGAAATAGCTTGGCAGAAAGTCATGGGGAAGGAAAGCTGCTTACTTCATGGCGGATAGGTGGCAGAGAGGGAAGGGAGGAGCCAGAGAAAGACTACTCCTCCCAATACACGTGCCCAGTGATCCACCTCTTCTAACCACGCCTCACCTCTGAACACATAACATTTAAGAGGACAGTTTAGATCTAAATCATAAAATAACAAAACCAAAAAATCTTTGTTTTTGATTGTCAAGGCTGAGCCCCCACAGGGGCACTTGGAGAGGGGTTCATTTAGTCCATATGATCTTTTGTATTGTGAAAGAGTTAATTATTCCCCCAAAAGGATCAAGACACGGAGCTATTTATCGAGTAAAGGTAGCATGAGAGCAGGAGAGCCAGAGCCAGAGCTCAAGAGCTGGAGTCACTTGTCTTTATTTCTTCAGCAAAAACAGCTACAGTGTTCCGTAGTTTGCAGCAGTTATATTAGTTGTTATCCGCTTACTGGGACGTGGTGAGACAAAAGACTTACATGACCTTGCAGGGCCATGTGGTAGATGAGTGATTGAGTATGTGAAGTTGCTCTTATATAACTGTGGCCCATTATGCACACACACCGGACAGTGGAGTCATTTCCTTAAGTGTCTTCCTGTTTCGTATGATCCCTGGACTTGGAGTATAATCAGAAGTGGTACCCCATATTGTCTTAGTTACTTTTTAAGTCATTGCTGAGGCAAAATACCCAATGCCCAAAGTTAAGGGAGGAAAGGTTTATTTAGCTCACTGTTTGGAGAAGTTTTAGTCCATAATCAGCTAGCATTGGTGACATGGCAGAGGAGAAACGGTTCATGGAGGGGAGAAGGTAGCAAAGCAACATGGGATCGCTACAGCTCTTTCTATCTCTTATGTCTCATCCAGGATACTTAGGGCAGGTAGCACTCACACCCTTAATGCTAGTGCCCTTGATCCTAGCATTGCACCATGAATCAATTCCATCACCACACACTCTAGATCCAGCCATCTGTATCTATCCCACCTATGACCCTATGAAACTTTAATGGGACATCTAAACACAAGCTATGCAATTCATTATCATTGTATTTGTAGCATTTTTATCTCCTGGTTTATTTGATCAAAAAGTTAAAGTAAGGATCCCTAAGCCCCAAGTTAAATTTATTAGGAAAAGCTGCCAATTTCATGCACTTAACTAATACTCTCTTCCGTCTGAAGAACCAGAAGTTGTCGTTAATTCTTCGCCCTCAATATCTCCCACAACTATTAGAAGTTCCTTTTATCTTTACCCTCAAAACCAACTTTACTTTCAAACTCCTACTTTCCCAGTTCAAGTCATAGTCATTTTCCCCCGAACCACTGTAACAGCTGTGCTTAACTGTTGCTCTCCCCAGTGGCAGAGTATTGTTTAGCATACAGCAGAAAGAGTTTGCTACTTTCCCACTTAGAACTTGCCAAGTGGCTTCTGAAGGCACTTAGAATCAATCCAAACTCCCTTCACAGTTGTGCTCAATGAGCCCGTTCCTATTTTTCTGACTTTCTGACTCTCCTGTTGTTCACAGTCCTCTAGGAGCATTGAATTGTTGGTGTCTCTGGCCATACTGAGTTCACTAACTCAATGAGCCCGTTCCTATTTTTCTGACTTTCTGACTCTCCCTGTTGTTCACAGTCCTCTAGGAGCATTGAATTGTTGGTGTCTCTGGCCATACTGAGTTCACTTCTTTGTCAGGGCTTTGTTAGCTTAGCTTCTATTTCTGCCTGGATTGTTTGCTTCCCTCTTCACATGAATGGATCCCTCTTGTCTTTCACTTTAAATGCTACCTTCTCTGGGAAGTTTTTCCTGTTGTTCATTCTCTCTGTCCTTACTGTAATTTGATATTTTTCTTATTTCTCTTATGTAGGTCTTACCATAGTGGAAAGCAAACATCATGAAAACGGGACACTGGCCTCAAAATCACTTTAATTTGTCTTCATCCTCAAACTCATCTCTAGGGTATGATAGAACCTTGATAACTATTTATGGAAAGAACAAACTTTTGCATGAAAATGTGAGTGCTGTAACTAAAACCCTTTTATTGGCTATAGATCAAAATTTTTCCCAAGTGTATTTGTTCTAATCAATTAGAGAACCTCAGTGGGGAAAACATTTTATTCTTTGTCAATAAGCAGGCACACTCTTGAGTCCTCTCGGCATCCATTGCACTGGGGCATAAAAGGCATTTTCACTGCTACACATTACAGCAAAAATACGAACAGCTTCTGAGAACCCTAACTCCTTTAACTGTCTCGAGTTTAGATATTTTCCTTCCACTGATATCTCTGAAGGAAAAGAAAAAATCACAGAACCTGGGAGCTCTCTGCCCCTGCCTTGGGTTAATCATACTGACTTTCTCAGCAGAGATCACAGAAGAGTTTACTAATCAATGTCTATGAGGCCTTTGTGTAATGAAAAAGGCTACAGAAATAGTGCTGATAATCTCTAATTTTTGCTCATACATGGTATACACAAGGGGGAAAAAGGCAAATAATGTTTTTCATGCCATGAAGACTTGAAGAGTGTGTACAATTATTTTATAACCTCACATTATGCTGCATGTCTTTTATTCTTGGGGATTTAGGCCTCACATTGTTGCTTTCTTAAAGGCAGCCATCCTAATATTATTTCCAAATCAAACTTCTATTCTGCCATGTTGGAGTAATTTTCTACTTTCCATTTGCCTGTAAGTGGCAAATTGCTACCCTTTTATTACAGTGCTCTTTTGTGTCAGAGAAGACATAAAACATGCAGTTAAATTACTGTAGACCCAAATGACCCCAGTGCTCAGATTTGATTTGATGACAATGGTAGGCATATTTGCTCTTTGTTTTTGTTTCTGAAAGAGAGGTGCCCACTTCCTGGGAACCCAGATTTCTGTTCTCCATCCTTTGTGGTTACATCAAGGCTCATGAATGGTTAATAAACACGTTAACCACTATGGGTTTCACATAGGCCATCTCTGGAATAAGCATTAAAGAAATGATTTATTGGAGTTTTGCCATCATTTTTATGCAACTTTAGTTCCTTTCCTACTATTACTATTTACATTTCCGCATTCTTGTTATTGTAGCACAGAAAAGAACTGAATAAACTCAGTTGAACGAAGTCATTATATGTTTCACATTCATCCCTTTTCATAAATGATGCTTGCAGAAAACAGGATAAAAGAACATTTTTTTTCTCATTGAGTTTATTGGTACATTTTAGGTATACAGTACAGTTACATTCATCATTGGTGTCTTGTACCTTTACATGACAGGTCTTGGTTCTCGTTTTTCCCCTTGTCCCTGCACTCCCTTCACTCCCTCCTCCCCTCTCTATTTACAAAGAACATCTAATCCAAAAAATGGAGCATCTGTGGAAGGTTAGAATTTTAACCAGAAAAATATTTCATCTCTTCTAGATTATGTCATAAAGTTTTGCCTTATATTATCAACATTGTCATGGTTTAAATCTAGCCCTGTTTCAAGTTAAATAATCAGTTCAAAGTTGAATCAAAAACCTTATTTATCCTTTTTACTCGATGCCATTTTATACCCTGTGGAAGCTGAGTTCATCAGAGGTGAGAAGGTAGGCTCTACGGTGATGGTATGTGCTGGGTAGTTTCCCCTTGCTCTTTGTTTTTAAGAGTTATAAATTATGAAGTGTTACTGTTCAACAGAAGTTAGAGTGAACACAGGGAGTATCAGAAGAATAAAGAGAGTAAGACCCACAATGACACCAGGAGAAAAAAATGAAATTTGTAATATTCCCAATTTGAAAAGGCACTAGTAAACTTGAAACTCTTGGGAGCTTCCCAGAAGCTCTATGAGGCAGTTTTTTTTTTTTCCCCCTGAGGTGATTTGTGTCCTCTAAACTACTCAGAAAGTCATGTAACTTTGTGCCTGTATTCAAAATGATGAAAAAATAGTTTCACATGTATGATACCACCAAGCTGGTCCATTACTACATTACAGAAATTCTAAGAATTTGACTCAGAAAGGAGCAAAGTATGTATTTTAATGAGCCAAAAGCCACAGAGAGGTGTCCATTCATAACTGTTTCATATACTCCGTCATGTTTTATCCAGCTTGCTTTTCATAATTAGAAGTATGAAAAGAAAGCTCAGCTCTCCCAAATTGTTGGGGATATTTTGTAAAACAATAAAGTGCTTCTCCTATATCTCTTGAGTTGACAGACAATAAAAGAGAAAATTGTTGTACTAAAAAAATGATAGTAGGGTTTTGCTGACATGAATAGTGGGGGTAAGTTTGTTAAATAGTTATTTTAGCTCTAATCTTCCTGGAGGACAAAAAGGGTAGAGAGAATCTTTCCATTTTCTTCTTAAGACCTCGTGTGAAAAGCCATACCAAAATAAAACACACAAAAAAATTCTGTATTAAGAAATGTCCACACCGGGCATTGTGGTGCATGCCTATAATCCCAGCACTTGGGAGGCTGAGGCAGGAGGGTCACTGTGAGTTCGAGACCAGCCTGGGCTAAAGTGAGTTCCAGGTCAGTCTCAACTACATAGTGAGACCCATAGTGAGACCCTGTCGCAAACAAAGAAAAAGAAATGTCCACAGTCATGTTAGAGAAATGAGGAGGCTGTCAGCACCACCAAACTGGGGAAATAAGGTTTTGGTTGCTTCGAACTGTCTCTGAGCACTTTATCTTCCTGCTGCTCTCTCCACACATGTATGTGGTTCAGTCCTTGCCAGCTTTTGATCTTGTTCAGATGTTCCTGTCCAAGTAAGTCATCTGTATAAAATAGTAACATACAAAGCAACTAGCCTCCCTTTCCATCACCAACCTCTCTCCTCATTCCATTTTTACGTTTCTTTGTAGCATTTATCACCTCCAGACTTACTATGAGTTTAGCTTGGTTAATATTCTGTCTTCCTGTGATAGAATTTAAGCTTCACGATGACAGGTGCTTTGTTACTTTTCTTATTATACCCTGAGAGCGCACAACAGTATCTGATGCATCATAGGACTGTGGAATATTTGTGGAGAAGAGAGGATTAGTTAAAACAATTACTGACACTATCTAAAACTGACATCTCCATCATTTACCAAATTTAGTGTTTACTCTTTGAGACTTGAGGGATAGTATAGTCTTGCAATTCATTTTATAGTATTTTGAATAGTTTATATCAGCCAAACTGGGTTACTATATTCATAGTTTCTAAATGTACTCTGTAATGTTGTGCAAAAACTATGGATTTTAAGTTTAGGCAAATGCTAGTCTAGGTGAGACTTATTTCATCTGCATAAAATGACCAACCCATAGTTATGTAATAGTGTATAAGGAATCTGGTTTTGGTGAATTCACAATTGTGTATTTGGTGCTTGTGTTGAAAAAATCTGGAAGAGTGCCATACTTCCTATGATCTGGTGGGCAGGGCTTGAGCCTCCAGAGAAGCTGTTGCCTCAGTCAGTCCGTGATATTAACTGTATGTTTAATGATATAGGAAGAAAAGTGCAGATCTCCCAATTTCTTATGGGTACCCGAAGGACCAAATCACAAGAGGCTTATTACCCTGACACGTCAAATGTGAGGAGAGAACCTATCATCTCGCATTCTAAGAGCTGTTCATATTCCTCTACTAATTTGCCTGTGAGCCCAGGACTAACAGACAGCATCTGTGGTTGAGGCTCTACCACTTGGTGGTGCTGCTAGAGTCCTTATCTTATGTCCACTTGTCCAGGAGCATTTCATGCTGCACATAAGAATCCCACACTGATTCTTTTCCAGTCCCGCCCTTCTCTAGGCCTGTGGGAATATTGCCTCACGATGACTGATGGGGGGAATATTCTCTGGCTTCCCTGAATCTTCTTGTTACTCCCCATAACTCATGCCAGGTAGAACAAAATGAAAACAGCAACAACAACTACTATTACTACTGCACTATCTTTGCATTTTCCCATGATATAGTAGTTTAGATTGACCCATAGTCTTGGTATAAGTAAAATTACAGAATCTGGAGGAAAAAGCTGGTCTTGTTAGAAGGATGACAGTTTTTGTCTGAAAACCTGGAATGTTAAGACTTGTTCTCATTCTGCCCACTCTCCATGGGAAGTCCCATTCAGCCTGTGATTCTATTTCTTATTTGTACCTGACCTTGCTGAACACCATAATCACCAGGAAAGTGCCAGGGAAGGCTCCTGCATGATTCCGATGAACAGCAGGGATGGGAAGTGCTAGCCCAAATGAGACCATGCCAACACTTTTCCCGGGTTCACATTTCTCCATTTGCTGAGCCTTAGCACCCATTTAAAAGTGCCCCCAAATTTAAAAAACCCATTCGAAAATGGGCATCTGAAATGAACAGACATTTCTCAGACAAAGTGGTAAAAGCATCAAGTAAATATATGAAAAAATGTTCCACGTCCCTGGTCATTTGAGAGATGCAGATGAAGACAACACTGAGATTCCACCTCACCCCACAAAGAATGGCTGCTATCAAAAACCAACCAATAAAAAATGCTGGCGGGGCTATGGGGAGAAAGGAACCCTTCTCCATTGTTGGTGGGAGTGCCGACTGGTGCAACCACTATGGAAATCAATATGGAGATACCTCAAAGAGCTGGGTATCTCCCCATTTGACCCAGCCATCCCTCTGCTGGGTATTTTTCCAAAAGAAATAAAAGAATCATATCACAGTGATATATGCACACCCGTGTTTATAGCTGCACAGTTTGTAATAGCTAAAACTTGGAAACAGCCCATTTGAACATCAGTTAGAAACTGGATAAAGAAGATGTGGTTTTTCTATAAAATGGAATACTACTGAGCCATAAAGAATGAAAAATTAGATTCATTCATAGGAAAATGGATAGATATTGAGGCTATACTCCTAAGTGAAATATATAAGTCACACATGTGTAAATACCAAATGGTTTCTCTGGTGTGAATAAACCGTAATAGTACATAAGATACTAATGAGATAATTGACCATGTGAAATAGGAAGAAAAGGGCTAAAGGTGTAGGGTAAGTGGGAAAGGTAGGGGAAAGGGAATAAGGGAAAAGAAAAAAATATGAAAAAATGAAAAAATGGAAATAAAGTGTTTGTAAGTGGTGAGGGGAGGAGGGGGTGAAAGGAGGGCAGGGACAAGGGGAGAAAATGAGAACCCAGACCTGTGAATATTTTATGAGTACTTTTTTTCTATTTGAAATATTCTGGTATAATTATATTCTATTGATTTACTTTCCTCATATTATGAAACAAATTACTTAAACTGTGGTAATGCCCAAATTCTATACAAGAATTCTGGCTCCTGTAAAGCAGTATTAAGTTAAATAACTGTTCATGAATGAGAAATAATGTCCAAAATTAGAGAATTGCCCCTCAAATTCTTTCCATTTTGGGACATATATCAACATTAAGAACATATGTTAAAATAATTGCCTTCTTGCAAATGCTTTTATTGACGTGTTTTCCAGAACATCCAAACACACCTGATGTTTGTAAAAATATTCCCCCAATTCATTTAAAGTCACCTGGCCAGGTTCTATGCATGAACATTTTACATAATGCTACAGAATTCTATGAATTATTAGTGCATGTTTTTTGCATTTGCAAACATTTCTATTGTTTAGGTGCAAAAAGTCTGTGCTTTGTTAGTCTTTCCAGAACCCTTGACTACATTGCACATCCAGCGCTGTTCTGTCCAGAGCCATTTCTAAATAATCTTCTCATCTTTGCATGGCACCTCGATCTTGTTGAAGGAAAAATTAAGATAGGAATATAACTTCTAGGAACTAATTTCTGACAGATACTTGGAGAGTAAGAAAACTATTTCTCTTGTGCTAATAGGAAGAGGGAGATTTGCATTTGGTTGTGAAGATTTCTATAGCGCTTCACTAGACATCCAAAAATTCATATAAAACAAGTCGACTATCCCAAATATTTCCCAGGAAATATAGCATGCGTTGTTTACATTTCAAATCCGATTGAAGTCAGGTTAAGCATGCCGGGATTCTGGTGCCACATGTGCACAGAGCTGGGTGGCCCGGGGTATTTCCTAGCTGGGCTACTTGTTGATGGTGTATTCTTACGTAGTTGCCTCTCTGATACCTTACTACTTCATCTCTTAAAAGAACATTCTTCAATTAATTTACCTCTCTGAGAATTGATGTTTTAAACTTTTTTTTTCTCACTGAGTTTATTGGTACATTTTAGGTATACAGTACAGTTACATTCATTACTGGGGTCTTGTACCTTTACATGTCAGGTCTTGGTTCTCATTTTTTCCCCTTATCCCTGATTTTTTAAACTTTAAGAGAAGCATTATTCCATTTTACAGATTTTCTTGGTACTATTTTGTAGTCTCATTTTGAGGATTAAATAATATTTATAAAGTACCTAGAGGAGTGCCTAACATTAAGGATAATGATTTCTTTGTAAAAAAAATAAATCTGAAATTCTGTTTGTTATAAAAATGAAACTGAAATCCCTTTTAATGTAGCATCAGTTTATATATTTAAAGTTGCTTTTATCTATTTTCCTATGTATTATTTTCTAATAAGATTCTTTTGCTTGTAGAAGGAAAAGAAAACTTCAAATAAGCTAAATGGAGACTGTTTTTTTATATTTATTTTGTTTATATTTATTTTCATAAATATATATCTGTGATATAATATAATAAATTAAAAATTTGCAGTCACTTGACACAGGTTAGATTAGTTTAGAAAATCACTAGTCTGACATATATAAAGGAAATTGGGGTGACTTACTATTAGAAGTGAGAACTATTTCATAATTTTATTTGGTATGGGCAGTCTCATATGACCTCATTCTGGACTATTTCTTTAACAACTCAAGTTAGACCAACATGTATGTTGTTTCAATCTGAGTAAATGTAAATTAGTTTTTATTTTTGATTTGAGTTGCAGTAATTAACTGAAGAAAATGCAATTACCAGGATGAGAATTCATTTAGATCATAAAAATAATTTTAGCCTGAAGGAAAATTTCAAATTCGAAGAAGAATACACTGTTTAAATGTTAAATCTACCTTTACAAAATGAATTTATGGACTTGTTCTCATGTGGGCCATTCCTTATTTCTGTGGAGTCTATCTATAGGGGCCTGTTTTATTATATACAGATAGCAAAGCTCTTTAACTTCTCACACTGGCACATTTTTCAGAGATGGTCACTCAATCTCCCCATTGTATTAATTACTTTTCTCTCATTGCTGACACCAAATACTCAACACTCAAATCTAAAGGGTAAAGGGTTTATTTAGCTCACACTTTTTAGAGGTTTCAGCTCATAGTGGGCTGGCTCCAAGGCAGGGTGGCAGACAGGCAAAAATTCATGCCAGCCAGACAGTAGCACAGCAACAAGAGACCTTAAAAGAATCTTTCTGCCCATTTTATCCCATCCAGACTACCAGGATTAGGGTGGTGCCAAACCAATCACTCACAGGTAGTAGTTTAGTAGTCATACAACTTTAATCTTAGCATTGTACATTCCAGATCCAGCCACCTCTGAAAATGCATGAGGCTTTGCAGGGACATCTAAACATAAACCATAACACCGATTAACAGGGAAGATTCAAAGATGATTTACAAGAGTTTGGACTGTGCAATTGGATGAGTCATTGTGACATTTATTGAGTAGGTAAAACAGATAAGAACCAGACAGATAAATGTGATGAGATAAGCATCAGATATATAGCAGCTGAAATGCTTCTAGTCCTTGTGATTGGAGATATTAAATAGAAACCTCAGCAGGAAAATGTAACTCTGGGGAGATATTGGCCAGTGTTAGGGTTTGAGTATGGGATGTCCACCAAAAGCTTATGCATTGAAAGCTTGCCCCACGTTCAGTGGTGTGACCTTTAGGAGGCGATCGGATAATGAATGTTCTATCAGTGGATTAATGCACTGATAAATTCACATTGTAATGGGCTATTGGGAGGTGACGGAAATTTTTATAGGTGTGGACCAATTGAAAGAAGTAGGTAACTGAGAGTGTGCCTCTGAAAGGCATATGCTGTCCTGGTTATAATCTCTAAGCATCTTTCTTCCACCAGCCTTTTTCACTATGGTTCACTGGGGTAGGCCATGAGACCATGGACTAAAACTTCTGAAAACATGAGTAAAAATAAACTTTTCTTCCTTCAAGTTAGTATCTCTCAGGTACTTTGTCACAGTGATAGAAAACTAAGTAATAAATCAAGGATACATGTTAGCATTCATCAATGCATATAGTTGGCACTCCAAACCATGTGTGTGAATAAATCTGTACAGAGGGATGGGAAAGAGTTCTGTATGGAGGGATGGGAAAGAAAATATAGGAGGAATATATTCACTTAGGGGTTGAGTAGATGAAAAGTCTTAAAAAGGTGTGGTGAGAGATGTAGTATAATGTTACAGAAATCAAAGGAGTGAAAAAGGATAGAAGGGCTATAATTTCTAATATATCTTTATATTATTAAAAATGGTGAAGGGAGGGGAGGGGTAAGGGGAAAAAATGAGAATCAAGACTTGTCATGTAGAGGTACAAGATCCCAACAATGAATGTAACTGTACTGTATCCCTAAAATGTGCCAATAAACTCAATTAAAGCTGAAAAAAAATGGAATACAACACAGGGTTTAAAATGATAGCTTTGAATAAGAAAATAACCTAAAACAATAATTAACATTAATCAAAACTTTAAACAATTTTTAATTTGTAGATAGACATGTTGAAGAGTGCAGGAGAGAACATGTAGTTTAACCCCAGTGAAGAGAGCACAGTTTTAGAATTTAGGGAGTCATAACTTGAATATTTACAACAATATATTCCTTTTATAGATAGAATGTGAAGGCTTTTTGTACGCAAAAAGGGAGAAGTAAGCACCTTACTAGAAGTTACAATA
Source organism: Fukomys damarensis (assembly GCF_012274545.1). Lineage (NCBI taxonomy): Eukaryota > Metazoa > Chordata > Mammalia > Rodentia > Bathyergidae > Fukomys > Fukomys damarensis. Next base: position 92,808,955 of record NW_022900928.1, on the reverse strand, counting down.
AAGTGAAGAGTTTAAGGGTTAAGGGTTCTTGACATCCATACTTATTTGGAAAAAAATCAGCAGAGCAAAAATAAAAATTTATGATAATGAGAGTTCATTAACATGACTCAGACAATAAAGCCAACAAGAAATGCATAAGAAAAATCAATTGCTGCAGAAAGTGAAATAAACAATTCACATATCCCCAGCAGAAAGGGGAAAGGAATTTATTACCTGTCTGGCAGTGATTGAAGTCTTGTAAGGTCTGTCTAGAGGTTGAATGATGACCTTATATTCCCCTTCTGTCATGATGAGAGGTCCCTGACACACAGTTAACAAGGCCTGTGCTTGATAATCTTCCTGAACATTGTTCTTAGTATCAGCTTTATTCAACGGAATATAAACAGATTTAAGCTTTCTGTGTGATCTGTTCTTATAATTTAATATGGAAAACACTTAGAAGTAAGATAGCAAAAGAAACACAATCACCTGCATGAACACTGAAAGTGATTGGTTTATTTTTAGCATTACGTATGAAGAAAATTTCCTTTGGAAGGTGATGATTGTGCAGAAAATCATAGAAATAGAATATTTAGATTTGTGAAATTGAAGGGGAATCTACTGCTTTTCCAAGCAACAATAAAATGTATAGTATCATCTCAGAAGTAAATTTCATTTAAAATAATATCCATCTAGCCATAAAGTGTGAAACATTGAAATTTTAAGAAAGTGTCTCGAAAATGCATTCCCAAATGTATAATAGCACAGTGCGTGTGTGTGCGTGTGTAGTGTGAATGTTCCCATTCCATAAGAGTATTATAACCTTAAAAATCTTGAGACTTAATCCTCCATATTCATGGATTACTCCCTATTAAAATATGGACTCTAAATTTTTTTTTTAATTGAGTTTATTGGTACATTTAGGGATACAGTACAGTTACATTCATTGAAAATGTATAATAACAGTGCGTGTGTGTGCGTGTGTAGTGTGAATGTTCCCATTCCATAAGAGTATTATAACCTTAAAAATCTTGAGACTTAATCCTCCATATTCATGGATTACTCCCTATTAAAATATGGACTCTAAATTTTTTTTTTAATTGAGTTTATTGGTACATTTAGGGATACAGTACAGTTACATTCATTGTTGGGATCATGTACCTTTACATGGCAAGTCTTGATTCTCATTTTTTTCCCCTTACCTCTGCCCTCCCTTCACCCCCTCCTCCCCTCCCCATCTACAAACACTTTATTTTCATCTTTTCATTCTCTCACATTTTTTTCTTTTCCCTTTTTGTTCTTCCCCTACGTATCA
>NW_022900928.1:92789717-92802821 GCF_012274545.1 Fukomys damarensis | reverse complement strand
CCTTGGGTCCTTCCTGGGTCTGTTGTCGCACAGGCCGGGAGCTCCCGCGCAGGCCGGGAGCTCGCGCGCACGCTGCTGGGTGATCGCAGACAGGCAGGCAGGCAGGCAGCTGAAAAAAACCCCCTCTGGGGTCCTTGGGTCCTTCCTGGGTCTGTTGTCGCGCAGGCCGGGAGCTCCCGCCTGGACTCTAAATTTTTTTTATATTGTATTTCATTAGTGAGACCAAGGAAATTATTCTCTAAGGACTTTATCACCCAGGCTGCAATTTGCTTGATTTCCATCTTTCCCATGGAGGGGTACTGGCTTATTTAAATTTAGATCCTTTAACCAGTAAATTTAGGATATTAGAACAAAGTTCAACAGATTATGAACCCTAGGCTATTACCTGTGTTCCAGAGATAAAATTTAAGTGGAATACAGAAGCATTATTTATGACTTGTTCATGGCTGCTCCACGCAACAATGATGGATTACAACAGTTGCAAAGGAGAAAATAATATAAAATATTTACTATTTTGCATTGTATAGAAAAAAACCTGTTGATATCTATCTATAAAAATATTCAAACTTAATGAGATGGGCATCTGGGGCCTAATCTTTTATGTTTAACCTATTTAACCATATCAAAAAGGTATACCTACTTTTATCTTGCAAGGGACTATTTTTCCATGTTTGAGAACACTGAGTGATAGCAATTTTATTGACACTGTATGACTTTTCACTGACTTCATTTGTCATGTGCTTACCTGCATATGTCTTACTAACAAAATATTAGGGCATCAACTCTAATTAGCATAATGAATAATGTTAAATTGCTACCATGATATCATCTGGGATAGATGAGGTCTCTTCAGATTATATTATGACAGAGATGAGAAAAATACAAGTAAATTTGAAATAATACAGACAGGATGTACTTTTGTTCTTTCATATGAAGGTCTGCTCTGGCAGATGAAGGTCATCAGTTATCTTTAGTTATTTTCATTAATTGTGAATGATAAAAAGGCATTCACTAGCTCAATAGCTGGGTAAATGCATAGGAAGTACAAGGCACTCCAACAGTTTGCAAAGATATTATATTTGCAATGGAGGCTGTGATTAATGTCACTTTGAGAAAGTTTATGACAATCTACTATCACCTCCAAGATTCATTAAGCCTCTACATCAACTAAAATTTTTTAATTATACTATAGAAGTAGACAATAGAGGTTAGCATTGTCAGCTCTTTATTTTTGGCATTAGTATGTGAAATACCTCTACAGATGCATCTTATGTTCTTTTTTATATTTTTTATTCTGGGAGAAGCTGTCATTCTTAGCCATTTTTACCACAATGGCACACACAAAAACAAACATGCGCAACATGCAGGTATCAGTATAGGGATTTTTACTGGTAATGCACTGTGATTTTCTATATCTTCAAACCTTTGCATGATTCTTCAGATGCATTTGACTCACCAGAAGTTGAAGTACTTGTAACACTCCAAATACATCTGAATTCCAAAATTCCCAAAACCAACCCACGAACCCATGTGGCATTTCGAGTCTCTGGAAACTAACATCAACTCACAGTCAACGGTCAGTCATAACTCAGGGAGGTGCCACACACTAGACTTTGGTGCACTTTGTGATACATTGATCAGAAGTTTCCCACTCCTGGTAGTTGTCCGTTTTTCTAGGACGTCTGGAGAAATAATGAATGTCATTGCACCGGGCCTAGAGTGACGCTCTCCTTCTTCCTCACATTTTTAAACTCACATTCTTTTCTATGCTATAAAAGCATAATGCTTTGTTATTTCATATATTTTTTGGGGGAAGATTTATGTGAGAATTTGATGTAAATCAAATGTTTTATTTCTCCACATTTGCCTTTTCTGATATACCTCAAAGTTGAAACCACAACTTTATTTTAATTAGCTCTTTGTCCTAAAATCATAATATATTGTTGATTTCTACTGAAAGCCCACTCTATTCACCTTTGAGAGTTACATGCAATAAATTAGTAGCTTCTTTAAAAATTAAGAACAGATATATTTAGAGCTAATATGTAGTGTTAGAAAATTGTGTGTTATTTGATCATAATAGTCATTGTAGGAGAGGTTTTATCTTATGAAGTTAATTTTATAAAAACCATTGTCATTTTATTTTACTTTTTAAAGATTTCAGGAAAAGGTTTCTTATTCTATAACTAGTCCTCACTCCATTTTACACATGTCAATTTTTTTTTCAAACCATGCTTTGAGTTCATCAAGGGCTTCTGCATTGAGCTTTAGTATAAAGAAAGACTAAGACTCTTGGAGGAATGAATAATGCAAAAATACCTAATATTCTTAAAAGTTATTCATTATTTGGTGGAAAAACACAATCTTAAGTTTTTTGTTTTACATTGTTTTATCTTTTGGTCAAGATAAAGAGTAAATTACATTTATGATATACATAGTATATTAGTTGGGCTTCTCCAGAAGTATAGAACAAATTTTATGTATATGCAGGATTATGCAAAGACTTTAAAAATGTTTTGGCATTAATTTTCTGTATTGGCTCTTCATCACTAGGACAAGTACCTGACACTCATAACTTAAAGGAAGACATTTATTTGGCTCTGAATTTCAGGGGACTCAGTGCATGGTGAGCATGCAAGTACAGCAGAGCAGAGGGGTTCGCCAAAGGGAGGCTCCTCACTTCATGGCAGCCGGGAGGCAGAGCAGGGAGACAGTCCCTGAAAGAACAGGCCACAGATCCGATACCTAAGGTCACATTTTCATGGCTACACAGACAGAAACAGAAGTGTGCTTGACTAATTCATTATTTGTCTCTGAATCCAGTCCAGTTGATCCTGTAGCTTAACTGTCATACATCATATTTTCATATTTCTGTTTCAGATCACTAAAGTGACACAAAAATAGTAGCTGATGCATACTTCTATTCCCTTAGTTCAAGGTATATAAGCATTCTTTTAACATTTGATTTGGTATTGTAAATTATATCACATAATGAGCTCAGGAGATAAATGACATATATTGTGAATAATTATATTTAAAGCATTATTAATAATTCAAGATTTTCAAACAAATAAAATACGGTACATAATCCATTTTTTGAAATTTATTTTTTAAAGTGTTGAATTTTGAATTTATTTTCTTATTTTCATCTGATTTTATTCTGGGGAGCAAATGTATCATTATAGGAAATAAAACATGCATTTTTTCAGAGTGTATGATCACTGCTGGAAAATAAAATCACAAAAATCTGCTTCGTTAAATGATTTATCCTAAAGCAAAATATTCTCTAGTTTTTAGAAATTGATGAAACTTTGGAAGTTATCAAACTCAACAAATATTGTGCAGCTGTTTTAAAAAATATGCTTTATAGAAGAGACAATTTACCAAGTCTGGAGAGAGTACATATCCTCTTGTGGTATGGTCTAGGCACTACAAAGTTCTTTCATGGATAAAACCAAATTGCATAGCCTTATAATTTCATTAAACTTCATCCTGAAGCATCAAGGGAAAGTCTATCCTCTCCTTGTTAAATCCTAAGTGAATGGATTATGTTTTCTTAACTTTCATTTCTTCAGATTAAATAATCTTAGTCCCTTCATTTTTCCTAAATCACAGGTATATTCTAGTTGCTTTAACCTGATGATTGCTAGTGCATATGTCAGTTCTAAATGTTGACTGGGGTATTTTCAATGTAGTGTTCAGACTGAAAATAGTACCAAAGATGTAGTCTGATCAGGTCAAAAATAAAGGTAAACATTGTGCCACTGATTTTTCTGGATGTTGTGTTTCTGTTAACACAGAATAAACTTTATTAAAATAATCTTTTTTTCTTTTGTATCAAAGTTTGGATCAAACTTGGGTCCTTGTGCTTGCAAAACAGGTGGCAGAACCACAGCTAAATCCTCAGCCTTGATTCAGGTAATCTTAATAACAATACTGGTAAGTTTTCCACGTATGTGTAATTATTCCAACACCCACCTAGTTATCCTAAATTGTGCAATTCAAACACTTCACATGAAATCTATTAGATATCATCTCACACTACATAAGCAAAAATATTTTAATGAGTTTCTTAGGCTTCAGTGCATAGCAGAGGATGCAGTGCATAGTGGCTTCTCAACAAATGCTTCTAGAATAAATATTGATAGATTAGACACTTTTGAAGTTTTTAAAGTGTAATTTATCAGCATTGTTTTAATGGAACATGCATAGCAGATTTTATAATTATGATTGCAGTCTCTATTCAGTTCACTGATATTAATATCATATAAGACAAGCTCAAGGATGGGGTTTGATGGCAATATATCAGGGACTCCCCAGGGCTTCAATTAAGTTGTGCAAGCATTTATCAGTGCTAAATATGTGTCAGGCTGCATTGGCATTAACAATATGTTACCCACAAAAACACATAGGTCAGTTTTACATGGCCCCATAAATCAACTCTGATTGGGTACAGTGATTCAACTAGCAGTTAAGTCATCTATCTATACCATCATTTATACCTCATTTCATCTTATACTGATAGAGCTATTATTAGACATGCATTGGTGCATCAAGATAAACTATGCCTTTAGCATTATATAACCTGCCAGTCTGAAAATGATATGAAAAAAGATATGAAGTTAGATTTAAATGACTCAGTGGGAAAACTACTTTCAGGAGACTATAGTTTGGCATTATAAAGGTCCGGGTTTGTTTATCATCTCCAAGTAATGTCTTGGTAATCTTGCACAAATAACTCAAATTTTCCAACCTTAACTCTTAATTATAAAATATATATACTAAGAGAACATAACTCAAACACTTGTTTGACAAATTGAATAAAAAATCAATTTAGATATTGTTCTTGGAAAACAGATTCAAGGCTCTGAGATTTGCATGCAAGAAGAAATTGGAGAAGTTCCTGGTGATCAACACCTGTGGAGAGCAAGAGACCCCTTAGCAGGTTGAAGGGCTGGGTTGGGTAGAGGGGATGGCTGACTGTTCTGCAGGTGTGGCAGAGGGTGTAGTTGATGTCACAGGTTGCTCAGGAGCTGACAGGTCTTCTGGCATCTGCACCAGAGCCTTGGAGTGGTTCTTTGTGCCATTGCCTGAACAATGGGTGAAGTTGACTCCCCAGGAAGAGTCACAGCCTTTGCTCGGCAGAAACTGTGGACACAAAGCAATGACCTACAGCAGTGATAGAGAACTTTTAAAGCCTGAAGTGATAGCAAACCACCTGCTGCAGTGTGTCTACCAGGGGTTCACCACCACTGACCTAGAGGCGCCCAACTGTGAACAGTCAACTCTCAGTTGTTACCCCCATACCCTGCATTATTGATACCAGGGTGACTATGACAATGCTAGTCACACATTAACTGAATCAATTAGCTATCATCCTAATTATCATATTTATTTATTCTAAATTCATTCATCTATCAGTTCTCACTCTTCCTCTTTGAGATCATTACTTATTTTTATCACTTTATTGACATAATTAACCTACAATAAACAGCACAGTTAGTGTATAAATTAATGATTTCTCTAGCCCACACTTACATATACATTTGTGAAACCATCACTACAAGTTTACGATAGTGAAGATTTCTAACATTTGTTTTTCTGCCCTGATCTTTACTATTTTACTTCTCATACTTTCATTGGGATCAATTTGTTCTTATAGATTCTTAAGGTAAAAACTTAGATGATTGATTTGAGATTTTTCTTTTTGAATGTAAAGTATGTAATGCTTTAAATTTCTACTTACATACTATGTTAGTTGTTTTCCACAAATTATTTTTTTTTAATTTTCCAATTTATTTTGGATTTCTTTTTAAGTCTTTAAGCTTAATACACTTTCTAAATATTTGAGATGTTAAGATGTCACTGTGTTTTTGAGTTCTAATTGAATTGTGTTGGATTCAGAAAATTTACTTTGTACAAATTATTTTTTCATAAGTGAATACTCTTTTTGGCCCAGAAAATGGGTCTATTTTGTGAAATGCAGTTGAAAATTTTGCATATTCTACTGCTACTGAGGTCACAGTTTCATAAAAATCAATTAGATCAAGAATTGTCTATGGCCCTCACATTATTATAATTTTCTAGTTGTTCTGTCAATTTTTGAGGAGATAGGGCTAAAATCTCCAACTAGAATTATAGATTTCTCTATTTTTCTTGAAGATTCATTTGGTTTTGTTATTAGGGCCATAAATATCTGCAATTTGTAAATTATTGGTTTATTATAATTATGAAATTACATTCTTCTTGTTAATGCTTGTTATCCTTAAATATGCTTGTTTGAATTTAATACAGCCACAAAAATGTTCCTTTTGTTATTATTAGCATGATACATCCTTTTTATGATATTGCTTTTATCCTAATTGTGTCTTTATAGTTAATTTGTAATTCTTCTAAGAACATGTAATTTATTCCTGCTTTTTAAATCCAACCTAATAAGATCTGCTTTTTCTCTCGCTTTATTTGGACTACTGACATTTAGTGTGAATATTAATACGGTAGGCTCAAAAACAATATCTTGTTGTTTTGCTTATTATTTGTCCCACTTCTTTTTTATTACCTTTGTTTTCTTTTGCTGCTTCCTTTGGCATTAATTAATTTGATGTTTTATTAGCTATAAATCTTTTATATCTCAGTTTTTGAGGAGCACTCATAATGATTTCCATAGTGGCTGTACTAATTTTCATGCCCAGCAATGGTAGAAAAGTGTTCCTTTCACCCACACCCTTGCCAGTGTGTATGTATTCACCTGATGATAGCCATTTGACTGAATGAGATGGAAGCTCTATGTAGTTTTGATTTTCAATTCCCTGATAGGTTAAGGTAGGAATGTTTTTTCATATGTTAATTGGTCATATATGCTTCTTTTGAGAAATGTCTATTCAATTAAAATGGAAATGGGTTATTTCGGGGGATGTTAAGTTTTCTGTTTTTGTATATCTGAAGATTTTCTATCATTCTGCTGTTTCTGAGACTCTCTTTGCTGGTTATTTCTCTTGCATTGTAGAAACTTTTTAATTTGATGTAGTCCCATTTTCTTATCCTTGCTTCTTGCTATTCTTTCCTATGCTCTCAGCAGCCTAGTTATGAAGTCTTTACATGTATTTTAATAGTATGTTTTCAAATTTTTCCTCTATTCTTTCTTCTAGAAATGTTAAGTCTTTCTTCTAGAGTAATTTACCTGGATCTTTGATCCATTTTGAGTGGATTTTTGTACAGGGTTAGTGACAGACACATAGTTTCAAATTTTATGTATGGATCATCAATTTTATCAACACCACTAGTTAAAGAGGTTGTTTTTTCTCCAACATATTTATTGGATTCTTTTGTCAAGGATCAGATGGCTGGAGATACACGTTTGTTTCTGTGTCTTGTGTTCTATTTGGTTGGCCCATTGGTCTTTTGTGCTGGAACCATAATCTTTTGGTTACCATGAATGTGTAGTATATATTGAAATAAGGAGTTATGATTCCTGCAGCATTGCTTTTTTTAAGTTGAATTTAGGTGTCATGGGTTTTAGTTTTTCTAATTATGTGAAGGATGTCATTGGTGTTTTGTTGAAAGTTACAATGAATCTTTAGGTGGCTGTAGGTAAAAGACCATTTTAACAATAGTAGTTCTGGTGATACAAGAACATAGGTTTTTTTTTTTTTTAGATTTCTAGTGTCTTCTTCAACTTCTTTCTTCAATACTCTGTCATTTTCCTTGTTTAGCCTGATTTCCTGGTAACTTACTGAAACTACTATAAATGGATTTTTCCCCCGTGGGTTCATTATTGGTGAATAGAAAAGCTATTGGCATTTTAATGCCAATTTTGTATCTTACCAGTTTGGTGAATTTATTTCTCAGATTTAAGAGTCTTCTGGGGGATTTTTTAGAGTCTTCTATGTAAATGACCATCTTGTCTGAAAATAAGAATAGTTTGAATTCTTCCTTTCTTTTTAATACTTTCTCTTGCCTAATTTCCTTGTCTAAAATTTCAAATGCTATACTGAACAAGAGTGGTGAAACTGGACACCTCTATCTTATTTCTGATTTTAGAAGAAATTAAAAATTTTCTCCAACCAGTATGATGTTGGCTACAGATTTGTCATAGATAGCCTTTACTGTATTAAAGTATGATTCTTTTATATCTAGGTCCTTTAAAATTTCAACTTAGGACCTTCACACTTAGCTACATCCAACACTGAGTTAAAACTCAGTAAAATAGACAATCTTCCTGCCTCGGCCTCCCAGAATGCTGAGAGTACATGTGCACCATTATGTCCAGCTTCTTTAGAATTGTGTGTGTGTGTGTGTGTGTGTGTGTGTGTGTGTGTGTGTACTGTGGCTCTAAATCTGGACCTTGCACTTGCAAGGAAGGTGGTGGCACCACTGAGCTAAATTCTCAGCCCCCTTTAGAATTTTTATAATTAACTGATGTTGAATATTGTTAAAGGTTTTTTCTGCATTTGTTAAGATGATTATGTGAATTCTATTCTTGATCTAACATTTTTACATTTGTACATGTGAAACAATCTTTGTACCAATGGGATAAAAACAATTTGATCATGGTGCATGAACTTTTCAATGTGTTGTTGAGTTCAGTTTGCAAGACATTTATTTTGCCCCTAAGTTCATTAGGGATATTGGTCTGTAGCCTTCTTTGTTTGGTTGAGTGTTTATCCAGTTTTGGTGTCATAGTGGTAAAGACTTCATAGAATGAATTTAGAAGTATTCTTTTCCTTTCTATTTTATGGAATAGTTCAGAGAATATTCCTATTAATTCCTCAATGAAAAAGGTAAAAATCAGCAGCAAATTCAAATAGTGCAAGGTTTTATTCTGTTGGGAAACGTTTATTACCACTTCAATTGTATTGCTTAGTACTAATCTATTTAGGATTTTTATACACTCTTGGTTAAGTTTTGGTAGGTCATACATGTCTAGAAATTTATCCATTTCTTCTAGAATTTTTATTAGAATATGATTTTTCAAAACAGTCCTTAGTAGTTCTCTGGATTTCAGTGGTATCTGTTGTAATATTCTTTTTTATATCTAACTTTATTATTTTGGATAGTTTCTCTCTTTTGGTTAAGTTGGCTAAGAATTATAACTTTATCTTTTCTTTTTTACCACATTAAGTTTATTTTTTGAAATAGCCACTCTTTGAGTTAGTGACCTTTGTACTGTTACTTTAGTCTTTATTTCATTAATTTCTGCTGTGATCTTTATTGTTTCTACTGGTTTGATATTTATTTTCTTCTTGTTTTTTAGGACTTTGAGATATATCATTAAGTTATTTGAGATCATTCTGTTTTTCTAATGCAGATATCCATACTGTATGCTTTACTCTTAGAAATACTTTTATTGTGTCCCAGAATTTCTGATACACTGTGTTTCCATAATCATTTGATTCTATGAATTTTTCAATTTCCACCCCTTCTGATTTTTAATGGCCCATTGATTGTTCAGCAGTATATTATTTAATGATCATATTTTGTGAATTTCCTGTGGTTTATTTTGCTATTGATTTTGAGTTTGAATTTCATTGTGATATGTTAGAATAATTGAGATTATTTTGATTTTTGTATTTGTTAAAGTTTACTGTATAGCCTAAAATGTGATCTAATTTGAAGAAAGTCCCATGAGTTGCTGAAATTCTGCTATATTATGTTATTGTTGGATGGAACACTCTGTAGATATCTATTAAATCCATTTGATCCATAGTTTTATGCCAATGGTGCTTTGTTGATTTTTTTGTCTAAATGATACCCTATAATTGTATTTGACCCTAATTATGTACTGATGTTCCTTGTGATTTATTTCCTTTACCAATATGTAATGACCTTCTTTGTCTTTTCTAGTTTTAATTTGAGATGTACTTTGTTATATATAGGTATAGTTACTTCTGTTTTCTTTCAGAGTCCAGTTTCTCAGAGTATCATTTTCTGCCCTTTTATTTTAAGTCATTGTATATGTCTTTGGAGGTGTGTTTCTTGCAGACAACATATAGTTGAACCTTGGTTTTGATCCAATTACCAGTCTGTATCTTCTAATTAGAGAATTAAGAAAATTTACTTTCAAGATTATTATTGAATGGTGTATAGTACATCTTGTCATTATTTTTCTAATGTTTGATTCATTCCTGACTCTCATTACTTCATCTTCTTCTACAGTGAGATTTATTGTTTTCCTTTGTTTGGTGGTTGTTTTTCTTCTGTGTTTAAGATTCCTTTGAGTATTTAATGCAGTGCTGGACTCATGGGCATGAATTCATTAAGTTTATTTTCAAAGGTATTTATTTCTTTTTCAATTCTGAGTTGTATCCATGCAGTATATAATAATGTAGGTTAGCAGTTATTTCCTTCCTTGGCTGGGAATACATCATTCTAAGATCTTTTGAACTTTAGACTTTCTGCTGAGAAATATGATGTTATTTTGATTTATTTTCATTATGAGGGATTTGATAATTCTTACAGCTTTTAATATTATTTCTTTGTTCTAAATTTTTGGCAATCTGATTATGATATGTTATAAAGAGGTTCTTTTCTAGCCCTGTCTATTTGGGGTTTGAAATATCTCCAGTACCTGGATGTCCATTTCATTCTATAGACGTGGGAAAGATATTTCTTTTATTTCAGTGAATAGAGTTTATATGCCACTAACTTATATTTGTTCTCCATTAGTACAGAAATTTCTTGTAGCTATTCTTTCTTGTAATTATTGTCATAAAACTCTTGTATATTCTGTTCTTAGATGTTTATTTCACTAACCAGGAAAAGAAATGGAGCATAATGATATAGGACAGTCTTGAAAGACTTAGGCATTACTGACAGATTTGTACTAAAATGTATACATTAAAAAAGTGAGAGAAGAGAAATAGAAGAAGGTATGGGAGGAGAAAAAAATTGAGTGTAATATAAATGAGAAGGGAGAGAAGAACTAGGGAGAAAAAGTCTAATTAAAGAATTAACAAAAATACATAAAATTAGAATATCTTATGAGACACTAATTTCCCATTGATATGGGAAAATGAGACAAAAGTCACACTTAGCTCTCTAGAAGCAAAAACAAAACAAAACAATAAGGAAAAATATTCCTTATTGTGGAGTTATTTAAATACATATATTTCCCCTCTGAGCTTTCAATACAGTATTACCTTGGTCCACAAATGATTCTGTTCAAAAATAATTTGGTTCGCAAACAAAAGCATTTGACAATATTTTGCTTCCATCCATATTTTCTACATTGTGTGACAAAAAACTGTAGCAATCTTCCCCCAAATCGTAAAATAAATTAAATTCAAGAAACAATGCACCATTGTATTGGATTCTGGCTGGTATTTTGAGGGTTGTGAAAAAGTTCTTCCATCCAGAATTCTTTTCAGTTTCTATCCAAGTAGGAAATATCATATAGAACAGTTTGTAGATTGAGCTTTGCTCCTGCATGATCATAGACTAGTACTAAGGCAAAGTTGTCAGTGTTATGGCTAGATTTACATCCAATAGGGAACTTTTGTATCTGGGATTGAGGCACATGAAGAAATGGAGCTGACTCCAACTCCCCTGCTTACCTAGTCTGTGCCATTGTCTGGGTTGTTTCAGAGATCACTACTCCACGCTCTTGGAGTTGTGGCTAACATGTATCTAAGTGGCAGTATAAACTTTGCCTGGGCAGAGACAGTTGGGTGCACAAGGTCTGCACTGAGATTAAAAGGCATAGCCACCCAATTTCCCACCAGATCCCTCAGTGATACTACTGATTCCAGGCTCCATTCCCCATTAATCCACTTATGATTGTTATCTTTTCTCTTACATCATTCAAAACACCTTTTTTATCTTATTGCCATCTACCTGGTCAGGTAACTGCCCACTGGCTGGCTTTCACATCATCCAGCAGCTTCTCTGGCTCATTTTCAGAAGTCTACAGCCAGTTTGCCCCTTAGCAGGCTGTTGTGCTGGTGTTATTTCTGGAGGGTGGAGCTGGGTTTCTGATAGTGTGGTCTTTGTGCCCCATAGTTTTAGTTACTTTGTGTCACAGTAATCATTTTCCTGGGCACAAGCTGACTCTAAGTGAAGGCATCTTCTGTATCCCTGGAGAGAAGTGACTATTGGGTCTTGAAAATATAAAAAATAAATGTGGTTTTCTGTTCTCTCATGCAGCAAAGTAGGACAATAGAAGCTTCTAAAGTTGGCTTCTCATTCTAGCACTGTATAAATCCACTGGGAAATGCTAAGAATTACTTCACATGCATGAGGTTACTTGGCAGAACTCAGGTCAATCTTGTTCAGGCTGCATATTTTTGCAGTAGCCAAGTTTACACATTTTTAGTCTTCAGAAGGAGTTATTCTCTCCCTCACTGAGCTACTGTATGGTCAGTGCTGTTGTGCTCTATTTCTGCTATTTTATCTCTTGTTCCAAATACCAGTGTTTCTGGGTTTCACTTAGTGATTAACTCAAGTGTATTGCAGTGGTATCCTGTGGCCCGCTTGTCTTCTCATGCAGCCAGGTAACTGTTGACTTGAGCAGATATCCTGGAGTAGCTTGTATGTCTGCTGATTTTGTCTTCAATCAACTCCTCTTCTTTTTCTGTCCTTTAATTAGGACTTGTTTATGTGGATTTTCTGTAGGAAGCATATGTATTTGACAATAGGCTTCTCACATTTCATTCTTAGAGCAGGGTTTCTTAATGGTGTCAGCATTGAAATTTTGTCCAGATAGTTCTCTGTGTTGGAGTGCTGTCCTTGCCATGGTGGGATATTCAGTTACGCTCATGGCTTGTACAAATTACATGGTAAAACTTCACCTCACTCCAATTATGACCATGAAAATAATCTCTAGACTTTGTCTAATATTGCCAAAGATAATTAAAATCACCTGGGGTTGAGAGCTGCTGGTTAGTGTCATTTAATTTTAGAAAATTACTAACATACTGAGCTTAAAACATCATTGTATTATGTTGTTATTGTTTCATTAGGTTTTTCTGCTATTTTGCCATCTTTAGGAGTGAGTAACTTTTATAATTGTACATTAACTACAGTCATGGGCTTAGGTCTTAAGCACATTTACTTTTACTTTTTTTCCCTAATGCTTATGTATATAGATATGTAAATGTATATATATAT
>NW_022900928.1:92786083-92789532 GCF_012274545.1 Fukomys damarensis | reverse complement strand
GTGTATATATATATATATATATATATATATAAAACATTACATTCTACCTTCAAGTATCATAATCACTGTATATTTAGTGTAAAAAGCTATAGCAATGAATTTCCTTTCCTCACCTCTGTGTCTTTTCTTGATTTTTCTGCAACAAAGGATTCATCATCTGCAGATGTTGATTAGTATTCTTTTAAAGATTTGAGAAGTATCTATAGACCTCTACTGCTTTTGTTTGTGAGGTATCTCTGCTCTTTCTGATATGGTACCTAGTAAAATAGCTGGCATTTTGACATCTCTAAACATCAAAGCCTGTCCTCCTCCATTCACGGTAACCTCTATAGTATATTTAAATTCCTCTCCTTGTATTGTGGCTCAGAATATCTTTCTGGAGAGTAAATTTGGGCTTTCGTAGATTCCATGATATTTGTTTCTTTTATCTTGTCACTGATTCGCTTTTCAACATTAGAAAACTATTGTGTTATGTATACATATCGTTTTATGTTTTTTGGTACTGGAGCAGAGCAGATAGATCTGGTCCATGTTACTAAATTGCAAGCTGGAAAATGTATCATAGTCCCTACTCTGTCCCAAATTGTTTTTGAGGATCACTGACAGTGACTTGCTGTAATGTGTAAGCATTGACAAATAACTATCTTTCAGGTTTTCTTGGTTCTATAGCAAACTAAGTTTGAGGCCCTATGCCGTGGCCCAAAAAAGTTCTAAGAACTGCTAATATTTCGGTATTTCCAAGGATGCTGGGAGATATGTGGATATGAAAACTTAATTCTGGCTCCTGTCACCCTTTTGTTGTTTCATGTGGTGATAATTGACATAAACAATTCAAATGTCCTTCATTTTACACACACACACACACACACACACACACACACACTCAAACCTCTGTAGCATTTGTTAGCATTATAAAGCATTATTTGTGCAATAGTGAAAAGATCACACATTAACCATTCCTCTTCCTAGAGGATTTTTAGAAAACTCTGATAGGAAGGATTTTTACTAGTTTTTCACCCCAAGACTTCTAGGTTTCACTTCATTACTAGAATTGTTCTCCATCTTTTTCTGCTGTTGCTGTCTTCCCTTTGATATTATACATGCAACTTGAAATCTCTTTTTTGATTACTCATAGAGGTGATTCACATCCAGGACAAGTGAGTATTCACAGAACACTTAGGGAATAAGTTCAAGCTTTAAAGTGGCTGAGAAAATAACCAGGAAGTGGGTGAGGTAGTCTGAATAGTAGAGCGGGAGCTCATGATAAGACACCAAGAAGACACAGAATGAAATTTAACACCCCGAAGAGCAAGTCCCTACTACAAGGAGGTGGATTTGATGAAAGATGAAGGACTTTGACATCTACCAATCTTTCCTCTTTTGTCCTGTTTAGAAATGTAAAGGATAAAAGTTTCCTCAAGGCTGATTGACTCTGGAATTTTGCCTTGTTCTCCTGGAGAGGAGTTTCTGTGAGACATAACTCTCCATCATATATTTCCCCTTTCTGTTCAGTGGTTTGGTTATATCCAGATTATTTTGATAACAAGGGGAGCGGAACTCTCTTTTTTTATCCATTGTATATAACATATGCAACTAAGAATTTGTGATCAAAGATGGCAGAACATGGACACATGGGACCTTAATGTGGTGTATGGGCACCTGTATGGCAGAGGTGGCTGGGTCACTTGGAAATTTAGAATTTAACCAATATGCTTTAGATCATAAAGTATAAATGACACCCAAAGGTGATGCTAAGACATGTAAATTGTCCTGTAAAGGAAGTCCAGAAGCTTCCCATTGTGACTTTCATAATAATAATAATAATAATAATAATAATAATAATAATAATAATAATGCTGTTTATTATGTAACATGGCTTGTGATAAGGTTAGTGTGTTCAATAGACTAGGAGGAAACAATACTATTACCTATGCTCAACTAAAAAATCTTGGCCAACATTTATCACTCAGAAATGGGCTTGCTTAAGCTGGGTGTGGTGATACACATCTGTAATACCAGCGCTCGTGAGGCTAAGGAAGGAGGATTGCTATGAGTTTGAGGCCAGTGTTGTCATACATAGTGAATTAAAGGCAGCCTGAACTACATAGTGAGACCCTGTCTTGCTGCCAATTGGTTTACAAGTGCTAAATAGAATTCCCAACTTCCCAATTTATCATGGGTCAAATTAATTCCTGTCTTCATCATATTATTTAGAGGCTATTAGGAAGTTTGTTCATTAAGAGCTAAATGAGCTACAGTGAATATTTAGAAGTAAATTACAAAGAGGGCACTAGGAGGTAAGGCCCAAATGAGTACATATTGTCTGATTTAAAGAATCTTAGATGAGTGTTGACAAGTTTGAACAACTTTATAAGAAAATTAGGCATGCATATTTTAAGAAAAATGATACTTGTGTAGAAGTTGGAGGACAATCAGTGTAGCACAGTGGGTCCCATTCTTTGCTGTGTATCAGAATTACCTGGGAGATTTAAAATCCACAAATGCCAGGTCACACACCAAGCCAGTTAAAACAGGGTGTCTCTTGGTAGGAGACATAAATTAGTGTTACATTTGGGTCATAAGGATGAGGCACTCCGCAATACTTCCAGTACATTTGTAAATGAGGTTCTAACTTGTGTCCAAATATAATTTGGAGGAACATTTACTTCCTGGGCTAAAATTAGGGACATGGAATTGCCTCACAAGGACATCTACAAAATTTATTTTGTAAATCCACATGCCCATCAGGGGCAATCATACCTTACGCAAAGGATTTTGAGCCCCGAGACCTTAAAATTACTTCAGTATCTTTAATAAGACAAGAGCAAACATACATTTGCTCACATTGAAAGGATGATAAGGGCTTGCAGATTATTTATTTTCTTTCCTCCTTTTAAAAAAATCTAGATTTTTAAAAACATTTCAACTTAGCTAATGAATGCTATAGAAATGAGTAGAAACAAGGACACTTGTGGATTGAATAGAGAAAATTACTCTTCATGTGACATGATTCTAACAGTTTGACAGGAGGTATGTGTGGTTTTCCTTAGTTATTTTGTGGTTATCTATTTGGAATTTTTGATGTTTTTATCACAAAATGTGAGTTTATCTTATGTAAGTGGGCTTCCTATATCTCTGAGAAGTTTAAAAGGCATGCATTTAATCACAGAACCATTATTCCTTCTCAAGTTTCATAAACTGAGTGCTCCAGAAGATGTAAGATATAACAGAAATATATGGTGAAGGGTTAAATAAAATTCATTACAACAAATGACACATTGCTTTGCAATGAACATCCCTCAAAATACTCCCCTTCTCTTTTAGTACTATTATTCCTTAGTTCTTGGTACTTTCTGATGCAGTTCTGAAAGTCTTCTATAATATCTTCATGGAATACAAATATATATAAATATATATATATATATATATATACACACACACACACACAC
>NW_022900928.1:92760447-92785982 GCF_012274545.1 Fukomys damarensis | reverse complement strand
CACACACACACACACACACACCCCAAAAGCAAAGGCAGGCTCCTCAAAACATTACAGTGTTCTCATCCACTGTACAACTTCTGGATCTTCCCCAGAGACAGATTTACAATGGAAGGTAAACCTTTTGGATTGATTTAGGGCTAAGGCAACCATGACAAAGTAACTAAAAGACTCTCATGAAGGATATCCAGAACTGTTTCCGAAAGTAGCAATAATGGTGGGATAAATGTGTTTAAAGCAAGGAGGAGATTTTAAGGAGATTAATGTCATGTATTTTTATTGTGATAATGTAAGAAAATTTTAACCACTTTACTTTTCCTAGATTCATACACATTATAGTCTGTAGGAAATAAAATCAGTCTTTCTCTTTTTCCTCCTTCCTTCCCTCCCTTCCTTTCTTCCTTCTTGATTTACTATAGTTTTGTGATCAAATACAGACAGATATGTTGTTTACTAAGGATCAATTTTAAATGGCTTCCAAATTCCCGACTTAGCAGCACTTAAGTCAAAGTGATTTTTTTTAGTTTGTCTTTATTTCAGTTCACCCAGATCTGACTGACTTTGTGAAAGAGCAGAATGTTCTAATGGTAGGATTAATGGTGCCATGACCCAAGGAGATAAGTCCCAGACTTAATTTTTTGTGGAATTTTTGTTTGTTCATTGAATTAATGCCCAAGGAGAAAAATTATGATATTTGAAGACCTTTGACAACCATGTTTGCTTTATAAAACACAAGTAAATTTCAAAGTGGTCCACTACATCCCTGATGGGCAAAATAATGCTAAAATCACTCAATACATTTATCCATACACCAAATTTTTTTAACTGTAACTCTTTGTTAAGCTCCCTAGCTACTTTCCTCCTTGGCATTAAGAGTTTTTAGGGGCTTTATCTGCAGGACAGGTCTCTGAGGGTATGGCATATAGCATTGTAGGCTCAATATTAAAAGTTCCAGAATTTTTTTTGGAATTTACCTAGTCATTCTCCCCATGGCTTCCTCCCCAAGCAATGTCAAAACCACAATGGTCTTTACTGTACTTGTCATCATCTTGGCTTTCTGGTTGTGACTGGCTTATTTATTGAAACACTCACTAGAAGGTCTCTGTCCAGTGCTTAAAGTTTATCCCCAAATATTCGGTTCTAGTTGATGGGGCATAGTGGTCAGCCATTTTCTAAAAGATCTTCAGTTGATTGAAAAATAATGGTAGGGTTTAAAATCACAAATTTTAAAGAATGGTTGAGTGGTTCAGGTGCTTCACAAAATCTCCAGAAGTTTCTGAGGGGGGGATGTGTTTCCATTGTGCTGCATTCAGCAATGGATTCTTACTTTTGTATCTTTGATTTTTGCCTCCCATTATTAAAGCACCTTCCTTGCCATCAGTTTCAGTACAAATTCCATGTGTGCCATCTGCTGTGGTCTGCAGATGTGTGTCCTTCTACAACTCACATGTTGAAACCTTATCTTTACTTCTGAGTAATAATAGATGGCACCTGTTGGATGTGACTCTGTCATGATGGTGGAGCCCTCATTAATGGGATTAAATGCCCTCATAAAACCAGCCTCGGGGACCAACGCACCCCTTCTACCATGTGTGGGCATAGCAAGAATCACTGTCTATGGGGAATAATCTCTCACCAGACACCAAGTCTGCTAGCACCTCAATCTTGGATTTCTCAGTCTCCAAAACTGTGAAAAATAAATTTCAATTGTTTGTAAAGTATCCAGTTTCTGGTACTTTTCTCAAATAAACCAACACCTCCTCTTGTTAGTTCATTGTAGGTAAATTACACAAAATTATAGAATCACTGTTTACTCACTGATAAAGTGGAAACAATTAAATATATAACAGAATTCTTGTGATGCTTAAATAAATAAATCAAATGTCTGAAATATTTAGTGACATATGTGAAACATAAAGCATTTAATAAACCAATAAATGATATTCTCTGCTATTCAGTAGAAGCAACAACACCAATAGTCACTACCATATATGACTTCAGGTTCTTTGAGACAGGTGGGACAAAGAGTCTTTACAAGTCAGACAAAATGTTCAAGCATTATTGCTTCCCCCAAAACACAATAATAGGTCATCAATTTCAAGCTTCATTAAACTCTGAAAAAAGCAGAATTATAAAATTCTATCTCTTCACAACAAAAATACAAAGTGGTTTAATGCTTTTCTCCTGGATACAAAGGGCAGGAGTCTAAAATCATCTGCCAAGATGGTTAAGCGGCGCAGATCCCATCTCTGAAGTCATCGGAAATAATCACCAAAGCCAGGTTTCATCTGGTGGGTGGTGTGGGTTCCGTTTACTTGCAGGTGTTCTGGATTAAGATAAATGCTCTGAGGTCCTGGGAAGCATGGATTCACACGGCAGAGCCAGGCAGTGAACCCAAGTGAAGAAACAGGCTCCAGAAGGACTACCAGCTGCTGGTAAGGTGTGGCTTTCTAAGGAGATTTAAGTGAAGGACAAAGCTATCTATTGTGTCTCATAATTCAAATCCATTGCTGGAATTTATGACTATGAGTGTATCAAATTTGTGCTACAATCCAGATTTACAAAAGAAGTGAGTTATATGATGCTGTTTCACTTTATGAGGAATCTGCCATATAAAATAGACTGCACTGGAGATTACTTTAAACAGTAACAGATAATGTAGCATAGGGGAAAGGGGATAAATGCTGAAATCAGAAGACTAAACATGAATCCCAGCTAACTTATTCACTGTGTTACGTGAAGCACATTACCAGCATCTTTGAACCTGAGCTTTTTCAGTGATGAAAAGGAGATTTAGAAACCTGCCTTTGAAGTGTATTGACAAAATTAGGAAGTTAGTAATTGTAAAATGCCTAACTTAATGCCAAATACAAAGCAAATTCTTAAGACAGATTTGTTTCCATCTCTTTTTCATCTTTTGTTCCTTATAAAGTGCAACATGCCGTCCCTTTCCTTTTTGTTTCAAGGCTCATTGGACATAATCTTGATACATAATATCTTAGGAAAGATTGTTGATTATGCAAATCATAAATATTGTTACAGTTAGTAAGTGCTGTTAAAAACCTAGTGAAGAGGGGAAGATAAAAAAAATTGAAGCTGCTTGATTATAGTGCAGGTTTCACATAGGATCTAATGTTTACAGACTATTTTGAACCATTACCTGTTAGCCTTTACCTGCATGGGACAGCAGACCGAAAGACTCTCTGGGAGAAAGGCTCTAGGAATAGAGTGTGGATGCCAAGAGTGAAGGTCGCCAAGAGAAGAGTGTACTCATTGGTCTATGCTGTCATGTGAGAAGTTTCCAAATCAGGAGACTTAAGATCAGGACGAGAGACAGAACTGACAGTTTCCTCACATTTTTAAAGGTTGATTTCCACCATTAATAAACAACTCTTTTACTGGCACAATCCTGTGGATAGTTTTCCACGCCACGCCCTCGTTTTTAAAGAATGAGCTATGGTTAGTGTAAGAATCAAAACTACTTCAAATTAAAGGAAGAGAAGTTTATTTTGGGATCATAGTTTCAGAGGGTTCAGTCCACGCTTGACTGGCTCCAAGGCAGAAATGGCATGGCAGAGATTCTCACACAGGGCAGGTACTCATCCATAGAAACCAGGAAACAGAGAAGGCAGAAATGCAAGAACAAGAGAGAGTGAGAATGTGTGAGAAAGACTCCAAATGCACTCTCCCAGTTATCCACTTCCTCTCGCCAGGAGTTAACAGGAATTTAGCTATAAAAATCAATGGATTAATCTACTAATGACTCGGCCTCATCCCCTCAGCCTCTGTGATCCAGTTGCCTTTCAAACGCCTCACCTCTGAAAACAAGTGACTGTGGGCAGAGAATTTTGATTTAAACCATAACATTTAGATAGGAGAAAGTTTTCCATAATGAAAAAAGTAGCACTGAAACAACACGGGGCCATCATCAAGCCAAGGAATTATGCTTATTTTTCCTTAAGTGAAAAATAATTGGGGATTAGGATACTATCCGACTTGAAAGAGAGATTAAACTTGTTCCCAACTCCACATAGAATTCAGAAACTAAATGGATACTAGATAAAATTTGGCTTGTTTGTTGCTAGTATGAGACATTTCAAATGTTTTTGTGTGTCTACTAGGTAGAAAAATATGCATGTAATTTTTAAAATGTATAATTAAATTATATCTTCTGAAATTAATTATAGACCCAATGTCACCATTGTACCTAGAAAATGTAACATCTTTGTGCTTTGGGTGACTTTTTCTCTTGAATTGTGACTCTGATTTGAGATTTGTGAGGGAGGAAACTTTTGTGTATATCTTACCAGTTACAATAACGGTAATATTACTAAAATTAACAATAAAACAAATTTAACAAATCTTTTTGAGTGCTTACCATGTATATCAATTTTTGTGCCAAGTGTTTTACATATATTTGCTCATATAGTCTCTACAAAGCTGTCTAAGAGCAGTACTATGTATAAGTATACAATGACCAAAGTTAATACAATTTCAATGTTGGAAACAAGAAGAATACTTAGACAAATTATATATGATTTCTGACTGTTATATCAGCTCTTCTAGACCAAGGGTTGAAGAAACTTCTTTTCGCAAGGGGCTAAATATTTCAGACATGGCAGGATATATCTTTTCTGTTGAAACTCTTCACATAAAAGCAGCCAAAGACAACACAGATAGGTATGAACAAGTCTGTGTTCTAATGGAAGTTTATGTACAAAACCACATGACTGGCCCACAGGCCAAAATCCACTGATTCTTGCCCTGTGAAACACCATCTAATGGACTTTTCAGTAATCATGGAAATATTCTGTATTTGTAATTTCCAAACAGGAGAGTAGCCATTAGCTGCATATGGCTATCCAGAACCTGAAATATGTCTTTCGTGACTAAGGAACTGAATTTTCAGATTTATTTTTACATCAACTAAGTTATGTTCCCATTCAGATAGAAACATCTACCCAGTGGCTATGGCATCACACAGGTTAGACATAGATCTTGACCCATCGGACTGTTCTAGCCACCATGGAATAGATTAACAATGATTAAACTGAAGCTCTTTTTAAGTTATAACTTCAAAGAACAAATAACATAATCAGTTATAAGTAACAGAGGCCCAAAAAATTCACAATGAAATAATTTAAATCATGAAGAATTATTATCTCACCCTTTCTCCTCAAATGTCTTTCTCAGATGATAGCAAAATTTCTTTTTCTTAGTTTGTTCTATCATATATAGCATTTTCATTAAAAAATGTAGTACTCTCTCCATTTCTTAGTCCATAAAGAGCCAGGGTAATTATCTGCCCTCTATTTCTTTGAAGTTCAGCAGATAGGGTTTTAATTCTGAACACAACTATCAGCTGCGTCACATTTCAATATGTTATTTCTTCATCTGTAAAACCAGGCAAATATTACTTTTATATTGCTTCAAAAAGTTTGTAACATTGAAATATGCTTAAAATGCCCAATACTGAGTATTGTACAGGGTAGTTCACTTCAAAATATTAATTCATTTGCTTCATTCCTTTGGTTAGAAATCATATTATCATGCTAATTTGATTTTGCAGTATTAACTGTTAATCACATGAACAACCTGGATTTTTCTTGCATTTCTGGTTGCTGGTATTTCCCTCAAGGATAAGTTATGAACATCTTTTTAAAAATCAGCCTTCATAGACATCAATTGCTGACTACATACAAAACCAACAGTCGGAAAAATTGAACTAACATTTAACCTGAATTGTTTTCTTCTCATTTCTGTTATTTAGGTGATTTACAAAAACTAATGAAGCTGCTAAAATTAAAGTGTAAGGTCTTGAAATAAGTGCTGCATTGCAAAGTACAAGCTTACCCTTAACATATGCCCACTTTAATCTCCAAAAAAGAATAATTTGTATTTGTGATGGGGGATGTGTTCAAATTTGAGATCCAATAAAACATTATTTTGGTATGTGTCCTAGCATCATCAGAGAAATTGTTTTCACTTAGAGTCAAAGTATTGGCCAAACTGACTCCAGGTGTTAAATAAACTACTGAAAAAATGACACTATCGTATCTATGCATATGAGAATATTTGGAAGTAACAGAGGGGAAATACATTTGGTACTTTTGAAGTGATAGTTCAGTGCATTACAGCTTTTTACTACTCAGGATTTTCTCATTGAAATATGCTTATTGATCTATGATGGACTTTAAATATACCGGCATTGGGATTTACATGTCACCACACACAGGACACTGAGGTATTACCCCAGTAAATGATGTGCAAATGTACAGTTGCACACCTCTAGCAGGCTCTGCCAATTTGTTCAGCTAAAGATGATACAAGTCATTAAATTACTGATATTGAATTTATGTTAAGTAAAAACTACCTTGAAGGTTTAAGGCCAAGAAAAGGCCACATCATTTCATATAAACATTATCTCTATCTCCTGCTGCTTTGTGAACATATTTTTCAGCATATTTAAAGTTTATAGCAGAGCACAGCTTCAGAGTTTCTTTCCATATTCAAACTTTATAGCAAAGCCACAACCACATATTAATATAGCAGCTGTAATGTATTTCTAGTTAAACTTTTATTAAGTCTGGGGTTTTCATGTTATCACTTTTGAAGCTCAGCACCACAGAGAACAAAAGCCATTTCTACTGGATCACCATGGTTGTTTGTAATAAATATTAAAATATATTTCATTTTTATATGTTTTTGATGAAGAGGTAAAAGTACATCTTCCAGAGTTGCTTTACAGAAATTGCTCATCTGTTTGTGATGAGGTTAAGACAGATTGAAAAAAGCTAAACATTTTTCTATCAAGACATTACCAGTCTTCACCCACACTACACCTAAAATGGTAAAAGGATGTCAGTGAGACTACTTACAGGACTGATTTCCTAAACTTACCCCGTGGGAGGACTGCATGTGTATTCAGCATTAATGGGTAGAAGTGAAGACATTTTCACAAGCCTGGTTTCCTTTGGGTTTTTATTTGTGTCATTTTAAAAGTGTATATCCTTTAGAATTGTAATTGGAAATATCTATTCAGTCATCATTTCCCAGATGTGCTGTGGCACCCATCATTTGTGAGTACAACAGAAATGCCTAAAAGCTCAAGGATTTTGCTGTGCATAGACATACATAGCATGTATATGAGTAAATAGTTCACATAGGATAGATGTCCTCGTAGCAGAAAAGATTTTGACGAACAAGGAAGCTGTGTTTGCTTGTTAAGGATGACTTAGAGGAGAGGTAAACTGCATCTGATTTTTTTTTTCCTTTCCCTACGATTTTTTTCTCATTTGGCTTCCCTCTTTTAATCAATGGATTCATATTCATTTTCAGGCTGAAAACCTGTCCCTTAGCTAACCTAATTCTCTTTCTGTTTGGCTTTCAAATTCTGCCCCATGACAAACTCTGACGCTCCACAACACCCCAGTATCCTGTTTTTTCACTCTTTGACATGAACATCTACAAGATGAAAAGAGAGAGATTCAGACCCAGAACAGTGATATCAGGTGGTTAGGGAGGAGTGGGAGAGAGAGGCACTTGGAGACATTTGTGTTTTACTCCATTCCCCAAACTCTAAGCCAGATAGAAGCACTCTCAGATCTCAAAATATTGGTTCTTCCATTTTCCTCTTTTTTCTCTTTAGTTGTATTGTTGTGAGTGCCTTGATACATAGAACTGATTTAAAAAGTTAACATTTCCTGGTCATTCGCCTTTGGTTAGGTTACATGGTGACAGATCTAGCAATGTCACATTTTCATGAATCTACCTCTCTTTTGGATAAGGCCCCAGCTTTCATCATTTTTTTTTATTAATTGAGTTTATTGGTACATTTAAGGTATACAGTACCATTACATTCATTATTGGGATCTTATACCTTTACGTGACAGGTCTTGGTTCTCATTTTTTTCCCCTTGTGTCCATGCCCTCCCTTCACCCCCTCCTACCCTTCCCATTTACAAACACTTTATTTCCATTTTTTCATTTTCTCCTATTTTTTTTTCTTTTCCCTTATTACCTTTCCCCTACCCTTCCCATTTTCCCTACACCTTTAGCCTTTTTCTTCCTATGTCACATGGTCAATTATATCATTAGGATCTTATGTACTATTATAGTTTTTCACTCCAGAGAAACTATGCGGTATTCACAAATGTGTGACTTATTTACTTCACTTAGGAGTATAACCTCAATATCTATCCATTTTCCTATGAATGAATCTAATTTCTCATTCTTTATGGCTAAAGTAGTATTCCATTTTATAGAAAAAACACATCTTCTTTATCTAGTTTCCAACTGATGGGCAAAAGGGCTGTTTCCAAGTTTTACATATTACAAACTGTGCTGCTATAAACATTAGTGCACATACATCACTGTGATATGATTCTTTTAGTTCTTTTGGAAAGATACCCAGCAGAGGGATGGCTGGGTCAAATGGAGCCTCTAGTCCCAGCTCTTTAAGGTATCTCCATATTGATTTCCATAGTGGTTGCACCAGTGTGCACTCGCACCAACAATGGAGAGGGTTCTTTTCTTCCCGCATCCCTGCCAACATTTGTTGATTGATTTCTAGCTATGCCGGGGATTTAGCTCAGTGGTTCCGGTGCCTGTCTTTCATCATATTTTTGCTCATACTCTAAAGACACTCATGAAAGAGGACTTCTGGAGCTGTTTCAGAAAGTGAAAAAAAATGATAGAGAATAAGTGTGTCTGAAACCAGGGGAAATCTCTGAGTGGGACTGGTGGAAATGTGTCTTTACTGTAACAATTGTTAATGCAAACACTCACTGAAAAATTTGATCACTCCTTATATTTCACCACTGATTTCAGAAATTTTTATATGACTGTGAAGTCTTCATTTACTTTTTAATCTGTTCATGTATCACTTTCAATATATCCAAACAAAAAATAATAAAGATAAAAAAATATATTTTGTACTTATAATTTTAGAAATGCCATGAAATTTCAGTCAAGTATAAGGAATTCATTATAGGAGAATATATTCTTTTAATATCTAGAGATTTCCATATCTAGCATTGATTTATATGTTTCTAGTTGGCAAAATGACAGATTTTCATTGAAATATCACTTATTTGCTTATGCTATATAAAAATAATGCATACAAAATATATCCTTATTCTGGACATGCATAAGCTATAAATCAGAAATATCTCCAATGTTTAAATTCCTCAGAATTATTTCTTGGTGTGCTACCAGGAAGACACGTTAATTATAACCAAACACATTTTTTGAAGCAAGGCAGGAGTAAAAAAATTACAAGAATAAAAAATTAAATTACTTATAACTGATTTACAAAACATCACATCAAATATCTCAGACACTAGGTATGCTGATTAATATTATGTGTCTATGTGACTGGTCTATGGGATTCCCAGATTGCTATTAGACCATTAGTCCAGAATAGTGTAGTAGGGATATTTCTGGGAGAAATTAGCATTTGAATAAATAGAACAAGAGGGAATATCATGCTTGCCAATATGGTTAAGCATCACCCAATTCCAGAAAAAATACTTTCTCTGTCTTCTTTAGTAGGTACACCTTCACTTTCTCTATTATAAAATCTCTGGGTTATCAAACTTCAAACTCTAGGTCTGATACTCACCCTCTCCTACTTCTCAGTTGTAGCTATGAAGTGGGAGTTACACCAGGCTCTCAACTTTGGGGATTCTCTGGTTCTACAGCTTTCTGATGGCAAATCACGCGACTTCTCAGCCTCCATTAACACACAAGAGCCAATTCGCATCATAAGTTCCTCTCAGTATGTCTATATATTCATATCTATTAGTTCTGTTTCTCTGACAAAACCCTGACTACATAAATAGGCTAGTCAAATTTGATAAAGGAGAACTAAAAATGTACTAGTTAAGGTTTGAAAGCATAGATGGAGGACACTTCCTCAGCACTTAGTTAGAACTTGTTCTTGTGCAGCCAAAAAAAAAAAAAAAAGTTTCATTACTGAGTAGTCTTAATAAAAATTTCACATCTTGTGGAAGAGAAATGATAAAAGAAACAAATGAGTATTTCTTTTTCAATGATGGGAAACAAAAGAGCATGAAGAAAAAGCATAATTTTGCTTGAATTAACACCTTCATATTAACAAGTTCACCATAGCCAAAGAGAGTTAGGTCAAATGCTGGGCCAAACCTGGAGAACAGCAGCATTATTGATAAAGCATTACCCTATTTCTCATTTGTTATTTCTGCAGTGAACATTTGAAACCAAATTTTTATAGTAAAAGACACATTGTTTTAGTCCCCCTCAAAATACTCTCCCTCACTTTGAACACGCTCATCCCATCATTTGTGCCGCTTTCTAAAGTACTTCCAGCGGTACTCTTTCTTGGGGATCTTTAGTAGTGTTGTCTTGGTTTTTTTGGTGTCTTGCATCTCTTCAAAATATTTACCTTTCATGGTCATTTTGACTTTGGGGAAAATCAGAAGTCACACAATGCCAGGTCTGCAAATATCGTGGAGGAGGACACACTGTAATGTTGTTAATTGACAGAAATGGCTGTAAATGATTTGAATCAATTCAAAACTGACTGGAGCAGCCACAAAGACACCCACAAAAGTGGATTTCCAGAACTGCTTCAGAAAGTGGAAAAAACAATGGGATAAATGTGTTTGAAGCAAGGGGGAATATTTTGAGAAGGATTGATGGCAATGTGTCTTTCACTGTAACAATTTTTTAAACAATCACCGTATTTTATAATCACACCTCTTATAGCATACATGATTCAAAGAAGTCTGAAACACAATTTTAAGTTCACAGTTAAATCCAAGAGTAGATAAGAAGCACCTACATTTTGACAATGAGCCTAAGATAAGCCTACCAGTATTTAACACAATGTTGCATTGGTATTCAGCTTGGTATAAAGAGCCAGGATTCTTACAATCTGTCTTCCATTACTCTTAGGGGGGTCTCTGACTTTTATGACGCACACTGCTATATCCTGCCATTAACAATGTGAAATAGGAAGCAAAGGGCTAAAGGTATAGGGAAAGTGGGAAGGGTAGGGGAAAGGGAATAAGGGAAAAGAAAAAATATGACAAAATGAAAAATGGAAATAAAGTGTTTGTAAATGGGGAGGGCAGGAGCGGGTGAAGGGAGGGCCCGGACAAGGGGAAAAAATGAGAACCAAGATCTGTCATGTAAAGGTACAAGATCCCAGTAATGAATGTAACTGTACTGTCTACCTAGAATGTACCAATAAACTCAATAAAAAGAAAAATTATAAATAAAATTAAAGTCAGAATTCACTGTATTTTTTTGCAGGGATGACAGTTTATTTACTCCTTATTTTTCTTCCATCATATACTTTCTACTCTGGTTTATGGGTTTCCTTTCAAAATGCATTTACCTTTACTGTCAGAAAAATCTGTTGTCTATTTTTAATTTGCTTAAGGCAAATGTCTACAAACTGATCTTGTAAATATTAATTTTATAATTAAATGAAGTTTGTAAAACGCGTAGAGCTTTCAGTCATCAACACAACTGTGATATAAAGTCTATTTACTAGAACCCTCCTATTGTACCAAAAAAGGTTTCCTCACGTTCCTTGGTAATTCTTCCTTTTTTCCTACCTGATAACCACTCAAATCTTTCAATCACTATAGCTTGCTTTCTTAGAATTTCAAAGAACTAGAAGCAAACAGTAAGTAATCTTTTCTACCTGATTTTTTCCAATAAATGCCGCATTTTTTTGAGATTTATCCAGGTTGTGTGTAGATCAGCAGTTAATTTCCTTTTATTTTTGAACATTATTCTATTATATAAATATTCCACAATTTTCATTTTTATTTTGGATGCCGTGAATAAGTCTTCCACAAATTTTTGTCTGAAGTTATGTATTCATTTATATAAGGTAAATATTTAGAAGTGAAATTACTATGCTTTGTGATAAATATTTACTTAACGTTAGGAGAAACTATCAAAAATTTTAATGTACTGTACCATTTTATATTCCTATGTTCCCATTAAGAACGTGTGAGTATTCCTTTTCCTTCATATTCTCATCAACACTTGGCACTGTCAGATTTTTTTTAAAGCCATCCCAGTGGGTGAGTAACAGTATTTTATTGTGGCTTAAAGTTGCAACCTCTTAATGACTAATGCTATAGATCATTCATTAATTTGCTAATTGACTTTTCTTATACCTTTTATGTCGACATGTTTATTGCAACTCTTTGTAATTTTAAATTTTTGAATGACCTTTGATTACTAAGTTGTAAGAATTTCTATATGTTGTACATATTTTTTACCAGATATGGTTTTTATAAATATATTTATCTGTTTTGCGGTTTACATTTCATTTATCTAATTGTTTTGAAGTATAAATTTTTAAATTTTGAATCCATTATTGCTTTTATGATTCATGCTTTGTGACTTAGTAAAACATTGTATCATCCAAGATTATAAAGATATTTTCCTGTTTTCTTCTGTAAGCTTTCCATTCATAGGTTGAATATTTATATTTATGACTATTTGTAAATGTGGTAACTTGAGACTAACTTCATATACTTATAGATGGAGATTCAATTTTTGAAAGGCATCATTTTGAAAAAAAATATTCTTTCTCTTTGATTTACCTGACAAGTGATACAAACTCAATTAAAAATGTATGTGTGGATGTTGTATTTTGGGGCTTTTTATTCTATTCTGTTGATCTTTACACCTTAGCACACTTTCTTGATTGCTGTAATACTAGTGAAAGCCTTGAAATAAGCTACTATTCATGCTTCAACCTGGCAGAAGCTTCTTTTCCAAAATTGTTTCATTACTCCAGTTCATGCACAATTTCATGCACAATTTAGAATAAATGTTTTTATTTCTACCAAAAATTCAGCTGAACTTCTGCTTGAGAATTCATTTAATCTGTATGCTACTTTGGGAGACAATTGTTATTTTTTTGTTTTGTTTTGTTTTGTTTTGTTGAGACAGGGTCTCACTATGTAGTTGAGACTGACCTGGAACTCATTAG
Source organism: Fukomys damarensis (assembly GCF_012274545.1). Classification (NCBI taxonomy): domain Eukaryota; kingdom Metazoa; phylum Chordata; class Mammalia; order Rodentia; family Bathyergidae; genus Fukomys; species Fukomys damarensis. Next base: position 92,772,982 of record NW_022900928.1, on the reverse strand, counting down.
GCAGCCCAGGCTGGTCTCGAACTCACAGCGATCCTCCTGCCTCAGCCTCCTGAGTGCTGGGATTACAGGCATGTGCCACCACACCTTGCTGAGAGTTGTTATTTTAATCTAATTGATTCTTTCAATCCATTAATGTGGTATATCTATTTATTGAGAACTTTCTCTTTTTTTGAGCATTTATTTGTTTCTTTGCCTAGTCTTTAGGTATTTTATTAAATGAACAATTTTAAATGTCTTGATTATATTCTAATGGTACTTGTTAAGGAAAAAATGATTTTCTAATTGTTCACTATTTAATTGTAGCATTTTGTACATCTTTTTTCTATTAATACAATACAAGCAAACAATTAAAAAATTAATATAATTAGCTCAATGATACTTTTTCATATGTTGAATCAACTGTTTTGATAGGTCCTCATCAGTATGATATGTTGCTTTATGAAAAAATGTATTCCAGAAATTCTTTTGCTAAAATTTTGTCAAGTTTTTTGTGGCTATTATTATTAATTATTACTATTATCGGTGACAGGGTCTCACTACGTAGTTCAGGCTGTCTTTGAATTCACTGTGTAGCTGGGGTAGCCTCCAACTGCCAGCGATCCTCCTGCCTCAGGTGTGTGTCTCCCTCCACCCCTTACTGAGATTACAGGCATGGACTATCACATCCCTCTTGACTATATTTTATTATGAAGAGTACTCTGTAGTTTGTAGTTTAGTTTTTCCTCTGGTTTTGATCTGAGGGTACTTTTGTCCTTATAAAATGAGCTATGAAGTGTTTTTCCTTTTTCCAGTTCCAAGGTAAGTTTGAGCTGACATGGGACTATTTTAAGGAGGGCTTTGGAGTTGTTTTTTTTGTTTTGTTTTGTTTTGTTTTTAATTGGGGGGGAAGACCTTTTTTAACAATAAATTAATTTAAAGCAACAAGGGTAGAGTTCTTCAGGTTATCTGTTTAATCTTTTTATTTTTATTTTTATTTTTTGTACCGGGTATCAAACTCAGGTCCTTGAGCTTGCAAGGTGGCAAAACCACTGAGACAAATCTCCGGCCCTTATCTGTTTAATCTTCAATGGTCTCTAATCATGTCTCATGAATTTCAGGACAATTCTTTATTCAATCTAAAATTTTAAAATTATTTGAAGTTTGTTATGATATTTATCTTTTTAATGCCTATATGGTTAGAAGTGATGTTCCTTCATTTGTGATATTTCAGTAGACTTTTAAATCACTACTTTTAAAAGAGATTTTTCTTTCTTTAGTTTAATCAACTTTAATTTTATTCCCCCTTGAAGAATCTCCTTTCAGTTTCACTGATTTTTCTTGTTTATGTTTTGTTTTTATTTTCTTTGTTTTTTGTCTCGATATTTGATATTTCCTCTCTTGAATATTTACTTGGAGCATAACATGCTCTTCTTGTCCTGGTTATTTAGGGTAGAAGCTAAGGACATCAGTTTAAAGATCTTTCTTATTTTATTGTAAATATTTATTGCTGTGATTTTTTTCTGAAAGTCTTGCTTCAGTTTCATTTGGCAAATTTCGATGCATTGTGGTTTAAATTTCTTTTAGTTCAATATGTTTCTTGATTCCTTTGGATTCCTTCTTTGTTTTACATACATTTTAAACTTTCAATATGTTTGGAAATTTTACTGATGTCTGTCATTTATTTCTACATTTTTTACCTTGTAATTAGTGAACACACTCTTTTCAGTCTTCTTAAATTACTGAGACTGACAGTGTATGTTCTGTCTTAAGAATATTTTTAAGTAAATCTAAAAAAAGTGTGTGCTGTTATTTTGGGAATGATGTTATGCATAAATAACAATTTTATCAAAGCATTATTCAGGTCTTCTATATGCTTACTGATTACTTTCTTGCTTTTTATATCAATTATTGAGGAAGACATTAAAATCTTCAACTAAAATTGTTCACTTTTCTAATTTCTTTGTCAACTCTATCATTTTGGTTGTTGTTGCTTTAATTTTTTTTTTTTACATTTTCATCCAAGATCCCAATAATGAGTGTAACTATACTGTATACCTAAAATGTATCAATAAACTCAATGAGAAAAAAAATAAAATTTTAAATGTAAGTTAACAATTAGCTGTCAACCAAGACCTGTCATGTAAAGGTATACGATCCCATTAATTTTTTTTTTTACTTGAGTACTGTTTTCTTTCTTTTATCCAGCATTGAGGATTGAACAAGGGCTATTACACTAAGCTACATTCCCCTCCCTTTTTAATTTTGAGTTGAAGTCTTGCTAAATTATTAAATTGCCCAGGCTGAGCTCAAAATGTTGATCCTCATGCCTCAGTCTCCTAGAGCGGGATTATAGGCCTGTGGTGTCCTGCCCGATTGAAGCTCTATTCTTCAGTACATATAAGTTTGTGATTTTGATATGCTTTTGAAGAATTAATTTCTTTATGTTTATGAAATGTCCTTTAGCTCTTGTAATAGTTTCTTTTTAGAAATGTACCTTGTAGGCCTACCTGCCTGCCTGTCTGCAATCACCCGGCGGCGTGCGCGCGAGCTCCCGGCCTGCGCAGGAGCTCCCGGCCTGCGCGACAACAGACCCAGGAAGGACCCAAGGACCCCAGAGGGGGTTTTTTTCAGCTGCCTGCCTGCCTGCCTGTCTGCGATCACCCGGCGGCGTGCGCGTGAGCTCCCGGCCTGCGCGACAACAGACCCAGGAAGGAAGGTAGCCGCGCGGGCGCCCTTGAAACACCCACACGACCCCCCCCCCCGTTCTCAAAACTCCTGATCGGGCCAGTCCTTAGACCAACTCTGCAGAGGCATAGGTTCCCATGAAGGGTAGTTTTCTGAGCTCCGAACTTTGATCATCTTTAAAGAAAGGGCAGGGGAAACCTGTAATAGAACGGAGTGGAGTTCAACCCTGAGGGTAAGGAAACTAAAGTTAGGCTTTGTAGATTGTGTTCAGTCTCAGTCGTGAGGAACAGCCATTGGCTAGCTATAACCAGGGGATTGGGTTCCGCATATGACTGTGCATGTGGTATAATATGAGATCAGAGATAGCCTGAAAGAGGACCTTCAAATTCTTTTTCTTTCCCTCTCTCTTGTCTCTTTTTTCCTCTTTCCACCCTAAAATTTCTTTCTTTTTTCTGTCCTGTCTCTCCAACTCAGTCTCTTGCTCCACCATAGTGTCCCTCATCTCCCTTTTTATTCCAGTTCCTGAAGAACTCAGACTTCTTTTTTTATTTTTTGTTTTTAGGACGGGTTTCTCTTTATGTTCTTTTCTCCAGTCATTTTACCTCACTCATGGCTCTGTACCTTCAAGGGAAGGCAAGCGCCTGTTACTGTTAAGGGGATATATTCCTGTCCTTATTCCTGCACTCTCTCTATCCCCCCTGAACTTAATAGCTTTGTAAAGATAGTAAGGTAATTCTACAACCTCTGGATTCACTTCAAACCTGCTCTAATTCTTTCACTTATCTAATCCTCTTGTTCTAAGTCGAACCCCCCATCCTAAATGGTAAAGATGCCATATTGAAAAGAATATTCACTGCAAACATACTATGAGCTGCTTCTTGAAATTAATCTAATTCACATGAGTTAAAGGTGATACATTAATGACTACCATAAGTGGTCAGTTGGCAAGCTGTGCCTGATCCTATTGGGCTGCTGAATGTATCAATTGGGACAAAGAGTGGTGATTGATTTAAAGAGTTGTTTTCTCTGATATTATGAAAACGAGAATGTCTATGAGTCATTAGAAACTCAAAAGCTAAAACGCAACTATATTAGGAAGATTTAAGTAATACCCAGAAATTAAAGAAGGACAACCCAACAATAAAAATAAAAATGAGAAAACACTTAAGCAAGACACAAAAACAAATATCCAGTTCACCAATAGCAAATAGTAGGACAAATGAGGATGAAAAGTCTGATAGTGAACCAACAGGACTCCCTGGACCCATAGCACAGGAGGTAACAAAATTGATCAATCAGGCTCTAGAAAAATTCAAATCAGAAATAATTTCCCAGCTAGCCAGAGAGATGATGAGCAAAATAGAAGTCATGATTCGAGACTCTAGAGCAGAAACTGAGAAAAAAATAGATGAGCTCAAGACTGTGATAGAAGCCATGAAGACTCAGCATAAGAAAGACATGGAAACAATGAATGCCCAACAGAGGAAAGAAATGGAATCCATAAAACAGATTCAAACAGATATCCAGGAGATTAAAAACTCTATTGAAAGTGTACGAAACAGAATAAAAGATTGCGAAGATAGAATTTCAGATATAGAAGATAGGATAGCAGTCAGTGACCGTGAAAAAAGAGGTCTATTAAAAACAGTAAGGGATCATGAGAAATCAATCCAACAACTCCTAGACGATACAAAGAAAAATAACATAAGACTGATAGGAATTCATGAAAAAACAGGAGAAAACACAAATGATATAAAAAAGCTCTTCACAGAATTAATGACAGAAAACTTCCCAAACAGAAGGGAAGAATTAGACATACAGATAAGTGAGGCATATAGAACCCCAACTAGCCACGATCAAAAAAAATCTACACCTAGACATATAATAATCAAGATTCCAGAAATCCAACAGAAAAACAAAATACTACAAGCAGTAAGAGAAAAGAAACAAATCACATGCAAAGGGAAGCCCATTAGAATCACAGCAGACTTTTCAACACAAACCCTTAGGTCAAGGAGAGCCTGGAGTGAGGTATTCCAAGTCCTAAAAGAAAAGAATCTCCAACCTAGACTTTTGTATCCTGCAAAACTCTCTTTCAAAATAGATGGGGAAATAAAATACTTCCACGACAAAGAGCACCTGAGAAATTTCATGAACACCAAACCAGCACTGCAAGGAATTCTAAACAATATCCTAGAAAAGGACAACGAAATTCACAATAACATGAGGCCCAACAGACCAAATCAAATAGGCAAGGCAAGAAACTAAAAGGAGATGGGAGAAAAAGTAAAAAGAGTCAACAAATGGACAAAAACATGACAAGAATAAGTCAAAATATATCAGTTGTAACCATCAATGTTAATGGCCTCAATTCACCAATCAAGAGAAACAGATTGGCAGAATGGATTAAGAAGCAAAATCCAACAATATGTTGTATACAAGAAACACACCTAGTGCAAAAGGAAGTCCATAGACTGAAAGTGAAAGGATGGAAAACAATTCTCCATGCGTCAGGAGTCCAGAAAAAAGCAGGGGTAGCAATCTTATTCTCAGATAAAGTAAATTTCAAACCAAAACTCATTAAGAGAGACAAAGAAGGACACTACATCCTTGTAAAGGGAACAATTCAAGAGGAAGAGCTGACAATCATAAACATATATGCACCAAATATAAATGCCCCCAACTATATAAAACAAATATTAAGTAACATGAAAAACCAAATAAGCACTAATACAATTGTAGTGGGGGATTTAAATACCCCACTATCACAAATTGACAGATCTACTAGGCAGAAAATCAACAATGAAATAATAGAACTGAACCAAGCTTTGGAACACATGGACTTAATAGATGTTTATAGAGTATTCCACCCCCAAAAACCAGAATATACATTCTTTTCGGCTGCACATGGATCATTCTCCAAAATAGACCACATACTGGCTCACAAAACAGGTCTAAATAAATGCAAAAAAATTGAAGTCATCCCCTGTTTATTATCAGATCATAGTGCAATCAAACTAGACATCAATAGCACAAGAAACTATAGAAACTTCACAAGCACATGGAAACTGAACAACACTCTCCTAAACAATCAATGGATTACAGAGGAAATTAAAGAAGAAATTAGACAGTTTTTACAAATAAATGAGAATGCCAATACAACATACAGGAATCTTTGGGACACAATGAAAGCAGTTCTACGTGGAAAATTCATAACATTGAATGCCCACACTAGGAAAACAGAGCGGGCTCAAATAAACAACTTAACGATGAAACTTAGACTCCTAGAAAAACAAGAGCAAGAAAAACCCAAAGCTCGAACAAGAGAGGAAATTATAAAGATCCGAGCAGAAATCAATGCAATTGAAATTAAGAAAACGATACAAAAAATAAATGAAACAAAGAGCTGGTTTTTTGAAAGAATAAATAAAATTGACAAACCCTTAGCTAATCTTATCAAAAAAAGGAAAGAAAAGGCTCAGATCCATGCAATTAGGAATGAAAAAGGCGAAGTCACAACAGATCCGAAAGAAATCCAGAGGATCATGAACACCTACTTTGAGAACCTGTACTCTAATAAAATGGAAAACACAGAAGAAATGGACAGATTTCTAGATACTTATGAATTACCAAAGTTGAACGAAGAAGATAAAAACATTTTAAACACCCCAATCACAATCAGTGAAATTGAAAATGTAATTAAAAACTTACCAACAAAGAAAAGCCCAGGCCCTGATGGATTCACTGCTGAATTTTACAAGACATTTAGAGAAGAACTACTACCATTACTCTTCAAACTTTTCAATGAAATTGAAAGAGAAGCTATACTTCCAAATTCATTCCTGGAAGCAAGTATCACTCTGATTCCCAAACCAGAGAAAGATACAACCAAAAAGGAGAACTACAGACCAATCTCCTTAATGAATATAGATGCAAAAATCCTTAATAAGATACTAGCAAACAGAATACAGAGGATTATTAAGAAGATCATCCATCATGACCAAGTCGGATTTATTCCAGAGATGCAAGGGTGGTTCAACATACGAAAGTCAGTGAATGTAATACATTATATTAACAAAGTCAAGGACAAAAACCATATGATCCTCTCAATAGATGCAGAAAAAGCATTTGATAAAATTCAACACCCATTCATGATAAAAACCCTGCAAAAAATTGGAATAGATGGTCTATACCTCAATTTAATAAAGGCTATTTATGAAAAACCATCAGCCAACATCATATTGAATGGCCAAAAACTGAAAACCTTCATGTTAAAATCAGGAACAAGACAAGGATGCCCACTATCGCCACTTCTCTTCAATATAGTTCTGGAAACATTAGCCACAGCAATTAGACAAGAGAAAGAAATTAAAGCAATAAAGATAGGAAAGGAAGAAGTTAAACTATCATTATTTGCTGATGATATGATACTCTACATTGAAGATCCAAAAAACTCCACCAAAAAACTTCTAGACTTAATTGACAGATTCAGTAAAGTATCTGGATACAAGGTGAATACCCAAAAATCAATAGCCTTTCTATACACAAATAACAGACAGACAGAAAGAGAAATAAGGGAAAAAATTCCTTTTACAATAGCATCCAAAAAAATGAAGTATCTAGGAATCAATCTAACAAAAGAAACAAAAGATCTCTACACTGAAAACTACAGCACTCTGAAAAAAGAAATCGAAGAGGATATAAAAAAATGGAAAGATATCCCCTGCTCCTGGGTAGGAAGAATCAACATAGTGAAAATGGCCATACTACCGAAACTGCTATATACATTCAATGCAATGCCAATTGAAATTCCAACACTATATTTCACAGAACTAGAAAAAAGAATCCAAAAATTCATTTGGAACCACAAGAGACCTAGAATAGCAAAAGCCATTATAGGCAACAGTCACATGGCACCAGGTGTAACAATTCCCAATTTGAAACTATACTACAAAGCCACTGTGATAAAATCAGCATGGTACTGGCAAAGAAATAGGCCTGAGGATCAATGGAACAGACTGGAAGACACAAAAACAAATGCAGATGTACTCAGCTACCTCATCTTCGACAAAGGAGCTCACCATCCTCAGTGGAGGAAAGATAGCCTCTTTAATAAATGGTGTTGGAAAAACTGGATATCAACCTGTCACAGATTAAAATTAGACCCTTATCTTTCGCCATGCACTAAATTAAAATCCAAATGGATTAAAGATCTAAATATTAAAACAGAAACATTAAACTTGCTGGAAAGTAAGTTAGGCAGAACTCTGGAAGACATTGGTATAGGAAAAGACTTTATGAACAAATCCTCAGTAGCACGGGAACTAGCAGAAAGAATCAACAACTGGGATCTCATCTTACTAAAAAGCTTCTGTACTTCAAAAGAAACCATTAGCAGAACTAAGAGACAATCTACAATGTGGGAAAAAATTTTTACCAGCTGTACCTCAGACAAAGGACTATTATCAAGGATATATAAAGAACTCAAAACAATCAGTCCCCCCAAATATAAAGACCCGATCCAAAAATGGGCATCCGAAATGAACAGACATTTCTCATACAAAGAAGTGAAAGCAGCAAGAAAATATATGAAAAAATGTTCCACATCACTGGTCATTCGAGAGATGCAGATGAAAACAACACTGAGATTCCACCTCACCCCACAAAGAATGGCTGCTATCAAGAAATCACACAATAACAAATGTTGGCGGGGTTGTGGGGAGAAAGGAACCCTCCTCCATTGTTGGTGGGAGTGCAGACTAGTGCAACCACTATGGAAATCAATATGGAGATACCTCAAAGAGCTTGGACTGGAGGTTCCATTTGACCCAGCCATCCCTCTGTTGGGTATCTTTCCAAGAGAACTAAAAGAATCATATCACAGAGAAGTATGTGCACCCATGTTTATAGCGGCACAGTTTGTAATAGCTAAATCTTGGAAACAACCTATTTGCCCATCCGTTGGAAACTGGATAAAGAAGTTGTGGTTTTTCTATAAAATGGAATATTACTCAGCCATAAAGAGCGAGAGAATAGATTCATTCATAGGAAAATGGATACATATTGAAGATATACTCCTAAGTGAAATAAATAAGTCCCACATGTGTAAATACCGAATAGTTTCCCTGGTGTGAATATTCTGCAACAATGCATAAGATTCTAATAAGATTACTGACATTTAGAAATGGGAGGAAAGGAGCTAAAGGTGTAGGGAAGGTGTGATACGTAGGGGAAGAACAAAAAGGGAAAAGAAAAAAATGTGAGAGAATGAAAAGATGAAAATAAAGTGTTTGTAGATGGGGAGGGGAGGAGGGGGTGAAGGGAGTGCAGAGGTAAGGGGAAAAAATGAGAATCAAGACTTGCCATGTAAAGGTACATGATCCCAACAATGAATGTAACTGTACTGTATCCCTAAATGTACCAATAAACTCAATAAAAAAAAAAAAGAAATGTACCTTGTATTAATTCTATCACATCCTTTTATCTCTTAGTTGTGTTCTTATATTTAAATGCTTTTCCCTTTAAGCAACATCTGTTTATTTTTGACTTTTTACATTATAATTGACAATTTCACATTTTATTCTACATTTTAACCATTTACATTTAATGTAATTGTCAGTACAGTTTGCTTTAAATCTACCAGTTTATTATTAGTTTTGTATATGTTCCATACTCTCTGTTTCAACTTTCCTTTTACCTTATGTTAAAGAAGTATTTCCATGATTCTATTTATTTTTAATATATTCCTTCCTAGCTATTTCTTATTAGTTTTCATTATTTTATTACATCTTTATTTCATGTTTATAGTCAGATTATATTGTGTCAATACATAGTAGTGGAAGGAATTTGAATGATATAATCTTCCATTTGCTTACTTTTTATGTGGTATTGTTTTAGATATTTTACTCCTAAATATTCTAAAATGACCCATATATATTATTTTGAATGGCAATAGTTGTATTTTTAAAATTTTGTTATTAAACTTTTTGGAGTTGTATTACTTTTACTTTTCTAAAACCTTGCCAGACATCCCTTAGAAAATGACTGTATATTCCGTGGTCAGTCAATATGTAAACAACCACATTTTTCTCTGCTGTAATATTTATTTCTAATTTATATTTGAGTTTTGAGCCATTACTCAAAGCATTAATTACTTGCTTACATGTTATCTACACAGATGCTGTTTCAGTGTATTCAATTTGTTGTTTTCAAGTTTGCCCCACTTTTGCTTTTTCATATAGTATGTTTAGGAAATGTTTTCTTACAATATGACTAATTTTTTCAGTGATGTTGGTTGAGTTTAATCAAACACTACTGACTCAGTAAACCCTGTCTATACATAGTTTTTAATCTATCATGACACTTCATTTGACTTTTCCTACCAAGTTATTAAAATGTTTTAATAATTACCATTGTTTAGCAGTTTTGTTTGAATAATTGAATTGGAGCTAAAATACTAATTTATTGTGTTAGGCAAGTATCATAGACTAGATATTTCTAAGAATTTAATGTTTGATTATAAATTTATGTGATTGTACCTCTATGAATTAGTTTCTCCAAAAGTGCTGAGCACATTGGCTTGAAAATTTGTACCTGATCTACCAGCAGCAGCAGTAAAACATTTCATTGTATAAAAGTCAAGAAAAACATTACCTGAAACTGTGTTCAAATGAGGAAATTTTTCATTCAAACTATAGCCTGGCTATAAAATGCTAGGGGTCACTAAATGGGACTCTATATTAGGATATAGTTCAAATAAAGACCTTAGTTATGTCTGGACATTTATTTAACCTGACGTGGCTAATATGCTACTCTTATTTTCAACTTTTGATACTTTGCAGCAGGAACATCAACATTTCATGAAATATAATGCAAAGATTAATTTTATTATATTTGAATCTGATTGTCCTAGGTACATGAAAATCATACAGAGATGGCCCCATACTTTCAGGCTCATAAAATTGCTATCGGGACCGTAAATTGGCTCTATGAAGTTCACTTTGCCCCCAGGAGAAACCGTGAAGAGCAACATGATAGAACTATGTAGACTGTAGTAGAATGAATTAATGCAGCAGGGGAAAACATTCTACTTTAAGCTCAAATTGAGTTTCAGAGCAATAAAGTCTAATATGTGAATGGAAATGAGACATCTACATGGGTGAAAATGTGACTGTTAGTCTTTCCAAAGATAAAACAGTGAGCTTAGGAAGCAATTGAAAATGTAAAGGAAGAGTATACCAAAATTTTTACAGAAAATGCTTTGGAATCTCTGGGACATAGAGGACAAAACTCTGCTCATCTCCTCCTCTTGATTCTTGCTTACATTTTAATAATTCCTTATTAAAATTTGAGGAGAAATTCTTTTTCCTGGCTTTAGGTGGGACAAAACAGGGAGGTGGCAGCACCTGTGGCTCCTTTGTGTTCTGCTACATGAGAAGGAAAGACAATGCAGTTATTTCCCTCTAAAGTGATGATTGAGCTTTGTTATTTTTGAGATTGGAAAATTGTAGGTGTGATTCATCTTATCTGCTATCATAGCAAGTGTTTTTGACACTACTAAAAGATGTCAGAGTACATTTGGTTGCAACTAAAATTTGGAAATGTGTAATTGTTCTGTCTTTTTAAAAGCAAAATACAACATGATGATAGAATACCTAAAACACATCTCTTTCCAATGTCATAAAAAAACTCTCTGGAGGAGCTAATTTTGCCACAAATGCCACATTTCTCTCACCTAGCCTTCAAGTGCTTTATATCGTGTGATATTCATCTTTAGCTACATTTTCTCATGTGTCCCAAGTTCCAGCAAAGGCGAATCATCTCCCCTGTACTGATTCTTTGTCATTTCTCTATTGAAGTCATTCTTTCTTGTTTCCTTTAAACCCCTGTTCGTTCTTTGGGACAACCAGCCACTTACTGCTCTCTTATATTCTTCACAACACTTCCAAGCTTGGTGCAAATAGGGACATTTTCTCCCAGCCTTCTCCATGGTATATCTCTGTAACATCCTACTAAAATCATGACTTCAATTTAATATAGACTCTGTTTTTGTACCTATTACACACAGTAGGATCTCAATGACTGTATTTGGGATAGATGTTAAATAAATTGTGAAGTAAGACAACTTGGAGAAAAAGAGTAGCCTTAGGGTTACATGAGCAGAAAAGTACTTGCAGTTTCTCAGTGGCTCTGGAACTTGTTTCCTATACCACTTCTTCTCCTTCTCCCCTCCAATCCTTGTCCTCTCTCTGTCTTTTCATCTCCCGGCAACCTTCCCTTCTGCTTGATGAGATCATTTATCCTCTCCCTACCAGTTCTCTGTAGTCCATACTTAAGAAAGTAGCCATCCTTTAAGACACTTGGTGTATAATAAACTTTTGAGTGCTTTAATATTTGCTTTATATGTATGTGGATCTATTATATTTGTTATTTCTTCATTGTCATTATATAATTTTGGTCACTTTCTTTTCAAAAACATGCATTTCATTTCATAAGGGAACTGTGGGAAGGAGATGTTACACATATTTCATAACATTAACAGCAATGGATGTAAAATAAATTAGTAGGTGAAAGAAGAGAGAAGATTAAGATTCATGGTTGGCATGGGATTGGGGCCTTGCCAAGTTTTATCTATCTGTGCTGACACAGGTTTTTCCTAATATGGACAATAAGGTTCATGGCCTATTTATGGGCCTGAGGACTGAGGTCAGAGCAGTTCAGCAGTATTTTAAAACATTACTTTATCACTTCCAGATACTCTCTCATATATCACGAGTCCTTCATATTCAACCATTTCATTGCTATCAGCATGTACATATATTCTAGAAATGTCTATCTTTAAAGTGATAGAACAAAAGCAACCCAAAAGTTT
>NW_022900928.1:92611861-92760060 GCF_012274545.1 Fukomys damarensis | reverse complement strand
TTATATATATATATATATACAATATAAATATAAATTTGATTCTATGATACGTGTGTGTGTGTGTGTGTGTGTGTGTGTGTGTGTGTATGTATATCTTTGATTCAAGATAACCCTCCAGATTCTGGGATACCAAGATGCTTATATTTTTTAGTATTAACACACAAATAATTGAGTAAAATTACAAGGCAGTAGCTAATTAAATACCATATGAAATGGGTAGAAATAAAGGCCATAAGCATTAAAAATGTAGAAAGTATTTATAAAGGGAAAAGAAACTTAGATATAAGATATGATAAAATATGTGTACATATAAATTTTTAAAAATATATTATAGAAAAAGACATATTGCCATTAATCCCCCTCAAAATATTCCCTCTTTTAAATTAATTTTATTGGTACATTTAAAATATACAATATAATGACAATCATCATTGGAAATTTTCACTTTTGCATAATCCATCTTGGTTATTATTTTTTCTGTTCCCCTGCCCTCCCTTCAACCCCTCTACCCTTCCCTATCTAATAAAATTTTGTTTCAATTTTTTCCTCTCATATTAATTCCATTCCCCTCTTTCTTTTCCCCTACCCTTAGCAATTCTCCTTCCCTTTTGCTGCTTTTCTTGCTACTTCACATTATCTATTATACCTTTTAATCCTTATTTACACTTTCAGTTTCTTACACTAGAGAAACTATTTGGTATTTACACATATGTGTCCTATTTATTTCACTCAAGAGTGTTGCCTCAATGTGCATATGTTTAGCTATAAATTTCTCTAGTTTCTCCTTCTTTATGGCTCAGTAGTACTCCATTTTATTTAACAACAAAACCAAAAAAAAAATCCAAGCATTTTCTTTATCCAGTCTCTTGTTGAGGGCAGGTGGGCTGCTTCCCAGTTTTAGCTATTACAAATTGTGCTGCTATTAACATAGGTGTACATATATCACTGAGATATAATTCTCTTAATTCTTTGGGAAAGATACCTGGCAGGGGAATAGCTGGATTAAATGGAACCTCCAGTCCTAGTTCTTTGAGGTGTCTCCATACTAATTTCCACAATAGTTATACCAGTCTACACTCCCACCAGCAATGAAGAAATTTTCCTTCTTCCCCACAGCTGTGCCAGCATTTGTTATTGGTTGATTTCATTGTAGCAGCCATTCTTTCTGGGGTGAGGTGGAATCTCAGTGTTATTTTCATATGCATCTCTCAAATGACCAGTGATGTGGAACATTTTTTCATGTATTTATTTGCTGCTTTTACTTCTTTGTTTGAGAAATATCTATTCATCTCAGATGCCCATTTATAGATTGGGTCTTTAAATTTGGCAGATCTGATTTTTTTAAATTCTCTTTGTTTTTTCAGCTTTAACTGAGTTTATTGGTACATTTTAGGGATATAGTACAGTTACATTCATTGTACAGTGATGTGACATTTTTTCATGTATTTATTTGCTGCTTTTACTTCTTTGTTTGAGAAATATCTATTCATCTCAGATGCCCATTTATAGATTGGGTCTTTAAATTTGGCAGATCTGATTTTTTTAAATTCTCTTTGTTTTTTCAGCTTTAACTGAGTTTATTGGTACATTTTAGGGATATAGTACAGTTACATTCATTGTTGGGATCTTGTACCTCTACACGACAAGTCTTGATTCTCATTTTTTCCCCTTACCTCTGCCCTCCCTTCACCCCCTCCTCCCCTCCCCATCTACAAACACTTTATTTTCATCTTTTCATTATCTCACATTTTTTTCTTTTCCCTTTTTACTCTTCCCCTACCCATCCCACCTTCCCTACACCTTTAGCTCCTTTCCTCCCATTTCTAAATGTCAGTAATCTTAGTAGAATCTTATGCATTGTTGCAGATTATTCACACCAGGGAAACTATTCGGCATTTACAAATGTGTGACTTATTTATTTCACTTAGGAGTATATCTTCAATATGTATCCATTTTCCTATGAATGAATCTATTCTCTCGTTCTTTATGGCTGAGTAATATTCCATTTTATAGAAAAACCACAACTTCTTTATCCAGTTTCCAACGGATGGGCAAATAGGTTGTTTCCAAGATTTAGCTATTACAAACTGTGCCGCTATAAACATGGGTGCACATACTTCTCTGTGATATGATTCTTTTAGTTCTCTTGGAAAGATACCCAACAGAGGGATGGCTGGGTCAAATGGAACCTCCAGTCCAAGCTCTTTGAGGTATCTCCATATTGATTTCCATAGTGGTTGCACTAGTCTGCACTCCCACCAACAATGGAGGAGGGTTCCTTTCTCCCCACAACCCCGCCAACATTTGTTATTGTGTGATTTCTTGATAGCAGCCATTCTTTGTGGGGTGAGGTGGAATCTCAGTGTTGTTTTCATCTGCATCTCTCGAATGACCAGTGATGTGGAACATTTTTTCATATATTTTCTTGCTGCTTTCACTTCTTTGTATGAGAAATGTCTGTTCATTTCGGATGCCCATTTTTGGATCGGGTCTTTATATTTGGGGGGACTGATTGTTTTGAGTTCTTTATATATCCTTGATAATAGTCCTTTGTCTGAGGTACAGCTGGTAAAAATTTTTTCCCACATTGTAGATTGTCTCTTAGTTCTGCTAATGGTTTCTTTTGAAGTACAGAAGCTTTTTAGTAAGATGAGATCCCAGTTGTTGATTCTTTCTGCTAGTTCCCGTGCTACTGAGGATTTGTTCATAAAGTCTTTTCCTATACCAATGTCTTCCAGAGTTCTGCCTAACTTACTTTCCAGCAAGTTTAATGTTTCTGTTTTAATATTTAGATCTTTAATCCATTTGGATTTTAATTTAGTGCATGGCGAAAGATAAGGGTCTAATTTTAATCTGTGACAGGTTGATATCCAGTTTTTCCAACACCATTTATTAAAGAGGCTATCTTTCCTCCACTGAGGATGGTGAGCTCCTTTGTCGAAGATGAGGTAGCTGAGTACATCTGCATTTGTTTTTGTGTCTTCCAGTCTGTTCCATTGATCCTCAGGCCTATTTCTTTGCCAGTACCATGCTGATTTTATCACAGTGGCTTTGTAGTATAGTTTCAAATTGGGAATTGTTACACCTGGTGCCATGTGACTGTTGCCTATAATGGCTTTTGCTATTCTAGGTCTCTTGTGGTTCCAAATGAATTTTTGGATTCTTTTTTCTAGTTCTGTGAAATATAGTGTTGGAATTTCAATTGGCATTGCATTGAATGTATATAGCAGTTTCGGTAGTATGGCCATTTTCACTATGTTGATTCTTCCTACCCAGGAGCAGGGGATATCTTTCCATTTTTTTATATCCTCTTCGATTTCTTTTTTCAGAGTGCTGTAGTTTTCAGTGTAGAGATCTTTTGTTTCTTTTGTTAGATTGATTCCTAGATACTTCATTTTTTTGGATGCTATTGTAAAAGGAATTTTTTCCCTTATTTCTCTTTCTGTCTGTCTGTTATTTGTGTATAGAAAGGCTATTGATTTTTGGGTATTCACCTTGTATCCAGATACTTTACTGAATCTGTCAATTAAGTCTAGAAGTTTTTTGGTGGAGTTTTTTGGATCTTCAATGTAGAGTATCATATCATCAGCAAATAATGATAGTTTAACTTCTTCCTTTCCTATCTTTATTGCTTTAATTTCTTTCTCTTGTCTAATTGCTGTGGCTAATGTTTCCAGAACTATATTGAAGAGAAGTGGCGATAGTGGGCATCCTTGTCTTGTTCCTGATTTTAACATGAAGGTTTTCAGTTTTTGGCCATTCAATATGATGTTGGCTGATGGTTTTTCATAAATAGCCTTTATTAAATTGAGGTATAGACCATCTATTCCAATTTTTTGCAGGGTTTTTATCATGAATGGGTGTTGAATTTTATCAAATGCTTTTTCTGCATCTATTGAGAGGATCATATGGTTTTTGTCCTTGACTTTGTTAATATAATGTATTACATTCACTGACTTTCGTATGTTGAACCACCCTTGCATCTCTGGAATAAATCCGACTTGGTCATGATGGATGATCTTCTTAATAATCCTCTGTATTCTGTTTGCTAGTATCTTATTAAGGATTTTTGCATCTATATTCATTAAGGAGATTGGTCTGTAGTTCTCCTTTTTGGTTGTATCTTTCTCTGGTTTGGGAATCAGAGTGATACTTGCTTCCAGGAATGAATTTGGAAGTATAGCTTCTCTTTCAATTTCATTGAAAAGTTTGAAGAGTAATGGTAGTAGTTCTTCTCTAAATGTCTTGTAAAATTCAGCAGTGAATCCATCAGGGCCTGGGCTTTTCTTTGTTGGTAAGTTTTTAATTACATTTTCAATTTCACTGATTGTGATTGGGGTGTTTAAAATGTTTTTATCTTCTTCGTTCAACTTTGGTAATTCATAAGTATCTAGAAATCTGTCCATTTCTTCTGTGTTTTCCATTTTATTAGAGTACAGGTTCTCAAAGTAGGTGTTCATGATCCTCTGGATTTCTTTCGGATCTGTTGTGACTTCGCCTTTTTCATTCCTAATTGCATGGATCTGAGCCTTTTCTTTCCTTTTTTTGATAAGATTAGCTAAGGGTTTGTCAATTTTATTTATTCTTTCAAAAAACCAGCTCTTTGTTTCATTTATTTTTTGTATCGTTTTCTTAATTTCAATTGCATTGATTTCTGCTCGGATCTTTATAATTTCCTCTCTTGTTCGAGCTTTGGGTTTTTCTTGCTCTTGTTTTTCTAGGAGTCTAAGTTTCATCGTTAAGTTGTTTATTTGAGCCCGCTCTGTTTTCCTAGTGTGGGCATTCAATGTTATGAATTTTCCACGTAGAACTGCTTTCATTGTGTCCCAAAGATTCCTGTATGTTGTATTGGCATTCTCATTTATTTGTAAAAACTGTCTAATTTCTTCTTTAATTTCCTCTGTAATCCATTGATTGTTTAGGAGAGTGTTGTTCAGTTTCCATGTGCTTGTGAAGTTTCTATAGTTTCTTGTGCTATTGATGTCTAGTTTGATTGCACTATGATCTGATAATAAACAGGGGATGACTTCAATTTTTTTGCATTTATTTAGACCTGTTTTGTGAGCCAGTATGTGGTCTATTTTGGAGAATGATCCATGTGCAGCCGAAAAGAATGTATATTCTGGTCTTTTGGGGTGGAATACTCTATAAACATCTATTAAGTCCATGTGTTCCAAATCTTGGTTCAGTTCTATTATTTCATTGTTGATTTTCTGCCTAGATGATCTGTCAATTTGTGATAGTGGGGTATTTAAATCCCCCACTACAATTGTATTAGTGCTTATTTGGTTTTTCATGTTACTTAATATTTGTTTTATATAGTTGGGGGCATTTATATTTGGTGCATATATGTTTATGATTGTCAGCTCTTCCTCTTGAATTGTTCCCTTTACAAGGATGTAGTGACCTTCTTTGTCTCTCTTAATGAGGTTTGGTTTGAAATTTATTTTATCTGAGAATAAGATTGCTACCCCTGCTTTTTTCTGGGCTCCTGACGCATGGAGAATTGTTTTCCATCCTTTCACTTTAAGTCTATGGGCTTCCTTTTGCACTTGGTGTGTTTCTTGTATATAACATATTGTTGGATTTTGCTTCTTAATCCATTCTGCCAATCTGTTTCTCTTGATTGGTGAATTGAGGCCATTAACATTGATGGTTACAACTGATATATTTTGACTTATTCTTGTCATGTTTTTGTCCATTTGTTGACTCTTTTTACTTTTTCTCCCATCTCCTTTTAGTTTCTTGCCTTGCCTATTTGATTTGGTCTGTTGGGCCTCATGTTATTGTGAATTTCGTTGTCCTTTTCTAGGATATTGTTTAGAATTCCTTGCAGTGCTGGTTTGGTGTTCATGAAATTTCTCAGGTGCTCTTTGTCGTGGAAGTATTTTATTTCCCCATCTATTTTGAAAGAGAGTTTTGCAGGATACAAAAGTCTAGGTTGGAGATTCTTTTCTTTTAGGACTTGGAATACCTCACTCCAGGCTCTCCTTGACCTAAGGGTTTGTGTTGAAAAGTCTGCTGTGATTCTAATGGGCTTCCCTTTGCATGTGATTTGTTTCTTTTCTCTTACTGCTTGTAGTATTTTGTTTTTCTGTTGGATTTCTGGAATCTTGATTATTATATGTCTAGGTGTAGATTTTTTTTGATCGTGGCTAGTTGGGGTTCTATATGCTTCACTTATCTGTATGTCTTATTCTTCCCTTCTGTTTTGGAAGTTTTCTGTCATTAATTCTGTGAAGAGCTTTTTTATGTCATTTGTGTTTTCTCCTGTTTTTTCATGAATTCCTATCAGTCTTATGTTATTTTTCTTTGTATCGTCTAGGAGTTGTTGGATTGATTTCTCATGATCCCTTACTGTTTTTAATAGACCTCTTTTTTCACGGTCACTGACTGCTATCCTATCTTCTATATCTGAAATTCTATCTTCGCAATCTTTTATTCTGTTCCGTACACTTTCAATAGAGTTTTTAATCTCCTGGATATCTGTTTGAATCTGTTTTATGGATTCCATTTCTTTCCTCTGTTGGGCATTCATTGTTTCCATGTCTTTCTTATGCTGAGTCTTCATGGCTTCTATCACAGTCTTGAGCTCATCTATTTTTTTCTCAGTTTCTGCTCTAGAGTCTCGAATCATGACTTCTATTTTGCTCATCATCTCTCTGGCTAGCTGGGAAATTATTTCTGATTTGAATTTTTCTAGAGCCTGATTGATCTGTTTTGTTTTAAAATTCTTTATATAGTCTAGATAACAGAACTTTGTCTGAGGAAGAACTGGTGAAAAATTTTTCCCACATTGTAGGTTGTCTCTTCACACTTTTGGTGGTTTTCCTTGCAGTGCAGAAGAAGGCATTGCACTTGTTGATTGTTTGTGCTAGTTCACATACAACTGAGGTTTTGTTCATAAAATCTTTTCCTACACCAATGTCTTCAGGAGTTCTACCTAACCTCTCTTACAACCAGTTTAGTGTTTCTGTTTTAATATTTAGATACTTAATCCATTTTTATTTTAGTTTAGTGTGTGGCGAGAGACATGGATCTAGTTTTAATCTTTGGCAAGTCAAAAGCCAATTTTTCCAGCACCATTTATTAAAGAAGCTAGCTTTCCTCCAATGGGGATGTTTGGTTTCTTTGTTGAAGATGATGTGACAGAGTGTGTCTGGAGTTGTTTCTAGATCTTCTAATCTGTTCCACTGGTCCTCAGGTCTGTTTCTTTGCCAGTATCATGCTGTTTTTTTATTATCACAGTAGCTTTGTATTATAGTTTTAAGTAGGGGATCCTGATATCCCCTGCTTTGTCTCTGTTGCCTAGAATTCCTTTTGGTACTCTAGGTCTCTTCCTGTCCCAAATGAATTTTTGAATTGTTTTCTCAAGGTCTATGAAGTATGCTGCTTGGATTTCAATTGAGACTGAATATAGATTGAATTCTATATAGATTGAATCTATATAGAAGTTTTGGAAGTATGCCCATTTCCACTATGTTGAGTCTTCCTACCCTGGAGGAAGGGAGGTCTTTCCATTTTTTTGATATCCTCTTTAATCTCTTTTTTCAGAATGCTGTTGTTTTCAAAGTAGAGGTCTTCAATTTCTTTCATTAGGTGGATTCCTATGTATTTCAATTTTTTGGATGCTATAGTTCAATGAATTGTTTGCCCCATTTCTTTCTCACTGAGTCTGTTTTTTGTTACTTTCTCTTACTTTGAACACACTTGTAACATTTTTTATTCCACTCTGATGCAGGTCTGGAAGACTTTCATGAGTGTGTTTAATTGCATTGTGATGGTTGCCTCAGTATGAGTTGATCAAAATGTTCACCTTCTATAGTTATTTTGACTTTAGGGAAGAATCTGAAGCCACTCAGTGCCAGATCTAATAAACAAGGTGGGTGAGAAAACACGGTGATGTATTTATGAGCCTGACTTTCTGCTAGATGATCTGGCGGTGGTGTTCAAAGACTTTTTTATTATGCTTCATAAAGATAGGAAGGAGGATGTCCAAAACTGCTTCAGAAAATGTAGGAACTAAGGGATAACTGTTTGAAGCAAGGAGAAGCCTTTTTATGGGGACTAATGACAATGTGCCTTTTAGTGTAATATATTTTTGAAATTTAGAGGCTCACTGCAGCTGTTGGGTCCAATCACAATTCTGCACACTTGGCCGGCTCTGGCAGATGCTCCACTGTGTTCCTGTGGCAGGTGGGATTGAGACTGGGATTTGAGACACCAGAAGGGTCCTGTGCTCATGTCTAACGCATTATATGATTTTAAAATAAAAGTCCAAAGAAAAGTGTTTAAAGACATTATTGAAAGTTTGCCTGAGAGGACTGCCCAGCAATACAGGGATATAAGCAGCTTCCCCAGTGCTGAGGGGATTTCATCAGGGCAAACTGGTAAGGACTGTAGCATCCCCCTCCTGACATGTGCTTCTAGGCCTCCTGGTTGTGCTGGTGCCTGGATCCTTACTGCAGAGGCACCATTATTCATAAAGGCCATTGTTCTAAGCTCCACAAGATAGAATGGGAGTGAACATTTTTTATATCCTCTTCAATTTCTTTTTTCAGAGTGCTGTAGTTTTCTGTGTAGAGATAAAGCCACTGTGATAAAAACAGCATGGTACTGGCAAAGAAACAGGCCTGAGGATCAGTGGAACAGACTGGAAGACACAAAAACAAATGCAGATGTACTCAGCTACCTCATCTTTGACAAAGGAGCTGACAATTCCCACTGGAGGAAAGATAGCTTCTTTAATAAATGGTGTTGGAAAAACTGGATGTCAACCTGCCAAAGATTAAAATTAGACCCTTATCTTTCACCATGCACTAAATTAAAATCCAAATGGATTAAAGATCTTAATATTAAAACAGAAATATTAAACTTGCTGGAAGGTAAGTTATGCAGAACTCTGGAAGACATTGGTATAGGAAAATACTTTATGAACAAATCCTCAGTAGCATGAGAAATAGCAGATAGAATCAACAACTGGGATCTCATCTTACTAAAAAGCTTCTGTACTTCAAAAGAAACCATCAGCAGAACTAAGAGACAATCTGCAATGTGGGAAAAAATTTTTACCGGCTGTTCCTCAGACAAAGGACTGTTATCAAGGATATATAAAGAACTCAAAACAATCAGTCCCCCCAAATATAAAGACCAGATTCAAAAATGGGCATCCGAAATGAACAGACATTTCTCAGACAAAGAAGTAAAAGCAGCAAGAAAATATTTGAAAAAATGTTCCACATCACTGGTCATTCAAGAGATGCAGATGAAAACAACAGTGAGATTCCACCTCACCCCACAAAGAATGGCTGCTATCAAGAAATCACACAATAACAAATGTTGGCAGGGTTGTGGGGAGAAAGGAATCCTTCTCCATTGTTGGTGGGAGTGCAGACTGGTGCAACCACTATGGAAATCAATATGGAGATACCTCAAAGAGCTTGGACTGGAGGTTCCTTTTGACCCAGCCATCCCTCTGCTGGGTATCTTTCCAAGAGAACTAAAAGAATCATATCACAGAGAAGTATGTGCACCCATGTTTATAGCGGCACAGTTTGTAATAGCTAAATCTTGGAAACAGCCTATTTGTCCACCCGTTCGAAACTGGATAAAGAAGATGTGGTTTTTCTATAAAATGGAATATTACTCAGCCATAAAGAATGAGAAAATAGATTGATTCATAGGAAAATGGATACATATTGAAGATATACTCCTAAGTGAAATAAATAAGTCACACATGTGTAAATACCGAATAGTTTCCCTGGTGTGGATAATCTGCAACAATGCATAAGATTTTAATAAGATTATTGACATTTAGAAATGGGAAGAAAGGAGCTAAAGGTGTAGGGAAGGTGGGATGGGTAGGGAAAGAGTAAAAAGGGAAAAGAAAAAAAATGTGAGATAATGAAAAGATGAAAATAAAGTGTTTGTAGATGGGGAGGGGTGGAGGGGTGAAGGGAGGGCAGAGTTAAGGGGAAAAAATGAGAATCAAGACTTGTCGTGTAGAGGTACAAGATCCCAATAATGAATGTAACTGTACTATATCCCTAAAATGTACCAATAAACTCAATTAAAGCTGAAAAAAAGTAAATAGAATGGAAGTGAACAATTGCAATAAAGTCACACCAGACCTCCATAGTTGGTAAGTTGAAGGGATCAACACCTTCCATCAGAACTTGGAACATCTTCAGGGGAAGTGTAGAGGCGTGGTGATGATCAACAACTAGGCCACGCACCGAGAGGTCTGACAGGAGATTTTATTAGGGAAGGCAGGTTAGAGAGAAAGGAGAGAAGGAAGAGAGAACAAAGAAAGGAAGGTCCTTTTATCATTTTTGGGGTGGGATATTGCTTATTTATGAGGAGTGGGCTACTTTTAACCTACCATGGGCCAGGTTGTCTTTTATGGGTTTAGTCCTGCAGAAACAGGTTTAACTTCTCTGGACTGCTGTAGCCTTGTGGGGAGGGAAATTAAATATAAGATCATGAGGTTATTTTAAGAGCCAAGAGAATACAGCCTGTGATGGCGTCATCAGGTCCCTAACAATCCCCCCTCTTTGGTTTAGATGGAAACGGCAGCCAGCACATGTTATACGTCAGGGAAAAGGGGTGGTGTGTCCATCTTCTGTAATTGCTTCCTGCTGAACTGGGGGAGATGAAACTGTTTGGGGACTGGCATGGGGCATGGACAGCTGTGTTGTCCTTTATGAACATGGAATTGTTGACAGCAGTAGCATTTTTACTGGATTTGTTGGTAAGGTTTCCTGAGGAGAATCCAAGCACACAAATCAGTCAATGAGGGAGGAGAGAGGGGTAGAAGATAATTTGTATGAGGCCCACATCTGGCCTCCCAGTGTTGTTGTATCCAGGTCCCTATCTGATCTTTACTAGCCCCGTGTAGCCCATCTTGGAAGATCTCAGTGATGACTGACCCGAGGAAGTGGTCAGCCTTCTATACTGTCTAGAAGGCCAGTACAAATAGGATGGGAACACGATAAATGTCATATTCTGCCTGGAGGTGATCTTCTAAAGCACGTCCTTTTGAAAAGGCAGACTCATGGTAGAACAGGTGTACCAGGAGAGGAATGCCCGAGCCTGAGGGAAACCAGGAGGTGCCAGGCACTTGTTGGGGCTAATCAGGTTTTAATGGAACTTGTGTAGACATCTATAAGTGTTCAGAGGGGTTGGAGGAGTATCCAAAATCCTCCTGATGAACAGTGCAGTACCATGGGAATAAGGTGTTTATTTTGTTTTCTTTGTGCTGGGCCCCTTAGGACAGAGATGACCTCCTGTGTGCAATAGATAGAGTGTTGAGGAGGATATGCAAGGCAAGCTATTAAAGCCTGATTATATGGGAGAAAATTTTGGGCCAGGAGCCTGAAAAGTTTTGGAGCATGAGTTTTGGCACAGAACAGGCATCCTGAGGACATTTTCTAGTCCAAAGAAGTATCCTGGAATGTGTGAGGCTGTGGACTAGGTTGGAGGGTTAAAAAAGCAGGTAAAAAGGTAAAGATTATGATTTCAATCAGAGTGAAATCTGATAAAGTTTCTGGGAGCCACACATTTGTAACCCAGTTGGCTGTGTGGGTAACAGGACAAAGGTGGGGAACAAACCAGAGAATGTCTGTCAGGTCTTTCCCTTGGACTACAGAGTGGGACAACCCTGCTGTTCCTGTAACCATACCTATTGTTATGCCCAGTGCTGCTATGAGGGGCATAATGGCCACCTGTAACACTCTTTTTTGTTGGGCTCAGGCCATCCTAGTTATGGGGATGGGGACTCCCTCATTTCCTGGTATTATAGAAATTGGGGGCCAACAAAACTGGAGTGCAGAGAGCATTCTAAGAGGTGTTAATTTCCAACCAGAAACTTGTCCCACATAGTATGGTTGTGTTGGAGAGGGAATTGTTTAAAGATAAATGGGTGATATTAGCACAATTAGATATTGGTATCCCTGGTATGGTGATGTTTTCTGTAAGATTGAGGCACATTAGGGCCTGGGCAATTAAATGAAAATTTTGGAGTATAATCTGCATTAAGACTTTTGTCAGGCAGAATGGATGATTCCGTGGAAGGGGCCAGGGAAGGGGCCAAGCCTGTGGGGTGATGGACAGTTTCCCACAGATGTTGAGTCCCATCCAGCAGCCCTCAGCACAGTAAGAGGTATTAGATAACCAAGAAAAGGTCCTCTGGAAAGACTCAAACACCCAGAGTGACAACTGAGCAGCAGGAATTTGATGAGGTTTGGTCAAAGAATTGGCACAAAGTGACCCGGAACATGATGTCAGGAGGTCCTTCCTGGGTCTGAAGGAGGGCTGTTAGGCTGGGAGTGAGTCAAGATACACACCGGGGGCCTATCGGCTTGGGTAAAGTTTAGGGGAGAAAACAGGAACAGAAGAGGAATCATTATTGTCTCTAGAAGTAAAGAATATCAAAGAGTGAGATTGTGAGGTAGTAGACCAATGTGAGTAAACACTTGGAAGTAAAATTATAATTGGGAGGAGCTACTGTGGCCAATCCTATTTCAAGGACCAGTCCCAGAAGTATTAATATAAGAAGACTTAGGATATCAGTGGGTACTGTAGAGTGAAATGTGTCAAAATACCCCATGAGAGAATGAGAGGGTAAATAGGTTGGCTTATCTGACTCAGGACTGGATGATGCTGAAGGATCCTGGGCAACCAGATCTTCTGGAATCTGAGTAAGTTTGACCTTCAGAGACCCCATGGAGGTGGATGAATAGCATAGATGAGGTCCTGTGGATATGACTGGGAGAAGAGCATGAAGATATGGTTTAACATGAGAGCAATGGAACCACCCTGGAAGGGACTTAAGTTTACCAGACCTGAAATGGAATGATGAGAGAGGACTATAGTTGGGGACCTAAATGTGAGCTTTTCTGATTCCTGAACTAGGAGGGATGTGGCAGCTAGACCTCTTGGGCGGCAGTCCTAACCCTGGAGAGTGGGATCTAACCTTTTGAACAAGCAAGCCACTGGAGAAAAAGAGGGTCCCATTTGATGCCCCAGAACTCCTAGTGCAAATCCCTTGTTCTCTGACACATAGAGGTAAAAGGGATGAGAAAGATCAGGTAGGTGTAAGGCAGGAGCCTCTAATAGTCAGGATTTGAGATGGACAAAGGGAGTGGCTATTGAGGAATTTACTTGTTCATGGGGGTTTTTCTTAGAGGCCTCATAGAGGGGGGCTATAAGAAGGGAACGGTTTGGGATCCAAGACCTCAGGTACCCAAGCCCAGGAAGGAGAGAAGTTTTTGTTTAGTGGAAGTCATTGGGATGTTTTAGAGGACCTGTTTCTTATCAACAGTAATATATTTGAAGCCAGGTGATAGAGACACTCCTAAGAATATGACCTGTTATTTAAAGAGTTGAACTTTGGTTGGCAAGACCCGGTATTCTTTTTCTGAAGTGAAATTTAAAAGCATATAAGTATCTTGTTGAAGTATAGTTAATGAATGGCGTGCAGAGAAGATCATCTATATATTGGATGTATCATGAACCTTGAAGCTGGAGAAGAGAAAGATTGTGAGCTAGGATTTTGTCAAACAGATGGGGGCTATCTCAAAACCCTTGGGGTAGGACAATCCAGGTTAGTTGTGTGGAGACACAAGTCAAAGGGCTAGTCTAAGTAAAGGCAAAAAGATCTTGGGAATCTGCATGTAAAGGGATGGGGAAGAAGGCATCTTTTAAATCTAGGACTGAAAAATGGGTGGTATTGGATAAGATAGAAGACAGGAGCATATATGGATTGGACAACAGGGTATATTGGAACCACAGCCTCATTAATGATCTGGAGATCCTGAGCTAGCTGTTATGTCCCATTAGACTTTCTGACCACTAAGATGGGTGTATTGTATGGGGAATTGGCAGGCCTTAAAAATCCCTTCTCTAATAAACTTTTGATGATTGGAACCAGTCTGTTTAAGCTAGAATGGGGGAGGGGGTATTGAGCCTGAGTTGGAAAGTATTTAGGGTTTTTAAGGAAAATCTTAACAGGAGGGCATTTGGCCACTGAGGGGGATTGAATATCTCACACCCAGGGATTTACTAGGGCAGGATCAATAGGCCATTTGAATGATGTAGTCTGGGATTCGATAGCCTGTGACAACAAAAAGCAAAGGGAAGATATCAGAGTGCTGAAGGGGTCTCATATCATGAAATGGATGGAAGTCCCAATTTTGGATAGCATGTTGCAACCCATTAAGGGAATGGGACAGGAAGGGAGGACTAGGAAGGAAAGAAGAAATGAAAAATCACGAATTGTTCATGATAGGAGAGGAGTCTGTCGAGGGCATTGTTTTTGACCATCTACCCCAACAATAGAGGTCTGAGACTGGGAGGTGGGCTCCCAGTACTCCCGCAGTGCAGAAAAACTGGCACCAGTGTCTAGGAAAAAGGCAATCATCCTACCTGCCATGATGAAAGTCACCCTGGGCTCCTGAGTGGTAACCTATTTTGGGCCAGATAGGCCAGGGCCTCTTCATAGATCTTCTGCCATTGTGAGACCAATGAGGTCATTTGGGAAAATAGTGGGGCTGGCAGCCTGATGACAGATGGACATCAGGGGGCAGTCAAAACCCCAATGTCTCCTCTGTTTGCACTTAGTGCAGGGTTTTGTGGGAGGCTTGTGGTTTGGGCATTCCTTGACCCAGTGGCCCTCCTCATCACAACAGAAGCAGGGTCCCAGTGGGTGAGAGGGTTCCTTATTATGAAGACATTGTGGCATGGTAGGATTGATGGCCTATGCTAGTAATTGGTACTTTTTTGTTTTGACATCATCGCAGCCATAATAGGCCTTAAATGCCATGGTCAGAACCTCTGAAGGCGGAGTTATGGGTCCCTTCTCAAGCTTTTTAAATTTAAGTCTAATATCAGGGTAGCTTTGAGAGAAAAAAATGCATCATGACCAGCCACTGGCTATCAACAGACTCAGGGTCCAAATTGGTATATTGATGAAGCCCATCAGTCAGGCTTTGGAGGAAGGCAGAAGGGTTTTCATTTTTGTCCTGTATGATTTCATTAAGCTTATCCTAATTTACAGATTTCCTGGTGGATTTGTATAGCCTATGGGGCAAACAATTAGTGTACCAGTCCTGGGCCTTGATACCCATCTCAGAGTTGCAATCCCAATCCAGGTCATGCTCTGGCACAGAAGGGGAACCTACTGGGTGGTGGTTATTTGTCAAGTATTCTTGATCAGCATGGGTGTAAGCCTGTTCCAGCACTCTTTTGCCTTCTAGTGAAAAACAGCAGATGTGGCAAGCAGTTGTTCTAAGACCAAAACTAAATAGTTTTCATTAGCAGCTGATTGTCACTGAGCAGAAGCTTGAGCAGCTCTTAGGCTGGGTTGTTTTGAAATTGTTTGATGAAATTTGCAAGATTAGCCATGTATAAGATGAGATTTGGAGTGAGAGGAGTCAGCACACAAAGTGGAGTGGTGGGAGGTGAGGTAGAGACAAGGGGGGGAGTGGGAGGAGAGGAGGAGGCCAGAGGAGGAGGTTGAGGGGTGGGGTTTGTTTTGTCCTGGTTTATGAGATAAGGAGGGGAGGGTCATCATCCGGATGGATCTGGTCTAAAGAGTTGAAGCAAAGAGTAGTGGAAGCAGAGATAACCCGAGCCACTAAAAGTTTGGGAAAAGGAGGCTGCTTTTGAGTCAGAGAGCAAAGAGAGAGAGAGAGCTGGCTGTGGAGCTAAGAAAAGTCCTGAACATATGGAATCTCTGAACATTTTTCTTGATGTTCATAGAAGTTATAAAGGTCTTTAATTAGACCAGGTTTAAGTGAGCTTTTAGGCAGCTACACATTTTGGTTAACTAATTTATATTGAAGACAGATTTGAGTGGATAGGCATATTAGCCATTCAGATTTTAGGTCTAAGCCCTCCAAATTTCAGAGCAAACACCCCAAGGGAGAGCCCACAGGTGTGGAAGACCTGGAGCCCATAGTGACCAGGAATGAGACAAAGGAGGTGAGGTTTGAGTCCCAAGATATCTCTTGAGCTTTGGAAATCACTGGTTTGGCTTCTAGATTCTGAATCTAGAAATGGAGACACAGACTCCAGATGGAAGGGGTCTGAAATGGAGGGTCATACCACCTTCTTGAGGCATCCCAAGAGAGGTGGGGGCAGAGTGGGCAAGTCCCGGACTTGTACTGATGAGCCTCCTGGAGGCTTACAGTGTATGGTATACATGAAGCCTGGTACCTGGCATTCATGCCTTGGGTGAAAGTCTCTCTCTTGGTCACCTGAGTCCAAGACCCCCCACTCTAGACTATCATGAGGGGACTTACCCAAAAGTCTGCAGGTGATGGGATCAACCATGCTGGTGTTGTTTACAGAGGTGGTGTCAGGGAAGATGGTCACAGATTTTGGGATGGGCCAGTCAGAGTGTCAGGGGTCTTGGGTTTCAGGCCTGCAACCTTAAGTCAGAGCATTGGCAATCACAGATCCCATTTCTGAACACCAATGTAGAGGCACAGTGATGCTCAACAACTAGGGCACTGAGGTCTGACAGGAGATTTTATTAGGGAGAGAGGAGAGAAGGAAGAGATAAGAACAAAGAAAGGAAGTTCCTTTTATCATTTTTGGGGTGGGCTATTGGTTATTTATGAGGAGTGGACTACTTTTAACCTATGATGGGCCAGGTTGTCTTTTATGGGTTTAGTTCTGCAGAAACAGGTTTAACTTCTCTGGACCACTGTGGCCTTGTGGGGAAGGAAACTAAAGATAAGAGTATGAGATCATTTTAAGAGCTAAGAGAATACAGCCTGCGATGGTGGCATCAGGTCTCTAACATGAAGGGCAGCTCAAACCTGCCATAGAACCTCTGAGAGTTTAACCCTGAAGAAAGTGAGGGAGTTCAACTTGATTCAAAGAATAATATAAGATTGATAGGAATTCATATACTAGCAGGAGAAAGTATAAATGACATAAAAAAGCTGTTCACAGAGTTAATGACAGAAAACTTCCAAAACAGAGGGGAAGAATTTGACATACAGATAAGTGAAGCATATAGGACTTCAACTATCCATGATCAAAAAAAATCTACACCTAGACATAAAGATCCTAGAAACCCAACAGAAGAACAAAATACTACAAACAGTAAGAGAAAAGAAAAAAATCACATGCAAAGGAAAGCCCATCAGAATCACAGCAGACCTTTCAACACAAACCCTCAGGTCAAGGAGAGCCTGGAGTGATGTTTATCAAGTCCTAAAAGAAAACAAACTCAAACCTAGAACCTAGAAATCCATGATCAAAAAAAATCTACACCTAGACATAAAGATCCTAGAAACCCAACAGAAGAACAAAATACTACAAACAGTAAGAGAAAAGAAAAAAATCACATGCAAAGGAAAGCCCATCAGAATCACAGCAGACCTTTCAACACAAACCCTCAGGTCAAGGAGAGCCTGGAGTGATGTTTATCAAGTCCTAAAAGAAAACAAACTCAAACCTAGACTGATGTATTTTGAAAAATTCTCTTTTAAAATGGACAGGGTAAGATAGTTCCATGACGAGGAATCCCTGAGAAACTTTATGAATACAAAACCACCATTGCAAATAATTCTAAATGATATAGTAGAAAAAGACAATGAAGGCCATAACACCATGAGGGCCAACAGAACAAATCAATTAGACAAGGCAAGAAACAAAAAGGAGAGGGGGAAAAATTAAAAAGAGCAAACAACAGAATGATAACATGACAATGATAAGTCAGTACATATGAGTTATAACCATCAATATCAATGGCCTCAATTCACCAATGAAAAGAAATAGACTGGCAGAATGGATTGAGAATCAAAATCCAACAATATGTTGAATATAAGAAACACACCTAGTTCAAAAAGAATCTTATAGACTAAAAGTAAAAGGGTGGAAACAGTTCTCTGTGCAACAGGAGGCCAGAAAAAAGCAGGGTAGGCTATTTTATTCACACACAAAGTAAATTTCAAAACAAAACTAATTAAGAGAGACAAAGTCACTACATCCTTGTAAACAGAACAATTCAAGAGGAAGAGATGACAATCATAAATATATATGCACCAAATATTATTGCCTCCAACAATGAAGTACTAGAATAGAGCCAAGTTTTTGAACAAATGGATTTAATAGACATCTACAGAGTGTTACACCTCACAAAATAGGAATATACATTATTTTTGGCTGCATGTGGGTCATTTTCAAATATAGACCTAATAGAACATGTGAAATAAACATAAAGGAATTGAAGTTTTCCCATATAGATTATCAGACCATAGTGCAATTAATAGAGATCAATAGCATAAGAAACAGTAGGAACTTCTCAAACACATGCAAATTGAACAACACCCTCCTGAACAACTGAGTCACAGAAGAAATTAGTCAGTTTTTACAAATAAATGATAATGCCAATACAACATACAAGAATCTATGGGATGCAATGAAAGCAACTCTACATGGAAAATTCATGAAGTGAATGCCCACAGTAGGAAGACAGCATGCTCAAATAAACAACCTAATGATGTATTTTAAGAGCCTAGAAAAAGAAGAGCAAGACAAACCTAGAGCTCTTACAAGGGAGAAAATTATAATGATCAGAGCAGAAATCAATGCAATGCAGATTAAGAGAATGATACCAAAAATCAAAGAATTGAAGAGTTGCTTTTTTGAAAGAATAAATAAAATTGATAAACCCTTAGTCAACCTTATCAAAAAGGAAAGAAAAGGCTCAGATTCATGTAGTAAGGAATGAAAAGGTGAATTTCCATAGATCCAGCAGAAATCCAGAGAATCATCAATACCTACTTTGAGAAACTATATTCTAATAAAATGGAAAACACAGAAGAAACAGACAGATTTCTAGGTACTTATGAATAACCAAAGTTGGACAAAGAAGAATAAAAAATTCTAAATGTCCCAATTACAATCAGTGAAAGTGAGAATGTAATTAAAAACATACCAACAAAAAAAAAGCCCAGGTCTTGATGTTATCACTGTTGACTTCTACAAGACATTTAGAGAAGAATTATTGTCATTACTCTTAAAACTTTTCATTGAAATTTAAAGGGAAGCAATACTTCCAAATTTGTTCCTGGAAGAAAGTGTTACTTTGATTCTAAAACCATGGAAAGACCCACCAAAAAATAGAACTACAGGCCAATCTCCCTAATGAACATAGGTGCAAAAGTCCTCAATAGGATACTGGCAAACAGAATACAGAAGGTCATCAAGAAGATCGTGCACTCTGACCAAGTTGGATTTAATTCAGGGATGCATGGATGGTGCAATATACATAAATCAATAAGTGTAATACACTATATTAATAGAGTCAAGGACAAAAATTATAAGATCATCTCAGTATATGCCAAATAAGCATTTCACAAAATTCAACACCCATTCATGATTTAAAAACCTGCAGAAAATTGGAATAGATTGTCTTTATCTCAACTTGATAAAGGCTACCTGTGAAAAACCAATGGACAACATCATATCAAATGGCCAACAATGGAAAACCTTTACACTAAAATCAGGAACAAGATCAGGATATCCACTATCACAACTCCTATTCAATACAGTTCTGGAAACATTAACCACAACAGTTAGAAAAGAGAAAAAAATAAAAGCAATAAAAGTAGGAAAGGAAGAAGTTAAACTGTTATTGTTTATGAATGATATGATGCTCTACATTGAAAACCCAAAAACTCTGCTAAAAGACTTCTACACTTAATTGAAAGATTCAGCAGAGTAGCCAGATACTAAAGCAACCCTCAAAAATCAATAGCCTTAAAAAAATCAATAGTCTTCTTCTACACATAAACAGACTCACTGAGAGAGAAATTAGGGAAACAATCCATTTCATAATATCATCCAAAATATAAAATATCTAGGAATCAATTTAAAGAAGGAGATAAAAGACATCTACACTGAAAACTACAGCACTCTCAAAAAAATAAAAATAAAAAAGATCTAAGAGGATACAAGAAAATAGAAAGATATCCCTTGCTTCTGGGTAGGAAGAATCAACATAGTGAAAATGGCCCTACTACCAAAACTGCTCTACAGATTCAATGCAATGACCATTGAAATTCCAACAGTATATTTTACAGAACTAGAAAAAGTAATAAAAAAATTCATTTGGAACCAGAATAGATGTAGAATAGCAAATGCCATCCTAGGTAACAGAGACATGGCGGTGGGTATAATAATTCCCAATTGAAACTATACTACAAAGCCACTGTGATAAAAACAGCTTGGTACTGGCAAAGAAACAGACTGAGGATCAGTGGAATAGATTCGGAGATACAAAAACAACTCCAGTTGTACTTAGCTGCCTCATCTTAGACAAAGGAGCCAACCATCCTCAGTAGGAAAGATAATATCTTTAATAAATAGTGTTGGAAAAAACAGATTTCAACCTGTGAAAGATTAAAACTAGACCCATATCTTTCACCATGCAGTAAAATATAACCCAAGAGGATTAAAGATCTAAATATTAAAAAAAGAGTCACTATATCTGCTGGAAGATAAGTTAGGCAGAACTCTTGAAGACATTGGCATAGGAAAAGACTTTATGAACAAATCCTCAGTAGCATGGGAACTAGCACAAAGACTCAACAACTGGGATCTCATTTTATTAAAAAGCTTCTGTACATCAAGAGAGCAACCAAAAAAGCTAAGAGAAAATCTTCAATGTGAGAAAAAGTTTTTACCAGCTGCTCCTCAGACACAGGATTATTACCTAGAATATATAAAGTATTAAAAAAAATCAGGCCCCCTAAATATAAAGACCCAATTCAAAAATGGGCATCTGAAGTGAATAGACATTTCTCAAATAAATAAATAGAAGCAGCAAATAATCATAGGAAAAAATGTTCAACATCACTTTTCATTCAAGAGATGCAGATGAAAACAACACTGAGACTCCAACTTACCCCAGAAAAAAATGTCTGCTACCAAGAAGTCAACCAATAACAAATGCTGTTGGGGTTGTGCTGAGAAAGGAACTCTTTTCCATTGTTGATGAGAGTGCAGACTGGTGCAACCACAATGGAAATCAATAGCAAGATATCTCAAATATCTAGGGTTAGATATTCTCTTTGACCCTGCTATTCCTCTGTTGGGTATCTTTCCAAAAGAATTAAAAGAGTCATACCACAGCAAAATATGCACACCCATGTCCATAGTAGCACAGTTTCTAACATCTAAAACTTGGAAATAGCTCAGTTGGCCATCAGCTGGAGACTGGATAAAGAAGATATGTTTTTTTCCATAAAATGGAGTACTACTCAGCTATAAAGATTGAGAAATTAGAGTCATTCAAAGAAAATGGATGTATATTGAGGCTCTAGTCTTAAGTGAAATAAGCAAGGCACACATGCATTAATACTTAATAGTTTTTCTGGTATGAAAATCTGAAAATATAAATAAAATCCAAGTTGTATAACTGATAATGTGAAGTAGGAAGAAAAGGACCTAAATGTGTAGGGGCAAGGAATTATGGGAACAGCAAAAATATGAGAAAAGGAAAAATTGAAATAAAATCTTTGTAAATAGCAGAGGTTGGAGGGGGTAAAGGGAGGGCAGGGGTATGGGGAAAAATGAGAATCAAGACTTCCAAATGATGAATGTAATTGTACTGTAACCTAAAAAGTACCAATAAACTCAATGAAAAGAAAAAAGAAATTTAAATGTTCCAAATACATTTTATTACCTATTATATTAAGAAAAATAAAGATAATTTTATATGAGAGAAATCAAGAGCTTGAATATATGAAATGAGCAAATAGATTGAAATTTGGAGGCAAAAAGCTGCAAATTTAGGATTGGTATATAATTTTAGGACTTTTTATGCATACTAGACTATGGAATTTTGACATTTTCTTGAATAAAGAGTGCAATATCGGGCTACTGAAATAGCAGTTGATATGACATTAAAGAAGAATAATTAAAGAAGAAATCAGTTATTAATGAAGACAAGAGTGATGATACAGTGAGAATGATTTAGAAAAGTTATGCTGGCCCACAGTAGAATCAGTGAGAAACATGGTGGCAGTGGCTATGAAAAGGGAAAGCAAGCAACAAATCCATTTCAATTATAAATGTGAAGAGTTGTTGTCTGATTAGGAATTGAAAAGGAAAATAATAAATGCAATATCACAAGGAAACAATTTTTGCTATTGAGAAAAAGAGAAGCAAAATTTGTATCTACATGAACATAACATATATCATAATATATACTTATACCAAATATATGATGCATGCATTCATGCCCATATATATATAAAGATACATATTTGATTGGAAAAAGTATCATCATTTACAGATGTTGTAGCTATGTACTTAAAATATCCAAAGGAATCTCTAAACAATTAGAATTAAAAGTGTGAATGTAGAAAATATATTAGATATTGTCAATATATAAGAATAAATTTTAAAATATATGCCAGGAGGCAGCAGTACAAAGTAAACTTTGAAAAATATTGAATTATTAAGAGCAGCTAGATACATAAATACATTAGAAGAAAGTTTCACATAATCTCTGCACAGGAAAATTTGGAACTTTACTAAAGAAGAATTAGATAAATAATTCACATGTGTGTATTGTAAAATTGTGAAGATGTCAATTCTCTCCAAAATAATCTATAACTTCTTCATTCTGAAAGTTCCACAGCCTTTCCTAACTGCTCACCATTTTCCATGTTTCGAGGAGTACTGGTCAGTTATTTTTCACAATATCACTCTAAACTTAGAGCTAAAGTATCATTTTTTATTGCATCAAATAAAAGATACAAAGCATTAACATGACCTGATGTTAATCCCTGTGGCACCAGATATTGAATGACAACCTTGTGCTTGTGAGGCAGGTGTGTTGCCACTGAGCTAAATCCCTGGCTACTATGCTAACCTATTTTCATCTCCCTTTCCATGCCATATTTTATGGAATGAAGTTCCTATGAGCAACTCTGAGAAATTATGCTGCATTTCATGGAAAGGACGGGATGTGCATAAATTATTTAGAATTTTTTCTACATGAGAGATATATAATTGCTGCTCAACAAATACATTCATTTTTTACAGTACTATGGGCTCCTGAATAGTTACTTTGTATTTTAGGTGACAATTCAGTACTTCTTTCTATTTTATCACTTAAATAATTTTAGCTTGAGCAATGAGGAGCTTTTTCAATTTGTCCCTACATTTTGGTATTTTTTTTTCCTCATTCAGTTTATTCATACATTTTAGGTATACAGTACAGTTACATAAATCATTTGGATCTTGTACCTTTAAATGCAGGACTTGGCTCTTTTTTTTCCCCTTGTCCCTGCCTTCTCTTCACCCCCTTCACCACTTCCTATTTACAAACACTTTATTTCCATTTTTGTCATTTTCTCATATTTTTCCCTTATTTCCTTTCCACTACCCTTCCCACTTCCCCTACATCTTTATCAATTTTCTTCCTTTTTCACATTGTCAAATATATCATTAGCATCTTAGGAAATGTGATAGTTTTCCACATAAGCAAAACTATTCTGTATTCACACTTGTGTGACTTAATTATTTCACTTGAGTATATCCTCAATATGCATCCATTTTTCTATTAATAACTCTCATTCTTTATGGCAAATAAGATAGCTACCCCTCCTATTTTCTGGGCTCCTGCTGCATGGAGAATTGCCTCCCATTTTCCTTTCAGTCTATGGGCTTCTTTTTACAGTAAGTGTGTTTCTTGTATACAACATATCGTTGGAGTTTGCTTCTTAATCCATTCTGCCAGTCTATTTGTTTTGATTGGTGAACTGAGGCCATTGACACTGATGATTATAACTGATATGTACTGACTTATTATTGTCATGTTATTGCTGCATGGAGAATTGCCTCCCATTTTCCTTTCAGTCTATGGGCTTCTTTTTACAGTAAGTGTGTTTCTTGTATACAACATATCGTTGGAGTTTGCTTCTTAATCCATTCTGCCAGTCTATTTGTTTTGATTGGTGAACTGAGGCCATTGACACTGATGATTATAACTGATATGTACTGACTTATTATTGTCATGTTATTGCTCTTTTGTTGACTATTTTTACTTTTGCCCCTCTCCTTTTAGTTTCTTGCCTTGCCTATTTGATTTGCTCTGTTGGGCCTCATGGTGCTGTGACCTTCATTGTCTTTTTCTAGGATATTGTCTAGAATTCCTTATAGTACTGGTTTGGTGTTCATGAAGTTTCTCAGGTGTTCTTTGTCATGGAAGCATCTTATTTCCTTATCTATTTTGAAAGAGAGTTTTGCAGAATACATCAGTCTGGGTTGGAGGTTGTTTTCTTTTAGAACTTGAAATACCTCACTCCAGGCTCTCCTTTTACCCTGAGGGTTTCTGTTGAAAAGTCTGCTGTGATTCTGATGGGCTTTCCTTTGCATGTGATTTGTTTCTTTTCTCTTACTGCTTGTAGTATTTTGTTCTCTGGTTGGGTTCCCTGGATCTTGATTAATATATGTCTAGGTGTAGAGTTTTTTGATCGTGGCTAGTTGGAGTCCTACACATAGCCTCACTTATCTGTATGTGAAATTCTTCCCCTCTTTTTTGGAAGTTTTCTGTCATCAATTCTGTGAACAGCTTTTTTAAGTCATTTGTATTTTTTCCTGCTACTTCATGGATTTCTGTCAGTCTTACGTTATTCTTCTTTGCATCATCCAGGAACTGTAGGATCAATATCTCTTGAAATCAATTTTAAGATACCTCTCTTTTCATGGTCACTGACTGTAATCCTAACTGTTACATCTGAAATTCTATCTTCACATTCATTTGTCCTGCTATGAAAAATTTCAATAGAGTTTTTAATCTCCTGGATTTCTGTTTAAATCTGTTTCATGAATTCCAATTCTTTCCTATGTTGGGTATTCATTGTTTCCATTTCTTTCTTATGCTGGGACTTCATGGCTTATCATTGTCCTGAGCTCATCTATTTTTTGTCAGATTCTGTTCTAGAATTTCTAATCATGTCTTTCATTGTGTTCACCATCTCTGTTGTTATCTGGAAAACTATTTCTGTTTTCAATTTTTCTAGAGCCCCATTGATCTGTTTTGTTACTTCCTGTACTATGAGTTGACGGTGTCCTTCTGGTTC
Source organism: Fukomys damarensis (assembly GCF_012274545.1). Lineage (NCBI taxonomy): Eukaryota > Metazoa > Chordata > Mammalia > Rodentia > Bathyergidae > Fukomys > Fukomys damarensis. Next base: position 92,734,948 of record NW_022900928.1, on the reverse strand, counting down.
ACTGTCAGACTTTTCATCATCATTTGCCTTACTGTTTGCCGTTGGTGAACGGCAAGTCTGTCTTTGTGTCTTACTTAAGTGTCTTCTCATTTTTATTTTTGTTGTTGGGTTGTCCTTGGTTTAAAATTCCTGGGTTATTACTTAAATCTTCCTGATATAGATGTGCTTTAGCTTTTGAGTCTCTAAAGATTCATAGACATTCTCATTTTCATAATATCAGAGAAGACAACTCATTAAATCAATCACAACCCTTTAACTCAATTGATACAAGCAGCAACACAATAGGATCAAGCACAACTTACAAACTGACCATTTGTGGTAGTCATTAATCTATCACCTTTAAACCATGTGAATTAAATCAAAATCAACTAGCAGCCCTACATATGTTTACAGTAAATAAACTCTTCAATAGAGCTTCTTTTCTCTTTAGGATGGGGGCTTAGACAGAGTTAGGATGAGAGGAGTAGATAGGTAAAAGGATTGGAGAAGATTTGAAGTGAGGCCATAGGACACAGGATGACCACCCAAACTTTAGGAAACTGTTGAAGACAAGAGGGAAAGACAAGTGCAAGAATAAGGACTAGCATATAAGAAATTAACAGTAGTAGTGGTTCACTTTGCTTGAAACTATTGACCCTTGAGTGAAGGAAAATGAGAGAAGAAAAGAAAATAAAGAAAGCAGTCTAAACAATAAAAGAAGAAACCAGAGTTAGGGCTGGAATAGGAACAGAAAGGGAGTTGAAAAATAATATGGGGGAACAAGAGATTGAGTTGGAAAAAGAAGACAGAAAAAAAGGATTTGTAAAGTGGAATAAGGAAAAGAAAGAAAAAGAAGTTGAAGGGCCTATTTCAGACTGTATCTCTGCTGTCACAATAGACAATGTACATAGCCATGTGCAGAACAAATCCTTTAGTCTCAGCTAGTCATTGGATGACCACTGAGATTCAGGCTTAATTCTGGCTGCAAGGCCCAAATTGAGTTCCCTGGCTTCCTACATTGTTGAACTCTCCAATGTTCTACTATAAATTCCCTCTGTCCTTTCTCTGATGATATTCAAAGTTCTGCTGAAAGGTGTTGATCTCTCCAACTTACCAACTATGGAGATCTGATGTGCCTTTATTGCAGTTGTTCACTTCTCTTCTATCTTCTGGAGCTCAGAAAAATGACCTTTATGACCACCTGTGTTTCTGCAGAGTGGCTCCAAGAACTGGCACAATCAGCAAGCCTGATGGGGGGGCGCATGTCAATGTTGCAGAGACACCTGCTTAGCAAACCAGTCCTCACTGGTTGTCTTGGGGCAGGCCAGAGTGAGTATGCAATCTCTGCATGGTTATCCTGGACCTCCACCATTCACTGGATGCAGGCTGGGACAAGGGTATGTGATCTCTACATGGCTGTCCCAGATCTCCACCTTCCACCGTCTGCTGGATGCAAGCCCATAGCTGTCTTTCATAGAAAGCTTTCAAATAGACAAGCACTATGTAAAATATTTTGCATAAATTACATTACTACTAAAAAGCAATCTGGAATTTGGCAGTACATTTAATGCTATATTTCAGACTAATAAATTGAGAAATTTAGCAGAATATACATTTTTTCATCCCCCTGTTTTTCAGGTAAGAAATATTGTATTAGGAAGTTGTCATATTTTCATTTATCTTTTTAGATACCTTCATCCCAATTTTTCTTATAGTCTGTAAAACAGAGAACATGAGTAGTATTCCATAGAATCCTTAATGTTAAGCAGAATTTTTGATATTGAGAATTCTCTAGCATCTTGTGAGACATGAAATGTGTCCTAATAGATACATGACAAGCAGGGAAAGAATTATATTCTGCTTAGCTTATCAATTTGTTCTACAAATGATTGTTTAGGAACTATTAACTATCCTTAAAATAATCCCCTGGATAATTTATTTAAAAGAAAAATCTCTGAAAATATCACACATCACAAACTCTTTGAGGAATTATAATTATTGAGTACATCACTGATTAATATACTCATCATCAATATGATAGAATATTGAGCCTCTGATAAAACAAAATAATAAACCAGTCCTTAATGGATGCTGAAATATACACATAAATGTCACACACGCATGTACATATGCCAGCATATATTATGCTGGACATGTGCATATTCATTTGGACATTTCACATGTACAGTCCCTCCAGGTCCCAGTGCACATTCTTCCTTGTAGATGAAGTTAAATAAATATAAGAATAAATAGAAAGAAAAGTAGAAATTACGAGATAAGGAAGGAAGGAAAGTGGGGAGAAAGGAGGAAGAAAGAAAGGCAGGGAGGAAGGGAGGGGAAAAAAGAAAGGAAGGAAGGGAGAGAACAGAAAGGAGAGAAGGAAGAAAATGGAGAAGGAAGGGCTAAAAATTTATGCAAAATTCTATATTTAGCTGGTATATGTTTCCTTATAGCTCTCTGAAATGAACAAAGCAAGTAGTTTTTAAAAGTTCCCTATCAGTAGTTAAATGTTACCTATAGATTGCTTGCTATACTTAAAACTCTTGCCCCAGAAAGTTTCATTTTCTTATGTTATAAATACCATCTCATACTTATCTAAGAATTTGTTATGGAGATAGGTTGTTCTCAGTTTGACTAAATATTAACAAACATTGTTACACTCTAGAAGCAAGGCCTCAGGAGTTCAGATTTGGGAAAATCAGCTATAGGCTCTTTGAACTGCTCATTTATGCTTGATTATCTACTAATTCCTCATATCTTATCATGACATTTAAGAAAGACTTCAGTTTACTTACAGCAGGATAACTTTTTCCATCTACTTGTAAGAGACTCACATGCTTTTGTGGTGTGCAACTTAACAAATCCTCTATAGAAGTCACTGAGAGGGATAAATGGACTTCCATAATTCCATTTTTACTCACTCACTTTTATAGTTATAACTGCATTTAAAAGTCAACGTAGCTGTCACTGATCCATCTTGGTATTCATGCTGATCCTCCAGATAGTCAATCTCGTTGCTTTCAACCATTAGTATCTGTAGTGTGAGTATGTCAAGCAGTAGGAAGAGGGAGCTCAGCATTTCATTGGCTGTCTAAATCAATCATTTTTGAGCATGAATAAGTCATGCTTAAATGGGTGGCTTCAGCCTACATTAGAAAGCACTTGTGTGAGGAAAAGGTTGAAAAATAGAATAAATTCAGGTTGGAGAGCCACACTGCATTCTTCTTTAGCCAGGCTCATTTTTCCCCTTCTACTCAAATGATAGATATACAATCATTTTAATACAAATCCCACTTAAGTCTACTGAAACTGATTTAATGGAACAGCTTGTGATATTCAAGCAGAGAACTCATTAAGGAAATTCAAAATTCTGAAATCAGAATAGCGTGGCTGCCTTTCAGAACAGGAGATGACAGATAGAAATGTCTTGCTATGGATGTTTACCAGCAGGCAGGTGTATTTTATACTTGATTCCTTAAGGAAGAGCTGAGGGATTTTTTTCAGCATTGATTTCTCTTTCCAATTCCATCATCAATCTGTAATTCAGTTCATGAAATTTTTTAAGTGGACACCTGTCTCTGTATTTTGCTGATACCTTTTGAAGGTCACATCCTTGTATTTTTCCTATAGCAGCTGGATTTTGCCAGGAGCCAAGGGATCAGTCTACATTTGCTCATTTTAACATATTCCATAGCCTGTGCTCTATTTAGCTGCATATAAATACAGGAACAACTCACTACCCCCACAAAAAACCCACTTTTATGATCAAGAAAGTAGCCAATCATTGAGAATGAATAGAAAACAAGGCATCCAAGCTGTAATACATGTGCTAAACTAACACATGCAACAGGGGAAATTTCAAATTTCTTATTTCGGTCTCCTCTTTCTCATATTTCAGACAGAGTATCAATAACACAAGTTGTATAATTTCTCATTCCATATCAGATTAGAAGCATCAAGCCAAGACAAGCTGTGCAACAAAGTCAGTAATTGTTAGGAAAGAAAAGCTAAAGACATTTAAATTAGAAAAATTGTAATTACCTAACAGTAAGAGAAAAACTAAATGAAGTATAAATTACATTATATTCACATAACATAATATTACATAGCAAGCAAACTGAATGATTTAGAGCAGAAATCAGCAAACTCTTCCAGCAGTAAAAGACCAGAGGGTAAATATTTTCAGCATTGTGGATCATACAGTTGCTCTCATGATTACTCAAGTTGGCCACTGTGGCACACATGCAACCAGAGACCAAATGTAAACCAGGTTATGTTCCATGGCTAATGCTCAATAAAACTCTATTTACAAAACTAGACAGCCTGCAGACTGTAATTTACTAAGCTCTGATGTACAGTTAGGTGAAGAAATATAGATAAGTCTCAAAATATAATTTGTACTAACAAAGCAAGTTTCTGAGTAATATATGAATAATGTCACACTTATTAAATCATAAAAATGCAGACTTTCGGGATATAGAGTTTGTGGATCCACACATATGTTTTAAAATCACAAAAGCATGAAAAAGAGTAATAAACACACTATTCAGGATAGTGGCTAGGTCTGGAAGGAAAGGATATGGGGTCAAATATATCTGTAATGACTCCATTAAATGCTGTTTTGGATACAAAGATGTTCACCATATTATTATCTTTACATTTTTGTATAGTTAAAGTATTTTATAATAAAAATATAGATGTAACATAAATTACATGATATGCTTAGGCAATTTACTGAAAAAAAATGAAATCTACTACTTAGTATTTCTGTGTTTACTGACATTTTTCATGCATCCAAAAAATCAGATACCTAACAATAATCATCAATTTGAGATGTTAATGGAGAAATTAAGTTTAGTAGAGACTTCTGTTGAAAAAATCAAAAATACATAAAATAATGTTTCAGAGGGAAAAAAATTAACACTTTAAGAATGTGTTGATGTGTATAGTGCTTTTGTTGCAATCAGTATGGGGAATGTTTTTACCTAGAGTTTTCACCACATTTCAACTTTTTAATACAGTCAACAAATTTTCATGGTGTCTTCCCTCGACTACTCTGTATAAAAGTGAATAAGCAGTTGCAATATGTGGGCTCACTTATTGTAAGGGTAAATGGCTTCTTTTTCAGATTTTTTTAAGTTGAACTCTAAAATGCATGTGATTTTGTAAATCAGGGGATTTGAAGAGTTACACTTATATTAGCTGCCCCAAGAGTGTCTTAAATACTATTACCAAGTAATACAATCAGTAACAATGCAAAAATAAGGATGGTACATGGGAATAATCTCTTTCTATGAAACATACAATTTTCAGAATTACTTTCTGAAGGCACAAAATTTCTCTCCAGATATTAAGAATCATAATAACAGACCTACCAAAGTTATATATTTATAGGAAGATAATAAACAAGTTTTCATATAAGTATGCCATAGAGCAATTATTAGTAATATTTTAAGTAGAAAACACAATTAATGTAACAACAGGTATGCCTTTACTCTTTACTTGATAAAACCTAGAAGCAAACATCACCCTATTCCCAATGAGCAGACATGATAGCACCTAGAATTTGGATATCTTCCTCTAGTAAAAGGAATTACACTTTTGCTCCTTAGACAAAAATCCAAAACTAGAACAGAAGCAGGACATACGTGAGATGATTTTGGAGCATCTCTCAGTTCAAAAACAGAAGGAAAGAAGTATAAATGCAATGCAGCAAGTGAGTGAACACATCTCTGAAGTAGTTTGTGTGTCTGCTGGACATTGTTACTGTTGCACTGCCATGTGCTCACTATACAGTGAGATAGGATACAGTGTACAGTATAGTTGAGGACTTACTGCATTGTCAAATTTGTGGGGTTTTTTATGCTTTTCACTGTATATTTGTGCCAAAAGTGTAGAAGACTCACTTTCTCAGACTTATAAATGAGTCCAACTTATAGCAGTTCTCACTGAACTGCATAAGCCATGGACTAACATACTCACAAACAGAGCAGTAGACACATGTCAACAAGATGTAGGAACCTTCTCAAATTCTTCTACCTATCTACTCCTCTCATCCTAACTCTGTCTAAGCCCCCATCCTAAAGGGAAAAGAAGCTCTATTGAAGAGTTTATTTACTGTAAACATATGTAGGGCTGCTAGTTGATTTTGATTTAATTCACATGGTTTAAAGGTGATAGATTAATGACTACCACAAATGGTCAGTTTGTAAGTTGTGCTTGATCCTATTGTGTTGCTGCTTGTATCAATTGAGTTAAAGGGTTGTGATTGATTTAATGAGTTGTCTTCTCTGATATTATGAAAATGAGAATGTCTATGAATCTTTAGAGACTCAAAAGCTAAAGCACATCTATATCAGGAAGATTTAAGTAATAACCCAGGAATTTTAAACCAAGGACAACCCAACAACAAAAATAAAAATGAGAAGACACTTAAGTAAGACACAAAGACAGACTTGCCGTTCACCAACGGCAAACAGTAAGGCAAATGATGATGAAAAGTCTGACAGTGAACCAGAAGGACACCGTCAACTCATAGTACAGGAAGTAACAAAACAGATCAATGGGGCTCTAGAAAAATTGAAAACAGAAATAGTTTTCCAGATAACAACAGAGATGGTGAACACAATGAAAGACATGATTAGAAATTCTAGAACAGAATCTGACAAAAAATAGATGAGCTCAGGACAATGATAAGCCATGAAGTCCCAGCATAAGAAAGAAATGGAAACAATGAATACCCAACATAGGAAAGAATTGGAATTCATGAAACAGATTTAAACAGAAATCCAGGAGATTAAAAACTCTATTGAAATTTTTCATAGCAGGACAAATGAATGTGAAGATAGAATTTCAGATGTAACAGTTAGGATTACAGTCAGTGACCATGAAAAGAGAGGTATCTTAAAATTGATTTCAAGAGATATTGATCCTACAGTTCCTGGATGATGCAAAGAAGAATAACGTAAGACTGACAGAAATCCATGAAGTAGCAGGAAAAAATACAAATGACTTAAAAAAGCTGTTCACAGAATTGATGACAGAAAACTTCCAAAAAAGAGGGGAAGAATTTCACATACAGATAAGTGAGGCTATGTGTAGGACTCCAACTAGCCACGATCAAAAAACTCTACACCTAGACATATATTAATCAAGATCCAGGGAACCCAACCAGAGAACAAAATACTACAAGCAGTAAGAGAAAAGAAACAAATCACATGCAAAGGAAAGCCCATCAGAATCACAGCAGACTTTTCAACAGAAACCCTCAGGGTAAAAGGAGAGCCTGGAGTGAGGTATTTCAAGTTCTAAAAGAAAACAACCTCCAACCCAGACTGATGTATTCTGCAAAACTCTCTTTCAAAATAGATAAGGAAATAAGATGCTTCCATGACAAAGAACACCTGAGAAACTTCATGAACACCAAACCAGTACTATAAGGAATTCTAGACAATATCCTAGAAAAAGACAATGAAGGTCACAGCACCATGAGGCCCAACAGAGCAAATCAAATAGGCAAGGCAAGAAACTAAAAGGAGAGGGGCAAAAGTAAAAATAGTCAACAAAAGAGCAATAACATGACAATAATAAGTCAGTACATATCAGTTATAATCATCAGTGTCAATGGCCTCAGTTAACCAATCAAAACAAATAGATTGGCAGAATGGATTAAGAAGCAAACTCCAATGATATGTTGTATACAAGAAACACACCTACTGTAAAAAGAAGCCCATAGACTGAAAGGAAAATGGGAGGCAATTCTCCATGAAGCAGGAGCCCAGAAAATAGGAGGGGTAGCTATCTTATTTGCAGACAAAGTAAATTTAAAGCCAACACTGATCAAGATAGACAAAGAAGGCCACTACCTCCTTGTAAAGGGAGCTATTCAAGAGGAAGAGATGACAATCATAAGCATATATGCATCAAATATTAATGTCCCAACTATATAAAATAAATATTAAGCAATATGAAAAACCAAATGAGCACTAATACAATTGTAGTGGGGGATATAAGTACCCCTCTATTACAAATAGACAGATCATCTAGGCAAAAAGCCAACAACAAAATACTAGAACTGAACCAAGCTTTTGAACATACGGACTTAATAGACATCTATAGAGTGTTCCACTTCAGAAAATCAGAGTATACATTCTTTTTGGCTGCACATGGGTCATTCTCCAAGGTAGACCACATACTAGCTCATAGAATAGGTTTAAATAAATCCAAAGCAATTGAAATCTTCCCCTGTATATTATCAGATCATAGTGCAATCAAGCGGGAGGTCAATAGCATAAGAAACCATAGAAACTTCACAAACATGTGGAAATTGAACAACACTCTCCTGAACAATCAGTGAGTCACAGAGGAAATTAAAGAAGAAATTAGACAGTTTTTACAAATAAATGATCATGCCAATACAACATACAGGAATCTATGGGACACAATGAAAGCAGTTCTACATGAAAAATTCATAGCAGTGAATGCCCACAGTAGGAAAACAGAGCAAGCTCAAATAAATAACCTAAGGGTGAATCTTAGACTCCTAGAAAAAGAAAAGCAAGAAAAACCAAAAGCTTGTACAAGAGAGGAAATTATAAATATTAGAGCAGAAATCAATGCAATGGAAACCAAGAGAATGATACCAAAAATACAGTGAATTGAAAAGTTGGTTTTTTGAAAGAATAAAAAAATATTGATAAACCCTTAGCTAACCTTGTCAGAAAAAAGGAAAGAAAAGGCTCAGATATGTGTAATTAGGAATGAAAAATGGGAGGTTACAATAGATCAAACAGGAATCCAGAGGATCTTTAATACCTACTTTGAAAACCTGAACTCTAATAAAATGCAAAACAAAGAGGAGGTGGACAGATTTTTAGATACTTAAGAATTATTAATGTTGAATGAAGAAAATAAAAAAATTCTAAACACCCCAATTACAAAGAGTGAAATTGAAAATGTAATTACAGTTTACCAACAAAGAAAAGCCCAGGTCCTGATTAATTCTGTGGGAGCCAGTCATGGCCCACTGGCATTTGACATTTGAAAGACAACTTCTTTCTTTATAATCAAGGCACTGACACAATGTGTGGTCAGGATGTTCCTAATTAGCATTTGTTAACATTTGTTACTTTTTAAGGACTGCATGTGTTAAACTTGTTTTTGACCCTGCATGGGAGAAAATAAAAGAGATAGCCAAATATCTGGTGTTATCTGTAGGAGTCAGGTGCTTCCTGTTAAAGATCTGATGTTATCTGTAGGAGTCAGGTGCTTCCTGTTGATGTGCCTTTAAAAGGAGCTGTTTCTGTGAAATAAATCAGACTTCTCTTGGTCTCCACTGAGGCTTGAGTGTTCTTTCCTTTCTTAATCCTCACTCCCCAGCTCAGGCATGTTCATGATGTGATGGCTGGACCACCACAAGTGGCATCCGAACAGACACCTGAGTATCAAGGGATCCAGTGAAGGACACCACAGAGAAGAATGAGGCCTCAACAAAAAGGTAAGGAGCGGTGAATTTTCTTGTAAATATTAAAAATGGGAGCCGGCAATAGTTGCATGATTTTTGTACATATGCTTAAAGATTTATTGCGTGTTGGTGATGCTAGAGTAGGGCACCAGCAATTGTGTAATTTTTTAGAATTTGTGGAAATGGTTTGTCCCTGGTTCCCTGAAGAAGGCACTGTAAACTTAGATACTTGGAGTATGGTAGGAAAACAATTACAGGATTATTATGCTGCACATGGACCTAGTGGGGTACCCATGGATGCTTTTAGTTTGTGGACTCTCATCAGAGATAGTTTGGATCCCAGACATAAAAAAAAAAAGAGAGCCCTCTTTGGTTGCTGTAGCTTCACAGCCCCTTAAAATTTAAAAAACCTGTTAGGATCAATTCTCAACCTCCTTTGTCCCCTGTTCAATAAAGGTTACAACAAGCTTTAAAGATTGAAAAAGATTTATCTGGATTTTCCCCTATCTGCCCAGTCTTTGATGCTTGAGATGCTAAAGAAAACCCTGTTCTCAAAACAATAAAAAAAAAAAAAATGAAAATGGCTTGGGGCCAATATGGACCAACAGCCCCTTTTACTTTAGCAATGCTTGATTCTCTGACAACTGGTGCTTTACCTCCTTTTGATTGAAAACAAATAGCTAAAGCTTGCCTGGGGGGACAATTTACTTTTGTGAGAGTATGAATTTGTAAAACAATGTAAAAAAAAAACAAAAACAAAAATAGGACACAGAGAGGGTTAAATGCTAATTATGAGATGCTTGCTAGAGATTGAAGCTGCCCCTAAAAGACCCCTACTGCTTTGAGCACTTAACCTTTACAAACCAATCGGTGAGTGCTTGTTCTTTTTGTTTTGCTTCTGTGTCTTTCTCTTCCTGTTAATGTCTGACAATTGTTAATCAGTAACTTGTGATCCAGATCATTTTGGAGGCCCAGAGATCCAGGCAGACCTGATAATGGACTCCATGCTGCAGGGGCTGGGAGATGTCCCAAACCCCCTTGGTCAGGACACCATCCTTTTGGTTTCAAAAAAAAAAAAAAAAAATCTAGAGGAAACCTCTCAGGAGACCTCTGGTTCTTCTTTCATTGTGGTTTTTGTAAGCCTTTTGTCTTACATTCTGTTTGGCCTCTTTTGCTCCCTTGTTTGTTTGGTTATATTGAATTTTCTGATAAAATGAGAGGGAGCTCATCTACCCCCTCACCTTGATTTTAAACCATTTCCAGGAGGTCCATCAGACTGCAGCTGACCTTGGACTCCACATAACTAAGAAAGAGATTTCAAAACAACCCAGCCTAGGAGTTGCTCAGACTTGTGCTTTGTGACAGTCACCTCCTAGTGAAAACTATTTAATTTTGGTAACACTTCTTGTGCATTACAAATTCTTGAACTGTGATTATAGGGTTAACTTACTCTTTTCTAAAAATTTAAGGTTAATACTGTTCTATTGGCAGCCAGTCAAATTTTAAGATGTAACAATCTGAAAACAGAAAAAGGACACTTTAAACTGAAGTTTGTTATAGAAGGTTAATAGTAAATGAGGCAGAAAAATATTAGGAAAGCTATAAGTAATAGTTATACTTTTGACATGAAAGGCTTTTGTATGTTCATCTTGTTAAAAACAGGTAAAGAAAGATATACAAGACCAGAAGGCCTAAGTATATAGAGGTGTGTGGAAATCATTTATTTATGTTTGCTTGTTGGTTTCAAGTTGTTATAAAAGGTTTACATTTACAGTCAAGAAGAGTTTTCATTCCTTTAACCCTAATTCTACAAGAGATCTCTGTTAATTTTGACCTGCAAAAATTTTGACTAGTCATAACTGAAAGGTCATAGTTCAATTGGCCAAAACCATCTGAGTGCACTTGTTTAAATTGTTTTATATGTTTGTCTGTCTAAGTGTTCAAAAATGTTTGTCCAATTATGTTTTTGATCAGAATGATGTCAAATAAAAATAGATTGTTGATTTCTACAACCTGGCTTTATAGGATTAAATAAAAAACTTAAAAGATAATTAAATATAAACCTTCAAGTTTAGATGCACTCCTGTTGGTAAATAAAGAAGCAGCTGCTCAGAAAATTTATTCTGATCTTTGTTCACTAATGGGAGCCACCAAAATAATTTTCATAGCCTTATGAAAAGATATGCCTTGTTAAATATGTATCATAGCCTTATGAAAAGATATGCCTTGTTAAATATGTTGTTAAAAATGTTTACATTGGTTATCATCAAAAGGCTGATTCTAAACATGTTTATGATGGTTATCTTCAAAATATAATATTTTCTGTAAAAAAAAGGAAGATCCTGTTGATACAAAGCTACATTACAGGACATAAGATTTCATATAATTATAATTATTATTGCTACTTTTCTGGTATACAAAATGTATTTATATTGTTTGACCATCCAGGTTTTCCAGCATATTGTTTATGATAATAACTTTTTGGTCCAGGTATTCTCCCTTCTCTTCTGCTCCACCTACTTATGGTTACAGGTACATTTATAGACCCACCACTATCACTGAACAGCTTGAATCTGGGTTTCCACTGAGGAGACTAGATTGGGAACCCAACACTGAAGCAGCAGAGAAAACTCCAGGATGTGTCTCAGTGCACAAGCAGAAATTTCATTCCAAAAAACAAAAAGTTTCCCTTCTTTATCCAGAACAAGGATTTAATGGGACTGGTGAACCTCCACAGTCCTTAATACTACAATTTTATGGAAAATATGTTATGTTACTATACCTCAGGAAAGGTTATTTAATGACACATCTCAAAAGTTTTGGACTGGTCTCTTTGAAATTCCACAGACTTAAGCTTATCTGCAGGACTTTGGTAAACAGATTCTGGTTTTTCTCAAACCAACATTTGAAAACTTGCTGCTACATTGGGAGAAATATGTTTATGATCAGATGTCAAAGTTACTAACCTTAGTTTTGAATGTTTTTGGCATGGGGCCTCTAATATATGAAATACCTTTGTTTTGCTCCTGATTTTGGTTGAAATACTTTCAGTTTTTCCCCATTCAGTATACTGTTGGCAGAATGTTTATTAAAAATGACATTTATCATTCTAAGTAAGGTTATTCTATGCCATTATTTCAAGGATTTTATTATAAGTGTAATATGAATTTTTGTCAAAGACTACTTCTCCATCTATTAAGATTGCCTTGCTTCTGTTTATGTGGTGTATCACATTTATTTATGTATGTTGAACCATCCTTGCATCACTGGGATGAAACCAGCCTGATTATGAGGTGTGATCTTGTTAATGTTTTTTGTTTTCTGTTTGCAAGTATCTTGTTGAAGATTTTTGCATCTATATTCATTAAGAAAATTGATCTATAGCTTTCTTTTTTTTGTTTTGTCTTCATTTGACTTGTGTATCAGTGCAATGCTAGCTTCAAGGAATGGATTAGGCAGTGTAGATTCCTTCCATTCAATTTCGTGGAAGACTTGGAGCAGTACTGACATTAGCTCTTCCCAGGAGTTCTTGTAAAATTCTCCAGTGATTCCATGGGGTCATAAGCTTTTATTATTTGTTAGGATTTTTATTACAGCCACAGTTTCCTTGCCAGTTATTGGACTCTTCAGGGCTTTTATATCTTCACAGTTCAGTTTGGTAATTCATATGTGTCTACAAATCTGTGCATTTTGTCTGGATTTTTAAAAATTTATTGGAATAGAGGTTTATAAAATACCTAAAATCCTCTGGATTTTGGTGGTGTTCATTGTGACTTTGTCTTTTTCAATTATAATTACACTGATTTGGGTCTTTTCTTTCCTTCTTTTAAGAACTTTGGCTAAGAGTTTCTGTATTTTGTCTGTTGAGAACCAACTCCTCTATTCATTAATTCTTTGCATTTTTATCTCAATTTCATTAATTTCTACTCTGACCTTTATCATTTCATTCCCAGTACAAGTTTTGGATTTGTGTTTTTCCTGTTTTTATAGGACCTTGAAATGCATCATTAGCCTATTAATTTGGGATTGTTCTATTTTTCTAACATAGGCATTTAAAGCTATAAAATAAATGTGGAACACTTCAAAATTTGCTTGTATTTCTTGTGTATTTCATGGTAATTTACTGTCCATATTCAACTTTTAGTTTATTTGATGCTGAAGCTGAAACTTTAAAATTTGTTTTATTCCCAATTTTGTCATTAACTAGCTGTGAGCTTGAAAGATCTTTCTGTTGCTCAGTGTCCTCAGTTTCTTCATTTGATCAAAACAAATGTGCTGTTTCTTTTCATAATTTATCATTAGTCTGTGGGATATATATTAAAGGATTATTCTGTGTGAGCATTTTTGGGACTAACACTTCCTTTAAAAGTTCATATCTAGTGGATAGGAAAATATTTTAGGAACAAATCCCCAGTAGCATGGGCACTAGCACAAAGAATCAACAAGTAGGATCTCATCTTATTAAAAAGCTTCTGAACTGCAAGAGAAATCACCAACAGATCTAAGAGACATCCTGCAATATGGGAAAAATATTTTACCAGCTATTCCTCAGATAAAGGTCTACTATCTAAAATATACAAAGAACTAAAAAATATCAGACGCCCCCCAGATATAAAGACCTGATTCAGAGATGGGCATCTGAAATATGAACATACATTTCTCAGTCAAAGAGTAAAAGCAGCAAATAAATATGTGAAAAAATGTTCAACATCACAGGTCATTTGAAAGTTGCAGATGAAAACAACACTGAGATTCCACCTCACCCCAGAAGAATGACTGCTATCAAGAAATCAAACAATAACAAATGTTGGCAGGGTTGTGGGAACCAAGCCTTCTTCATTGTTGGTGGGAGTGCAGACTGGTGGAACCACTGTGGAAATCAATATGGAGATACCTCAAACAGCTAGGATTGCAACTCCTATTTGACCCAGCTACCCCTCTGCTGGGTATCTTCCCAAAAGAATTAAAATAATCACATAACAGGGATATATGCTCACCCATGTTTATAGTGGCACAGTTTATAAAAGCTAAAACTTGGAAACAGGCCATTTGCCCATCAACTGGAGACTGGATAAAGAATATGTGGTTTTTCTATAAAATATAATATTACTCACTGACCCATAAAGAATGAGAAACTAGACTCATTTATATCTAAATAGGTGCACATTGAGTCCATACTCACAAATAAAATAAATATAACACACATGTTATATATTGATAATGTGAAATAGGAAGAAAGGGGCTAAAGGAGCAGGGGAAGTGGAAAGGGTAGGGGAAAGGAAAAGGAAAAATATGAGAAAAGGAGAAAGTGGAATCAAAATCTTTGTAAATAGGAAAGGGTGGAGGGGTAAAGGGAGAGCAGGGGAATGGAGAAAAATAAGAACCAAGATACATCATGTAAATGTACAAGATCCCAATGATGAATGTAACTGCATTGTATACCTAAAATGTACCAATATATTTAATGGGAAAAGTAAATAAAAATTCGTGTCTAGAAAGATGCTATGATTTTTTTAAAAAATGCCTTAAATTTTCAGAAGACACCAGTGAGTTGAAGTACTTGGTAGGGAGTCTATGTTAGGTACATTTAGTGACAGAAATGAGCAGAAAGATGATAGCAGCAGGAAAACTACAAGCTACTTCTTCAATGAAGTCCTGGAAAACTGCAAGTACAATTTAGAATGTAACACAAATTAGGTTCAGCTGAATAACTAAGAGATACTGAAAGACTAGAGAAGACTGTGTAATCAGATGACATTGTCACTAGTTTTATTTATTGCTGTCAAGTACTAGTGAGTTTACTTTTTGTTTTCAGCTACAGGGACATCATCATAACAGTTGATCCACTGTACTTAGTTGGAATCAAATACAGAAGTGTTTACTTTCTATTAAATTTTATTTTTAATTTTTTAATGATTTATATAAAATTCACATATATTTACCATAAAATACAATTGTGGTCTTCTTGTGTGTTTCTGGAGGGATATATTCTATTCAGGAAAAATTTACTGTTACTCAAAGCCTGAGTCAGGTTCTTTTAGATTTTTTTAACAAATGAGAATTTCTAACATGGTATCTTAAATTTAAATGGATTAAAAAGCTGGCTATTTGGAGACAATACAGGAAATGATGTAGAAAAGTTGTTTTGACATATGGTCACACCTAGGAGTTCAAAAGAAAACTAAATGGGAAATAGTGAGATTCAAATTTGTGTCCTTCAACTTCTGTGTTTGAATGAATGTCAAAACTTTTTGGTATTTAACAAAAATTCCAAAAAGGGAAAATCCTATTGAAAGTCCTACAAATAGATTTCTGCCTTTCACATCATCAATATGATGAGTATTTGGTATGAACAAAAAGTAAAGTTAATTCAAACTGTACCAGCTACAATGACACAAAGAGATACAAGGAAACATTGTTGTCCTTGAGATACTTACAAGTTCACTGGAGAATAAAAAATGGCAGAACAGAAATGCTACACCTCTGGTGCTGACCACAAATGCCACAGAAATGCAGGACAGTAATGGACTTCAGAAGTTCTGCATCTTAAGGATACTGAGGAACATGCTTTGATTGGATAAAGTAGGAAAGTGGCAAGTTTGACCCCAGTCTGGGCAAATTAGTGATCCAAGGAGACCCTATCTCAAAATAAAAATAATGAAAATAAAAATATATTAAGGGTTGGGGGATGCACCTCAGTGTGAAGGCCCCAGGTTCAGTCTCCAGTACTGCAAACAAAACACAAATAAAAATTACCCAGCAACCACGACTGAATTATTGAGATTTGACAGGGGGCAAAGACATAGCCTAGCTTAAAGAGCAGGAAAAACCTCAATAATAGGGAAATAAGCACATGGGAATATTTGGAGAATATCAAATTGTTAAAATACTAATATTTATTTGTTTATATTTATGGACTGGGTAAATACTAATATTACCTAAATTTTGATTAGAATTCTGGAAATAGGATTTAGGAGTTGGGATAGATGAAAGGGGGTTCACGTGCTCTTTTGGGTGCCCCTTCCCAATTAGGCCACTCATGCACCAAGAGGTCTGGCTGGAGATCTTTATTGTAGGGAGGTGAGCAGGAGGCAGGAAGGCAGAGAGAGAGAGAGAGAGAGAGAGAGAGAGGAAGAAGAAGAAGCAGAAGGAGAGAGAAGAACAAAGAAAGGAAGGTCCTTTTATCAGTTTTGGGGTGGGCTATTGCTTATTTACGAGGAGTGAACTACTTTTAACCTATCACAGGCCAGATTGCTTTTATGAGCCCAGTCCTGCAGACACAGGTTTCAACTTTCATGGACCACTGTGGCCTTGGGGGGGGAGGGAAGCCAGAGATAAGGGCATGAGGTCATTTTAGGAGCCAAGATGTACCAGGAGAATGCAGCCTGTGAGGCGGCGTCACAGCATACTTTAACATGATCAATTCCCTAACATTCCCCACTCTTTGATTTTGGATGACAATTGGCAGCCAACATATCCATGGGCAGATGGAAAAGGGGCAGAGTGTCTGTCTTCTATAACTACTTCCTGCAGAATTGGGGCGACAAGTCAACCTAGGGGCAGGCATGGAGGTTGGCCAGCTGAGTTCTCCTTTATGAACATGGAATTCTTGACAGCAGCAGCATTATCATTGGAATTGTTGGTAGGGCTTCCTGAGAAAAGTCCAAGCACACAAATCAGTTAATGAGGGAGGGGAGAGTAGAAGATAATTTGTATGAGGCTGTGGACTGGTTGGAGGGTTACTAAGAACAAGTATAAAGGTAAAGATTGTGACTTCAGACAGGGTGAAATCTGATAAAGTTTTTTGGAGCTGTGCATTAGTGATCTAGTCAGCTGTGCAGGTAATAGGAGGAGGGTGGGGAGCAAACCAGAAAATATCAGTCCAAAGATCACTTAGAAAATGTTTAAATTGAGCCGAGATCTGAGCTATGGTTAGTTGGTTGGCTGTCATGTAACACGGTGGTCTCACTGGGGTCTCTGGCCTGCAGTATCAGCTGGTGAGCTGTCTGTTGGGAGACTTGAGTGGAGAGGCAGCTGACCTGGGATTGAATAAGATGGAGAACACAGGGGGCAACTGTATAGGTAGATATGGAAAGGGCAGCAGAAATCAGCTGTGGGCCAGTCTGAAGAGCGACAGGAATTTGATGATTTGGGTAAAGAACTGGCATAAGGTGGCCTGGAATGTGATTTCAGGAGATCATACCTGGGTCTGAAGGAGGGCTGAGTTAGGCTGGGAGAGTCAAGGTATATGTCAGGGGTCTATCGGCTTGGGCAAGGTTTAGAAGAGAAAACAGGAGCAGGAGAGGAAGCTTTATTGTTTCCAGTAATTAAGAATGGCAAAGAATGAGATTATGAGATAATAGGTCAATGAGAGTAAACACCTGGAAGTAAAATTATAATTGGGAGGAGATACTGTGGCCAATCCTATCCCAACAACAAGTCCCAGGAGTACTAATATAAGAAGACTTAGGATATCAATGGCTGTTGTAGCGTGAAATGGGTCACAATATCCTGTGAGAGGATGAGAGGGTAAATAGTTAGGTTGGCTTATTTGACTCAGGACTGGATGATGGTGAAGGATCCTGGGCAATATTTAAATTTAGAGCAGGGCTTTGAAGAGAGGATGAGAGGGTAAACAGTTAGGTTGGCTTATCTGACTCAGGACTGGCTGATGGTGAAGGATCCTGGGCAATACTTAAATTTAGAGCAGGGCTTTGAGTGCATTGTCTCCTGAAGGGGGGAGGGAAGCCAGAGATAAGGGCATGAGGTCATTTTAGGAACCAAGATGTACCAGGAGAATGCAGCCTGTGAGGCGGCGTCACAGCATACTTTAACATGATCAATTCCCTAACAATGTGGGAGTAACCATAAGTGTCTTATATATGGCCCTTTTCATAAAATCTTTTCAAAACCTTTGTAGGTCAATTAATATCTCATAGAATTAGAATCAAAAGGAATGAAAATTGTTGTTATAAAAGTAAACCTTTTGTAACAAACTTGAAACCAACAAGCAAACATACATATTTTCCTGTTAAATCATTTCCACATACCTTTTCTACATACTTAAGCCTTCTGGTCTTGTATATCTTTCTTTATATCTTTCTAACGAAACATACATACAAAATCTTTTCATATCAAAAGTATATCTCCTTATAAAGAACTCAAAACAATCAGTCCCCCCAAATATAAAGACCCGATTCAAAAATGGGCATCCAATTATATAACCTGTTATAAATGCTGGCCCATTGTCATTGTCTATGGAGAGAGGTAGACCAAACCTTGGAATTTTTAATAAAATCTTGTACACTTCTGAAGCCCTCTGTTTTTATAGGGAAGGCCTCAGGCCCTCTAGAAAAAGTAAAACCACATAACATTTAGACAGACAAACATATAAGACAATTTAAAATAGAGTGTACCAGATGGTTTTGGCCAATTGAATTATAAAATCTTTTAGTTATGACTAGTCAAAACCTGTGCAGGTCAATTAACAGATCTCATGGAATTAGAATCAAAAGGAATGAAAGCTGTTACTATAAAAGTGAACCTTCTGTAACAAACTTGAAACCAACAAGTAAACATACATATTTTCTTGTTAAATCATTTCCACATACCTTTTCTACATAGTTAAGCCTTCTGGTCTGTATATCTTTCTTTATATCTTTCTAACAAGACATGCATACAAAATCCTTTCATATCAAAAGTATATCTCTTTTACCCATAGTTTTTTTTTAAATATTTTTTTCTGCCATCTCACTTATTATAAACCTTCTATAACAAATTTCAGCTTAAAGTGTCCTTTTCCTGTTTTTAGATTGTTACATCTTAAAATTTGACTGGCTGTCAATAGAGCAGTATTAACCTTGAGTTGTTGTCAACAAAGTAAAGAAAAGAGCAAGTTAATCTTATAAGCACAATTTAAGAATTTGTAATGTACAAGAAATGTTTAAAGCACACCAATTAAACTTAATTCAAATTAAAACAAAGATATATTTAATAAATAGTTAAAATTTCTAATTTGATTTTTCTTGTAAAAATCTTTTGATGTATGGTAAAACACAATTGCAGTTTTTTTGGCTTGTAGTGTTTTTTTTTGTTGTTGTTGTTGTTGTTTTTTTCTTTCTTACCTGATTTTAATTTATTAGAATTTTTTTCATTTTAATTCTTTTTAATCTGAGTGTAAGCACTGTTCCATTTTCTGAGTTTGACCATGTTTTCCATTTGCATCCTGTAGCACAGTAAATCTAAACAATTCTGTTTTTGTCTCCACCTATTTTATATTTTCTTAGCATCTCAAGTGGGGCAGGGGATAGCTAGACTTCCTGCAAAGGGAAAACACCAGAATTTGTCTGCATCAGTGTCACATTTTCTGAAAGTCAAATTTTTTATGGGAAAAACAGCAGATTTGTCAAGCAATTGTTTTAAGACCAAAACTAAATAGTTCTTACCAGTAGCTGATTACCACGGAGCAGAAGCTTGAGCAGCTCCTAGAGCACAAGGGGCTCCACGTTATCAAAGTCTCAGGTAAGTAAAACAAAGGCTGATAATTTTTCCTTTGTCTAGAGTTGTCCTGTGGGCAAAGTCTGGCTTAGCTGAGACCATGATGACTCACAAAGGTTTTTTTTTTTTTTAAACATCTTTGGTTGTAGTTTTATTGTATAGTCCCCCATAAAATTGTTATCAAAATTTTGAATTATGTACTTAAGAACAGTTGGTTTAGTATTAGCATTCCCATGACCATTAGATATTCTCTTATTCGGTGAAGTAAAACAAAGTGTGGGGTGTCCTTCCAGAAAATGGTCTTGTTTATTTACTGGGAGGGTTCTTTAAGTGCAAGGGATCAGTCCAGGTAAATGTGAACATGTCTTGAGAATCTTTGTGTAAAGGGATATAAAAGAATGTATCCTTGAGGTCTAAAACAGAAAAATAGGTGGCATCAGATCAGATGGAAGACAGGAGGGTATATGGGTTTGGCACGATTGGGTGTATGGGAATAACAGCTGAATTAATAATTTTGAGATACTGAACTAATTGATATGTTTCATTGGGTTTTTTTACTGCTAAAATGGGAGTGTTAAAGGGAGAGTTAGTATGTCTCAGAAATCCCTTCTGTAAAAGATCATGTATTATGGGAGTTAACCCTTCTAGGCTAGAGCAAGGGAGGGGGTATTGTGCCAAACTTGGAAATTGTGAGGGATTTTTAAGGAGAATTCTGACAGGGGGACATTTGGCTATTGAGGGAGAGTGAATATCCCACACTTGAGGATTAACAAGAGAGGGGCTAATCGACCAGTTGGATTGGGAAGATGGAGATTGGAGGACTTGGGATAGTACCAGGCAGAAAGAAGCTGTCAGAGTGCTGGAAGGGTTTGACCATAAAAAATGAATGGATGTTCCAATTTGAGATAAAATGTCATGACCCAATAAGGGAATGGGACAGGATGGGAGGACTAGGAATGAATGAAGGAATGAAAAGTCGCCAATTGTGCATGACAGTAAGGGAGTCTGGTGAGGGCGCTGTAGTTGGCCTTCTACCCCAACAATAGAAGTCTGAGAAAGGGAGGTAATCCCCCAGTATTCTCGTAGTGCAGAGAAGTTGGCACCAGTATCCAGTAAAAAAGAAATGGTCCTACCTGCCACAGTTAAGGTTACACTGGGCTCCTGGGCAGTGATCCGCATTGGGCCAGGTGTGCCAGGGCCTCTTCATAGTCCCTCAGTTGTTGCAAGACCTATCAGGTAGATATGTTGGGGAGTTACGGGGCTGACAGTCTGATGGCGGGTGAGTGCCAAGGGACAGTCTCTACCCCAATGTCCCTTCTGGTGACATTTGGGACAGGGCTTAGTTGGCACCCTGGGATTAGGACAGTCTTTTGTCCAGTGGCCTTCCTGATTACACCTATAACAGGGGCCTGTTGGTTGGGAACCCTTTTGAAAGGGTCTCCTCTCCTGTGGAGAGGGTGGCCTGGTCGAATTAAGAGCTTGTGTTAGCAATTGATATTTTGTAGGTCATCTTGGCTGTGATAGGCCTTGAATGTTGTTGCCAGGACCTCTGCAGGAGGGGTCAAGGGCCCCTGATCAAGCTTTTTTAGTTTAAGTCTAATGTCAGGGTAGTTCTGAGAAAAGAAGTGCATCATAATTAATCTCTGGCCGTCGACAGACTCGGGGTCAAGTTTAGTATGTTGTCGGAGGCTATCAGTTAACCTTTGTAAGAAGGTGGACAGGTTTTCATTTTTATCCTGTATAATTTCATTTAACTTTTCATAATTAATGGACTTCATGGTGGCTCTGGGGAGCCCATGAAGGAGGCAATTAATGTACCTGTTTCGAGCTTCATTTCCCACCTCTGTGTTGTAGTCCCATTCTGGGTCTTGATCAGGGACTGCAGCAGCACCTGCTGGGTGGTGATTGTTGGTTAAATGTTCTTGGTATACATGTGCATGAGCCTGATCCAGCACTCTTCTATTTTCCTCGGGAGTTAAGGCATTGATTAAAACTACAAAAAGATCATGGTAAACTAGTTGATGAGACTGAGTCAAAAGTTGAAATTGTTTTATAAAGGTAATTGGATCGGCTGTAAAAGAACCAAGTCTGGCCTGAATGAGAGCTAGTTCAGACATAGGAAAAGGAGTATGAATGCGGACAATTCCTTCGGCTATAGCTACCTCGCCCAAGGGCACCATCATGTAACCCATATGTGACCTGGAGCAAGTGAGGGGTGGAGTTGGCACATGGGGTGGGGCAGTGGGTGGTTCGGAAGAAATGAGAGAGGTGGGAGAGAGGTCTTTGTCACCCGGTAAGGAGGAGGGTCATCTGCCAGATCTGGTTGGTTTGAAGAATCCGGAAGGAGCTGGGTCAGTTGTGGGGCGACCTTGAGACAATAGAAATATGGGAGAGACTTTGGTGGTGGAACAAAGAGAGGATTGGCTAGCCAGATAGGAAAAACCCTGGACATATGGGATCTCTGACCATTTTCCTTGTCACTTGCACAAGTTGTAAAGGTCTCTAATCAGACCCGAATCAAAGGAGCCATTAGGAGGCCAGATGTTTTGATTGTCTAACTGATATTGGAGCCAAATTTGGGTGGACAAGCGAATTAGTTGCTTAGGTTTTAGATCGAGACCCTCTAAATTCCAGAGTAAGCATCCCAAAGGAGAGTCGGTGGGTATAGAGGAACCAGAGCCCATGACCACCAGGACAGGAGGTTATCAGAAGACCAGACATCTCCGAGAGTTCTGATAAAACTCCTCTTTTTCTAGACCCAGTCTAGAAAGCTGAAATTCGGTCTCCCACGAAGGCGTCCTGGACTTAGTTCAGTTGAGTCCCGGACTCAACCGAGGCAAACCTGGTTTGCCAAAACTGAGGGACAGAGGACCTGGGCCCTAGCCTTGTCCCGGATGTGGTCCTTGTGGGTGGTCTGGAGTCTGGGGTCCCTTTATCCTGAGGACTTCTCAGAAAGGGAAACTTACCCAAAAAGGTGTGGGTTGGTAGATCAGTAGGTTGGTGATGGCTGCAAAGATGGCGATGAGGAAAATGGTCACAGACATTGGGCGGAGGTTGAGTAGGGGTGCCCTGGAATCTGGGTTTCGGGCCCCAGGCGTTTAGCCTGTGGACCTGGCAATCCTAGATCCCACTTCTGACACCAATGAATGGTCATTTCATATTTTGTCCTTGATTTTAATTACAATACTAACCAATACTGTTTCTAATATTTTATCTCAATTTACTAATTGGTAGAATGTGTATAATCGTATAAGTATTCTGTTGTTAATATACAAAATCTCAATGATTTTATGTGTTTAAAAAGGGAAACATAACCATAAATGATCATATTGAAAAATATAAAGTATGGACGTTTATTAGTGATTTTATATATATTGCTCTGAATATATTAAAACAAACATTTATCTTTAATATAAACTATAATCATTCTAGTTGCATTATAAGCATTTGTTACATTTCTAGTTAATACTTTAACTGGCTGTCACCAAAGTTTTATTTCATATGCCAGTACTTCTCTAAGGATTCCTACTGTCTGGTTATATAAAAGTTAAACGTAGTTCAATTAAGATGTAGCTTGATACTATTAGGGTATTATAACTAGGAAAAAATCTCTCCATTATCCAGAAAACTCCACATTGGTAACAGGAAAATAATACCTTTTTTATTATTGAATAAGTATTAAAATAAAATAAAATGTTTGCCCCAAGTCCACTTTTAAAGGGATCATAAAAAGAGACATCTTATTGTTTCATGTATTCAATCTGATACATCCACTCTGCACATATTCACTGTGTACCATCCACAGTTTTTTCAGAATACTCTATAACTATTTCTTAAATAAAATATCCTGAAAGACCCATTTGGTCATTGTGCATCATCTATTTGGCAAGAGGGTGACCATAAATGTGGTTTAATTGGCTTTGTCTAAAGGAAAATCAACTTTTTGTGCTTCTGATAGGAGAAAGATTTTCAATTTGGAGAAAGGCAGCCATTCAAGCTCATGCCTTTCCATGGAAACTAAGTGAGGTAGGGTTGGCTTCTTTGATGGTAATCACACATCAAAGAGATGGTTCTTGGGCCCCCGAGAAAGGCATACCTAGGCTGTAACCCTAGAAAAAGGCTTATGTAGCTTTTAAAAATATTTTCAATTGAGACAGAGACAGAAAGAATTCTTTTCAAACTACCTGAGAAAGGGGGATGGAAGGAGTCTCTATTTTTAGCAAGGGAAAATTAAATTAGTATCAGATTTATTATTTTTAAATTTTATTTGCCTAGAAGTTATGATTTAGTTAAATAACAAATTTGTGGCAATTTCCATTTAAAACCAGAAAAAATTCAGAATCTAGTAATAAAAAATTAGATGTAACAAAGAACAAAAATACCTTATGGTATATATATGATTAAAATCACTGATTTCAAAGTAATCTGACTGATACATAGCTTAAATTTCTTCACAGTAAAGTTCTATCATTCTATCATCTAAAGTAGCATTAAAAAATGTATTTGTAATTTTGAAGATATTCTGACTTCTATCTGTCACTACTTATCTACATATTTGTCAAACTTCTTCCAGTTTTTGAGGTTACTTGTATATGGTCTTGGTAAAAATTAAAAATTACTAGAAGAGTAAATTTTTTTTTTTTTTTGGCACTGGGGATTGAACTCAGGCCCTTGCGCTTGCAAGGCAGGCCACTGAACCACTGTGCTAAATTCCTGGCCCCTAGAAGAGTAGATTTAAAAAAAATCATCTTATAAACCAATGAAGAATTCAATAAAGAGCAGTGAATTTGAATACCCAATATTTAAATAAATTGACACTAGTGTGGTATAAGCAATAAATCACCTTTTACTCTGGGGCTACTTGCTGATAACATTCTCTTGGGCTTTGCTTTGATAGTATTACAAAGCCTAAGAAACACAAGTGAAGACCTAAGAACTGGCCATAATCTATAGTTTTATAAGCTTTGCCTTTCTCAGTGAAACTAGGACCTCAAAGGCCCATGCCTTTTGGAAAAGAGCAGGAGAGATGTGATTTAACCCCACTCTATTCTCTTAGCATATTGAATCCCCAGAGATTTCAGAGAGGCAGTCATGGTCCTGAGCAAGGTAACAGAAGAAAATATAAAAGAAATAAAAGACCTGTAATCTCAGCATATAATCACGGGAGGACCCAAACTTTAGTCCAGTTTGTGTAACTTGGTCAGGCCCTGTCTCAAAATAAAAAACAAAAAAATGGTCTGGGGATATAGCTTAGTGATAAGGCTCTATGTTCAGTGCTGAGTATAATACATACAACACATGTACATAACACACACATACACACACACACATACAACGTGGCATATATTGATCAATGTCAAGGTTCTATGTACACTAACATGTTTCAACTTTCTTAGGTTGGGATATCTGAGTGATTTAAGAAGTTTCATAAATGAGAATGGAAATCTGTAAGAGCAGTTTCCTTTGAAAGATTTCTCAAATTCTGGGATTTGAATGTGCTCCTTTATATTGTGGAGTCTATGGCCATACTATGTTGAGAGTGCCTGATCTCAGAAGCTAAGCAGGATTGGGCTCATTTCGTACTTGGATGGGAGTCCTTTGTATTTTGGAGCAAATTTTGGTACTAGTAGCACAGCTCTCAGATATGAAACAGACTGGGACATCTGTAATAGTAATATATCCTAAATATCAGCTCAAGAATTAGGGAAAGGTAGAGCTTTTCCCTAACCTCTGTGAGGCTATGGATTTAATCCCCAGCACTCAGAGGGGGAAAAAAAAAGGAGAGAGGAAGGAGGAGGAAAAGGAGGAAAAAGGGAGAAGGAGGAGAAGAAGGAGAGCAAAGTAACATGGTAGATCTAGTTTTAGTTTGGAGAAATTTTCTTGCTTTTCTTATATTGGCTGTCCTGAATTACATTTGCAACCATATATGAGCTTCTTTTCTCCACATATCACCAGTAATATTTTTTATTAATAATAGTCATTCTATTGGGGATGAGATGGTATCTATTATGGCTTTGATTTACATTTTCCTAATGGAAAATAATCTTTAGCATTTTTCATATACTCTTTTCTTTTGTTTACAAATATCTGTTTAGAACACTTACCCATTTTACACTCTGATGACTTTTCTCTTTGTTGTTGACTTTTTTCATTCTTTGTGTTACAGATATCAATCTGCCATCAGATAGAGAGTTGAAATATATTTTCCCCATTCTATAGTTTGTCTTTTCACTCTTGATTGTTTCCTTTGTTGTGCAAAAGCTTTTGAGTTTTGTGTAATTCATTTGTCTATTATTTGCTTTTGGTTCTTCTGCTTTTGGGGTCATATCCAAAGAAATCGTTGCCTATAGCAATGCTACATGTTGAAGTACTCCATGCTATGTTCATGCTTCATTGTTTTAGCTCTTCAGTATTATATTAGGTCTTTGATTGACCTTGAGTTGATTTTTGAACAAGTTGAGAGATCATTTATTTTAATGATATCGCTATTTGATTTTCCCAGAACCATTTATTAAAGAGGTTGCCCTTTAACCAAAGAGTGTATTTGGTGCTTTTTTTTGGAGATTCCAGTTCTCTTTCACTGACCTCTGTGTCTGCTCGAATGCTAGTTCCATGCTGTGCTAATTTTTGTGGCTCCGGAGCATATCAAGGATTATTATGACTGTGACATACTATGAATTTTGATGGCTAGGATTTTATTCTGTATTGTCACATCAATGTCTGTCAGTATGATTTGTTAGTTTTTTGCCTATGAAAATGTTATATAAAATTTTACTAATTATAGAATAATAATAACTAAAACACACATGTACACTGAACTTTTTAAAAACTGAAAAATCTAAAAGAATTATCCATCAAAGGCACACATGTGGAACAGAGCAACATTATTTTCCTTTGAAACCTATCTTTATTTGGGGGAAAGTACATATAAATGGAGACTTAGGGCTTATTTTGGGCTAGGGAACAAGGAACTAAATGGGATTTGTGATTTGTAGGTTGCAGATAGTGAAGAGGGAAAGAGAGAAGCCGATTGTCTATCACATCTTGTGCTATTGAGACCTGAAGAAAAGCTCTAAGTAGACACTTGTGTGACAGACTTGTGAGCACTGAGGATCCCAGCATACTTGTAAAATTCATCTCATCTCCTCACCATAGTGCATTGAACTCCATAGTGCATGGATCCTGATATTTCTTGATCTGCCAGTGTTACAGCCTTGCATTAGTCACTTGAGTAGCTAAGAAAGGGGAAGTGCACAGAAATACTACTTATTACAAGACAGCATGGGCCCCTGTTGCAGAACTATCACCTTGTCGAAGAAGGACAAGTCCAGCCATAAAGGGCATCCAAGACAAGAGTCATTCTTAGGGATCCAAGGTAAGATGCAAACTTCTAGTAATTAGTTTGAAACAGACCATCTTACCCTGAACTTCTGTAAGGTGACACTGGAAAGGTGGGAAGGTCAAAATAGAGCAGCCTAATAATCAAGTCTTCGCTTGCATAGCATTTCAAATCTGAATGTCACATTGATATGCATAATTTCATTTGAACTTTATCAGAGTTTGGTGTGTTAGGTGGAGCAAGCCATATTATTATTTTTTAAATGAATAACCTTACATAATAAGAGGTCATGTTCCTAGTCCAAGGTCACACATCCATTCAGAGGTAGAATCGGGTCAGCTAGGCAAAGGAGGAATAAAGTTTTTGACTTGACTATTAAACTATTTTCTTCATTATTTTTCATAGTAATTTATACTCATAAACCACATAGACCAAAGGGAACTCTTCTGAAATCCCCTTTGCAGCTAAACTGGAGTGGGATATGGTTAGTTGTTCTGTACTGTCACTGACTTACTGTTAGCTTTTGAGACCTTCTTAGTGTGACTGAGCCCTGTCAGCTGAATACCTGAATTAATATATGAGATTTACCCATAAAAAATAAGTTGAATCTTGATTTTCCAAAATACTAGTTACTCTTAAAATATCACTTCCATGCACATTTGAAGCTCCTCAAGGTATCTTCAATGGGAATCAAGATATGCATTTGTGTTGTCTTATTTTGAAAAATGATGATGCTGCTAAAAGTAATTCAGTAAAGATTTCTGATCACAGCTGGTTTGACAGATAGGAGCCAAATAAACTTCTTGTTGAGAAAAGTAAGTTGCTTGATGATTCAATAAGCTGAACTTTCAAATGTGCTTCCATTAGTCTATGAATACGAAGTTATGCATGGAAGGTACCTTAGATTTTCACTTGGCTGCTTGCAAAGATTAATGACCAATGTTGCAGACAAGGAAGAAAAATTGTACCGACTGTGGGTAAATGGACAGGATATCTTAAAGTTTCCCTAAGTAGCACTTAAATTTCCTTTTCTCCTTGTGTAAGGTGACATTTTACTCCTTCCAATAAATGAAAGCATTGCAAAAAAATATAATGGGCTCAGTTAAGTTATATTTTAACTCATTAAGCCTCTTCCATTAATTTTGTTAAAAACTAGCTTCACCATCTTGTATCCCCAAATGCTCAACAATACAAAATACAAAAGGATGTACTTGACAAGTGCTCTTGACATTTTTTCAAATATTTACAGGATTCGAATTTTAAATTCTGGCTGTGGAAGAATGAGAATACTTAAAATTTTTCAGGCATTTGAAGAGAGTAAGTAGCATCATTTGAAGTCTAATTTTAAAGTATAATCCTCTCAGAATTATATCATTTTAAAGCTGAATAAGTGAATTACTTTTGCATTATCTGACCCTCAATCTGGCTTGCTTCAGGAGACTAGCTAAATTTAAAACATTTTTATGATTTTTAGTGTTGGAGTACAGTGGGAATCAAATATATGGATTTTAATAAAAAACTGACAGTGATCTAGACATTCCAAATGATGCAAGCTAATTGTGCCCGTGACAACAACTGAACCATTTGTAAGGTTGACAACAGGTAGAATCCAGAGGAACATACTTACTTAACTTTCTATTCAGGGATAAACTAAACTAGTTCCTACTGTGGTATCCCTGCCCACCGCAACCTCTTAGCAGTTGGAGAAAACCTTCATCCTTGATGACTAGGCTCTAAGGTTACTTGATAGAGAACTGCCAATAGGGTCTTATAAAGTCTCTCACAATACTAGTGAATCCTTTGACTTGATCTTAGCCAAAAGGCCGAGAAGCAATAGTGAACCGACTTTCAATCTTGCTTCTCCAGGAATTTTGCTTTAGGGAAAAATCTCTGGGCACCTCTGAGTCCATTGGCTTTCACCAAGCTGTCAGATTTCCAGTTGTAGGCTGCTGCATGGTTTCTTGCATGGTTTTAGTTCATGGAACTGTGTTGTGCTTGGTTGGGATCCTGCTACTTCTCATTCATTCCAACCTCCTTTCTCTAGATCAAGACTCTGGTGTTCCATCCCAGCCAGTGGCAAAGGTCCCATATCAACCTGGGTAGATTGCATAGAAATCAAGCACCTGATTCTCCCAATAATGTCTTAAGCATTGTAACTGAAGAAAGGTCGGGCCATTATTTTCCAACCTAATGCAAAGACTTTCTGAATATGGGAAATATAATTTTTATTTTGGTGTTTGCTTTAGATCCATGATAAAATTTTAGGCACATAATATACTACTATATAGGGCTCTTTCAGATATTCCCCCTTTTTGTTAGTTGGCACCTCACAACATAATTCCTAACTCCAGAGAGGGAGTTGTAGTGGGAAATTTGCAACTCTAAAAGGAAGTGGGCTAACTGTAGATTGTGATAGGATGCCTCAGATTTCATTATCCAATTTTAAGTGCAGGAAAAATCGGAGGACAAGCACTAATAAGTTATCTAAGTAGGATTTGTTAGGCTTTTCCTTTATCTCATTACCTTTGGTCTTTTTCCAAACATGAAGAAGAAATAAAAAGGAAAGGGCATTGAAAACATCAGCCAAAAGGATGGTGGCTCTCTCTGACCCACCTGGCCCCTGGCAGAATCAGACAGAGTGAGAATTTGCAAGCTAAGAAAGATATGGACTGGGAAGGCCAATGGGATTGTCTCTGATGAGGCGGCTTTCTATAATGCTTAGAATTGCTTTGATGGGTTTTAGAAATACAATAAAGAAAGGCAGGAGACTATGCTGTTTCACTTTGATTTCTGGTCTCAAGTTGGCATTTGTGGCTCATATGACTACCTCCGTTCATGTTCCAAAACCTCTACAAATAATACATTCCTTTATATGACAGTATGAGCTAGATGCATCCTACTGGATTACTCCTGATACCTTCAGTGAGAATACAGTGTGTATGGAGTGTAAATGGGCCAGTACAACATGGTCCGTTGCTTCCTAATGCTCAATGTCTGGCTATAATGGGTACTTAGCAGTACAGCCTCTGAAAATGATTTGTACCATATCATTTTGGCTTATTGCAGAAGAGTCACTTGCTGCATTCATTTTGTATACTTAGGAGTCCAACTCAGGTAGGGAGATTATTCAGCCTTTAAACATAAGGAGGAGAGCATCTTGACTTTATTGTTGTTGCTAATGCTGTTAATTGCTGTCCTGACAGTACCTTTTATGAGAATAAATGCTTTCTGACAAAAATTTCCTTATTAGCATACTCCTGAGAAACCCTACATCAGATTTAGCTAAATGGAATTTGTTTTCAGCTCGATGCAATATCTCCTCTGTAAACTTACTTAGAGGCCTTAGATCTCTCAGGACAGTATTGCACATGAGAAATCTTAGTCAAAATTTCACAGAAGTAAACTCAACACTTAGTAGTCCTTGATGCATACCCAAAATGCATGATACAGAATAGTGACAATATGCTGTATGTCAGGAAAGTGACAAATGCAACATTTGCCTTTCGTCTTTTTTTTTTTGGATACAGAAAGCCAGGCCAGGAATTTTTTCCTTACCGCTGTCTCCTGTAGTGTTTGTTGCTTGCTGGACTTGAGAAAACATCAAATTATCTATCACTAAAAAAGTGAAAAGCACAAGCATTTTTTCCTAGTAGATATAAGAAAAGAATTATTTTTGTGTATTTTTCCTCTAATTCTGGAAAACATGAATCTTACTGAAGGTGAAGCATTTCTGTTTGCCTGTGCACTTTCAGCTGCCTTTGACTTCTTCGTCTCCTTTGCTTTATATTTGGAAGCTGCTGGCAATTTAATTTCTTAAATATTGTTTACGATTCATTTTCAAAAAACATTAAGAAAAATCCATGTCAACTTATATATGTTGTGCATTAGGGAAAGAGATTTCAAGATGGGATATTCATAAAGCACTTTACAATAAATTTCCTCTTACTGCAAAATCAATTCATCACACTCAGAAGTTTAAGCATACAAATAAAAATAACCTCCAAATGAGCAGTTATAAACTCCTTAGAGGATAAAATAACATTACAATCTAGAAATGGTAAAGGATAAATATAATATAGGTGATAAACCAAATATTTAAAAGTAATAGAAATGCAAAGAACAAAGAAAAAAAATTAACATATTATGAAAAAGCATGAGTTAAAGGTAGAAAATACTAGATAGGACCTATTAAGAGATCATTAAAGGAAATGAATGCAATCTATTGTAGGACTGCAACAGGGAATTGCAATAGAATTATGAATGAGTCCCATACTCCTGATACTCCTCTCATGTTCTGATTTTTGCATAAACTACTTTTGGAAGTGCAATCAATATTTAAAGCAAAGACCTCATTACAGCAATGTTTACTGTTGAAAAATATTCCATATGAAATGGGCCTTTCTTGGTTTCTTCAAATGGGGTTTAACTAAAGATGAATTGGCAGGCTTTCTTCATATATAATATAACATAGTATGCTTTCTCAATAGATGGACACTAAGAACAGTTAGGGTATTTAGTATGAAAGTAAAATCTAGTAACCTTAATGTGAAACAGAACAAAATATTCTTAAAATATCAAGTGTCTTAACATGAATCAGTTTAAAAGGACATGCATTTTGATTGCATATTTAAAAATATCTTTTCACTCATTAATACCAAAAATAGGGTAATAGAATAATATTTAATAAGAAACAATACTGAGATTCTAAGGTGAACATAGTTTATTAAATATCGTGTTCTGTGTTATTGAATAAAATAAATAACAACAAAACAAAACCCACATACAAATTCCTGACCTGATAATTTATATATAGTACTATAGCAAGTCGTGTTTCTTCTTTAAATATTCCACAAAATAATGGACTTTTGAATGGGAATATAATCTTTTTACGCTTAGGTGAACAGTATTATTGTATTAAAAATTAACCAGTTTTGCCTATAAAAGTGACTTTTTCTTATTTGTCCCATCAAGAGTCTTGTTCTGCCTATTTATGGCTCTTTTATAATTTTTCTCATGTCTGGAGATTTTTCCTCAACATAGCATAATGTAATTTAGTTTTAATCATTCAAAGGTTTAAAACTTCCTTGCAATTGTAAGGTCCTGAGTTTGATCCCTGGTACAAAAAAGATTAAAATCCTAATGGCAAAAATACTCAGAACTTTTTGGAAATAAATATCCATTCTTTTATAATACTTAGTGGTTATTGATGTTAAAGTACTATGTCATTAGTGAAAGATCATAAATCAAAGTATTTATAGAGGAGAAGAGAAATAAAAATAGAAAAGGTTCTCAGTAAGATGAATTATTGGATAAAAATAACAACTTCATAAAATACAATGTGTCCTTTTTTTAATCAGCATTTCCAATGACAAATCAGATTTTCTTCCCCTTATTTTGATTTTTAGCATTTATTAAAGATGGACTTTGTCAGATTATTGAGCAGATTGAAGTAACTAGCCCTCTGTACCTTTGACACTCAATAAACTGAGCACATTAGGAGGCCTCCTGGCCTTCTCTCCCATGATCTCCCTGTACAATGTGAACCTCGCCTTGCTCTGCATTCTCATGTAATCAATTCCCATGCTGTATTACAAGGGCTAATTATAGGAGTAATTTTAGTACCCTCCATTTTGGTAGTCAGCGTGGCCTCCATCTTCTCAATTTGTTTAAACTTGAAATTCTGCTTTAAATCCTTTCTTCACCTGTTTGAATAGATGATTAACTTTCACTCTTCAGTT
Organism: Fukomys damarensis; assembly: GCF_012274545.1. Lineage (NCBI taxonomy): Eukaryota > Metazoa > Chordata > Mammalia > Rodentia > Bathyergidae > Fukomys > Fukomys damarensis. The sequence continues at coordinate 92,701,932 of NW_022900928.1, read as the reverse complement.
TCCACTCAACATACCCTTTTCTGTAGTAGACTGTTTCCAAATATCATCACCAATAAGTATTCAACTCCCACCACCCAGAGGGGGACTATGTTGCCTTTCCTCTTGAGTCTAGAATAGTCTTTTGTCCCTTTGACTATGAGAATGCATCAGAAGTGGTATCTAAAACTTCTTAATTCAGACCTTGAGAAGGAGTGCATATCTTTCCTGGATTTTTTTTTTTGGAATTGAAACTACATTTTCTTAAAAACTTGGTCTTGGCAAGGCTGAAATAATAGTTTCTTTGGCAACTCCAGTGGATGAGAGAGATATTCTTTGCTAAAAATACAAGAATACAGGTTTATTCTCCCCAACATTAGTAGAGTGTGTTAGCTTAGATCTGAAACATACCCCAAAGACTCGTGTGTTCAGAGGTGGGACTTAAGGAAGGTGAGTGGATCATGGGGGTGCTACACTCATCACTGGAGTGATGTGCTGTTAGAAAGCAGTCCTGGATGGGAGTGGATTGTCTCTACAGGTGGGTCTTTGGAGGTACATTTGCCTTGCTTGCTTCTCCTTTCTCTTTCTGCTTCCTGGATGCCTGCCATAAGGTGAACAATCTTACTGTGCTATTTTCTTCCACTATGATGTCTCTGCTTTGGAGCCAGATAGCCATAGACTGAATGCTCTGAAACTGTGTGACAAATTTAAATTCTCCTCCTTTAAGTTACGGCTGTCAAGTATTGTGTCTGGTGAACAAAATAGATGACCGATACACTGGGTTATTTGTCCACTCCTGAACTAGATGCCATAGGCATAAAGTAAAACCTCCTCCATTGTTTTAATGTAGCTGTGGTAAAGAAGACTGGATCTCATTTTAGGACAATGTGAAATTACAAAAATATTAGAAGGAGCTAAATTATTATCTCATCTTCAAGATTATATTTTCTGCAGTTTAAATCATTAATGCTGGTACTGTTTACTGTATTTATCACCTGGAGATTTGCTATTTGCTATTTCTTCTGCCTTAGGATTTGACTTGGTGTCAATACGATTTGTAAATCTGCCAACATATGGATTTTTGAAATTTTAATTCATGATTTGAATGATTTACAGTAGGTTTCTCTAGGGTAATAATTTTTTTTTGCCATGGTAGAAATATCTCACTTTTTAACTCTAGAATATGAACCAGTTCTGAACATAGTAGGTTCTCTTTTATGTGTTTTGAAGTTAAAACATTTTAAGGTAAAATGAGTGGAGCAAAGAACATAAAGAGAAACCGCTCCTAAAAACAAAAAATAATAAAAGAAGAAGTCTGAGTTAGGGCAGGAGCCAGAATAAAAAGGGAGATGAGGGACAATATGGTGGAGCAAGAGACTGAGTTGGAGAGAGAGGACAGAAAAAAGAAAGAAATTTTAGGATGGAATGAGGAAAAGAAAAAAGAGAGAGAGAGAGAGAGAGAAAAAAAAGAATTTGAAGGGCCTCTTTCAGACTGTTTCTGTTCTCATATTATACCACATGTACAGCCATATGCAGAATCGAATTAGAAAACTACCCTTCATGAGAACCTATGGCTCTGCAGAGTTGGTCTAAGGACTGGCCCAATCAGGAGGTTTGAGAACGGGAGGGCGGGGGGTTGGAGGTCGTGGGGGTGTTTCAAGGGCGCCCGCGCGGCTACTTTCCTTACTGGGTCTGTTGTTGCACAGTCCGGAAAATGGATACATATTGAAGATATACTCCTAAGTGAAATAAATAAGTCACACATGTGTAAATACAGAATAGTTTCCCTGGTTTAAATAATCTGCAACAATGCATAAGATTCTAATAAGATTACTGACATTTAGAAAAGGGAAGAAAGGAGCTAAAGGTGTAGGGAAGGTGGGATGGGTAGGGGAAGAGTAAAAAGGGAAAAGAAAAAAAATGTGAGAGAATGAAAAGATGAAAATAAAGTGTTTGTAGATGGGGAGGGGAGGAGGGGGTGAAGGGAGGGCAGGGGTAAGAGGGAAAAATGAGAATCAAGACTTGCCATGTAGAGGTACATGATCCCAACAATGAATGTAACTGTACTGTATCCCTAAAATGTACCAATAAACTCAATTAAAGCTGAAAAAAAAACATTTTAAGGACTACTTTTTATCCCTTTTACAGAGGAAAAAAATGTATATTGATTGTTATTTAAAGGTACAGAAATAGCCCTAGGAGGTAGGAAATTTTACATAATATTGTTCGACAAATCTAAGGTACCAGAAATAGAGATCTTTCCATGAACATCGACTTCACTGGAATACAGCTCAATAATGCTCCCAAATGTGAGACAGAACATGAAGGATTGTTTGAAGAGATATAGAACAGCACTCAAGGGATGTTCATTTTGCAATTTTTCAAGGATAGTTGTATGTTTTCTGAAAGTCCTGTGAATGCTTGGGAGCCCCCAAAGTTAAATTTCTGATATAGGAATAATCTATACTTTTGGTGATAATTCATAGCATCTCAATAATTTCAATGTTTTCTTTTCACAATTCCTCTGAAGCAAATTCTTGGTGTCAAAGCCCAATAAAGATGAAGCCAAATATTGAACCTCCTGAGAATGTGGAGTGGAGTGGTGCTGAAGCCTCGATGTTCAGAGTCCTCATAGGCACTTACTATGATAATTTCTGTGCCATTGCCAGGTTGATTGGGACCAAAACATGCAGACAGGTATATGAGTTTAGAGTCAAAGAATCTAGCATCACAGCACCTGCTTCTGCTGAGGATGTGGACACTCCTCCACGAAAGAAGAAGAGTAAACACAGATTGTGGGCTGCACACTGCAGAAAGATACAATTGAAAAAGGACGGCTCCTCTAACGATGTTTACAACTATCAACACTGTGACCATCCAGGGCAGCCTTGTGACAGTTCATGCCCTTGTATGATAGCACAAAATTTTTGTGAAAAGTTTTGTCAGTGTAGTTCAGAGTGTCAGAACCGCTTTCCTGGATGCCGCTGCAAAGCACAGTGCAACACCAAGCAGTACCCATGCTACCTGGCTGTTCGAGAGTGTGACCCAGACCTCTGCCTGACCTGTGGAGCTGCAGACCACTGGGACAGCAAAAACGTGTCCTGCAAGAACTGTAGCATCCAGAGGGGCTCCAAAAAGCATTTACTGCTGGTACCATCGAATGTAGCAGGCTGGGGGATTTTCATCAAAGATCCTGTGCAGAAAAATGAGTTCATCTCAGAATACTGTGGAGAGATAATTTCTCAAGATGAAGCAGACAGAAGAGGAAAAGTATATGATAAATACATGTGCAGCTTCCTGTTCAACTTGAACAATGATTTTTGTGGTGGATGCAACCCTCAAGGGCAACAAAATTCATTTTGCGAATTACTCAGTAAATCCGAATTGCTATGCAAAAGTCATGATGGTGAATGGCGACCACAGGATTGGCATCTTTGCGAAGAGTGCCATCCAGACTGGTGAAGAGCTGTTCTTTGGTTATAGGTACAGCCAGGCTGACGCCCTGAAATACGTGGGCATTGAGCGCGAGATGGAAATCCCTTGACATCTGCTTCCTCCTTCTCCCCTTCCTCTGGAACAGCTGCCTTAGCTTCAGGAACCTCGAGTACATTGGGCAACTTAGAAAAGAAAATGCAGTTTGAAATTCTGAATTTGCAAAGTACTGTAACAATAATTTATAGTAACAAGTTTAAAAATCAACTTTTTATTGCTTTCTCACCAGCTGCAAAGTGTTTTGTACCAGTGAATTTTTGCAATAATGCAGTATGGTACATTTTTCAACTTTGAATAAAGTATACTTGAACTTATCAAAAAAAAAAAAGAGTGATGAGTTGTAGTAACGATGGTCAAATTTTTGGACTCAGCTTACAATTTAGGGTGTTCTGAGAGCTTGGGGCTTCATGCAATAGTGACTGACACAAGTCATCTTCCTTGATCCACGCTTCATAAGATTATTTTACTTTATTTAAATGTCTTCCCTTCTTTCACTTAAATTCCATCCTATAAAGAATTAATTCTCAAATATAGTGAGTAATTTTTATGTAATTCCCGCTGTTCTCTGTCTCATACTTAATCATTCTACCTCTCTTTCTTATTGTTAATCTACTCTTTGTTCTTCTGTTTCTCCTGAAGGAGAGTAAAATTACTATAAATCCTCAGATCTACAAGGATCTCGGATTATATTCAATTATCTGCATCTCTGCGTTACATTTTTCTCAGCATATGCTCTTCATTTTCCCACTAAACCAAATTCTTGCAACTTTATTAATGTCAATCATTCCTGTATTATAAAATTCATAGTGAGAATAAATAAACTATGAGCGTAGGAAAATTTTTTTGTCTCATCTTTTCATTCACAGTATAAATGGTTTCAAAACAGAAGATACTTATATTCACTGAGGGCTTTTTCTAAAATTAAAAACTATTATTTTGGGACAGATTTAGATCTATAGAAAAGAATTATAAAAAACAGAATAGAGAATTCCCTTGTAGTCCACACTCATTTTCCCTGTTAACATCTTACATTAGTACATTGCATTTATTACAATGAATGGATCATTAGTAATAAATTATTATTCAATAAAATCTATACTTTATTCCTATTCCTTAGTTTTTATTATATGTTCTTTTTTTCTATTTCATGGGTCATTTCTGTGATACTATATTTAACTTAGTGATTATGTCTTTTTAGGTCCCTGTTGGTTGTGACAGTTTCCCAGGCTTTTCTTGTCCTCGATGACCTTGGCTGCTTTGGAGAGTACTGGCCAGGTATTTTGTACAATGTCCTTTCATTTAGAATTCTGTTTTCTTTTCTTATGATTACAATGGGAATAAAACCTCAGAGGTAAAGTACCATTTTAACCCAACCTATCAAGGACACATACAGTAAACATGACTCTGACTGTTGGCACTGACCTTGATCACTTGCTGAGGTGGTTTCCTTCATTGTAAAATTATTTTTTTCCTGATTCTTATTCAGTATTCATGGGCAAGAAGGCACTGTGAGTAATGCACACATAAGGAATAGGAGCTATCTACATACACACACACACACATACACATACACACACATATCTACTAATTGTCTACCTTTCCCCTTTTATTATTTTCTTTATACAATGTAACTCATGGATGTTTATTTTCTACTTCGAGTAATAAACTGATACTCATTAATTTTGTTGCTCAAGTTGTTCCATCTTTGGCCATTAGAAGCTCTTTCATTTGACTCCTGTGTCCTTTTAACATGTCCCAATTCATTGTGAGAATTTTTAGTTTGCATTTGTCAGTTTTGGGCACTGTAATGTTTCAGGTTTTTCTCTCTAGCTTATTAGCATAGTTAGTCAGAATTCTTTGCTTATTCCTTTGTATTTCAGCCCTGAACCCAACAGTTGTCAAACAAGGCCCTGTGGAATGGGCTGGTGAGCACTTCACTCCTCCAGAATCAAGAACTGACATTCTCAGAGCTAAGCTGCAGCTAGCTGAATTGATTGTGCTCAATGATGTCAAAATTTATATATGTTACTTTTGAGGAAAAATATGACAGAATAAAATTTAAAAAAATAATAGAAGTCTTTCTAATAATCAAAATCCAATCAGTAAAATTTTTAATTAAGATAAAGGAAGCCTTATTTATGGTAGAACTAAAGAAAGAGATACGAGCAAGTTGTTAGGGAGCCACAATAGTGCCGAAATCTGGACTAGTGCCAGGAGAGCTACTAACACTCCTAGAGCCAGACAGCCAAGGAGTTGGAGAGTTGCATCACACAGATGGTGCTGACTGGAAAAACACTTCAGTAGAAACTGCTGGCATGAATCATTTGATCAGAGAGGAAATCATAGTAAATAGTATTGACACTGAGATGGAGATAACATAGAATTGTAGTAACTGCAGGAGTCATGCTATTCTTTCTCCTGTGACCATTCCAGTGGCTGCATATTGGCTGAACCCAAAGGAAGTGAGAGGACATGCTTGCCCTGTTGATGTGGTCTATGAAGGTGAGCCTGAGACACAGAACCAGATGGAGAATGACTCTAGGGTGGAAAATGATGATATTAGCAGAGTCATATTTGACTATTAATTCAAATCTACCATATATTGAATGGATAATTTTAATACTGAGTGTCACATGTAGCCACAGATATCAGGGTGTCATTACAACTTGAATTTGAGTATCATTTGAACTTGAGAGAAACTAAAAAGTTCACCAAAAGAAATCAGTAATGTTCTGTTCTTAGCATTGCACTTTATAATTCTAAGAACTTTTACATATATGGCCTCATTCAAAGAACATCAGTAAAATTCTATACCCTATCTATTGTCCTGAAGGATTTAATTAGCACAACACTGTAGGCTATCTATTATAGATAAGGAAAATTATGCATAGTGAAATTATCTAAGGTGCCAAAGAGTAGGTCCTGGATATCAATACATGTCATAGCCTCAAACTAATATACAAACTGGGCATGGTGGTGCACACCTGTAATCCCAGCATTTGGGAGGCTGAGGCAGGAGGATCTTCATGATTTCAAGGCCACCTGAAGTGCACAGTGAGACTCCATCTCAAAAACAAACAAAAACAGGAAAAAAAATCAAAACAAAACCAAAAACAATGTACATGATGCTTTAGACATATATATTAAAATAGAGGAATGTATATTAATATTTATTCATTAAGTTTATTGGTATATTTTAGGTATACAATACAGTTACATTCATCACTGGGGTCTTTTACCTTTACATGACATATCTTGGTTCTTATTTTTTCCCCTTTCCCCAGCCCTTCCTTCACCCCTTCCACCCTTCACTGTTTACAAAGACTTTGTTTTCATTTTTTTCCCTTTCTTATACTTTCTCTTTTCCTTTCTTATCTTTCCCCTCCACTTCCACTTCCGTACTCTTTTAGGGATTTTCTTCCTATTACACAATGTCAATTATATAATTTGAACCTTATTTACCCTTTTAGTTTTTCACACCAGAGAAACTATTCAGCATTTGCACATGTGTAACTTATGGTTTTCACTTAAGAGTATGGGCTCATTGTGCATCTACTTAGCTATAAATGTCTCTAGTTTTTCATTCTTTATGGCTGAGTAGTAGTACTCCATTTTATATATTAAAAAAACAACAATCCATATTCATTATCCAGTCTCCAGTTGGTGGGCAATTGGGCTGTTTCCAAATTTTAGCTACTATAAAGTGTGCCACTATAAACATGGGGGCACATATATCACAATGGTACTTCTAATCCTAGTTGGTTGAGGCATCTCCCTTTTGATTTCCACAGTGCTTGCACCAGTCTGCACTCCCACCAACAATGGAGATGGGTTCCTTTTTTCCCGCAACCCTGCCAGCATTTGTTACTGGTTGCTTGCTTTCTTGATGGCAGCCATTCTATCTTGGGTGAGGTGGAATCGCTGTATTGTTTTCATCTGTATCTTTTGAATGTTAAACACTTATTCCTGTGTTTATTTACTGCTTTTACTTGTTTGTCTGAGAAAGGAATGTTCATTTCAGATGCCCATTTTTGAATTGGGTCTTTGTATTTGAGGAGATCTGATTTTTTTGTTCTCTACCTATTCTAGATAGTAGATCTTTTTGTGAGGAACAGCTGGTAAAATTTTTTCCCACATTGTAGATTGTCTTTTTATCTCTGTTGATGATTTATCTTGCATTTCAGAAGCTTTTTATCAGATGAAACCCCAGTTGTTGATTCTTTTTTTTAATTGAGTTTATTGGTAGATTTTAGATATACAGTACAGTTACATTCATTATTGGGAACTTGTACCTCTACATAACAGGTCTTGGTTCTCATTTTTTCCCTTTTCCCTGCCCTCCCTTCACCCCCTCCTCCCCTCCCCAATTACAAATATTTTATTTCCATTTTTTCATTGTCTCATATTTTTTCTTTTCCATTATTACCTTTCCTCTACCTTCCCACTTTCCCTACACCTTTAGCCCTTTTCTTCCTATTTCACATTGTCATTTACATCGTTAGTATCTTATGTACTATTATAGTTTTTCACACCAGAAGTTGTTGGTTCTTTAAGCTAGTTCCTATGCTACTAAGGATTTTTAAAATAAAATCTTTTCCTATGCCAATATCTTCAAGAGTTCTACCTAATTTATCTTCCAGCAAGTTTAGTGTTTCTGTTTTAGTATTTATATCTTTAACCCACTTGGATTTTAGTTTAGTGCATGGTGAAAGATGGGGGTCTAGTTTTTTGTTTTTTTTGTTTATTTGTTTTTTTGGTACCAGGGATTGAACTTGGGACTGGGAGCTTACCTTCCTTTTTCTTGACCTAATTCCTCCATATCGTCATACTTCCTTGGTATCCTTTTTATTTTGTGACCAGTTTTGAATCTACCTCCCTTTGAGTTTGACTTCTTTATTTAAAGCCTCTTTTACTTCCCATTTCCAAATCTTAGATTAATGGTATTTATTCTTTCGTGCTCAGTCCCTGTGTTCCAAACACCAGTCAGATATAAACTCTGGTTTAGGGTCTCAAGTCTGCTTGCCTAAGATAAATGTCCATATCCAGATGTGACAATCTGCCTTACCCAGTATTGTTGTAAAATGTCATCAAATGTTTATTCATAAAAGTATGAGAGCTAGGAGGAAGTGAATGAAATGGTAAGAAAATGTAAATTCTGCATGAAGCTGATATAATTTCAAAATCTCTGAGTATTATAAATAGGTTTAGGATGTCTTTTCTGTGTGATTAATTGGATGACTTTCTTAAAAAAGTAAGAAATTATTCCCTTAAGTGAGGATAAGTTAATAAACTTCAAAAGACTATATGTAGGATATTGAAATGAATAAACTTTCTAAGGACATGAGTACAAATGCAGGCTGCATACCATAAATTTCTCTAAAATTGAACTAATGCCAGCGAAGTATTATCTTGATGAAGGCCTTCCACAATGACGTGGAAAGGTTAGTTTTGATTTCCATTTTGAACTTCTTGTGATGAGATCTAAGTTCTTGGGATGACAGTCTTTGTTCTTGGCTGTTCACCATAGACTACCTGTCCTTGCTTTCCATTCTTCCACTGGATCACAATCCAAGACCTTTTAAATGTGTGTACGTAGAAAGTACAGAGTCTCAGGCTCCCTCCTCACCTCAGCCAACCATGTCACTGTGCCATGTGATGAATGCATTGTAGGACTAGGTACCATAAAACTCCATCAGAGGTAAGACTTGGAAAGAAGTCTGTACATGATCTATATGCAGGAGTGGGATACCTGGATAGTGATTTCGAATTGCCACATATTCTAGATAGGAATGAGTGAGCATCCTATGGGCACATCAGTGTGACCTGCAGACTGCTTCTTCATTTTAAGAGGTATTGCCAGGAGAGGGTCCAAGCCCAAATCCAGATGCCCAAAGTTCACAGATGATAGTAGAGGTTACGTTCTTCCTGAATCTCTTGAGGGGTGTTAAGGTTTATTAAGAATTTCTGTTTGCAGGTAAACTGACAGAGAGTTTTAGGTTAGGTATGACTAGTTTTTATTTATTTACTTTTTTATTTTTTCAGGTTAAAAATTATCATTATCACTGCAGGATAGAAACCAGTTTTCTATTGTCTTTTTTAACAGAAAATGTAGAAATAAAATTGCATTTGTTCCTTTAATGTTTATTTCCAATTGGGTTTCTTGTTTTGTTTTGTTGTTTGTTGTGCTTTAGAAAATAACTTCATTGAACTACATGTTGTGCAAAGTGCTGCACATATGTAATTTATACATTTTTATGAGTTTGTACATGTGGAAAACACAGAAAACCATCATAATAATCAAGGTTATAAGCATATCCATCACCTCCAAAAATGCTTTATATTGTAATTAAAAATCTTTGTGATTAGAATATTCAACAGGAGACTTGAGCTCAGTAGAAATTGTAAAGCCCAACAGAGTATTGTTAACTGCAGACAATATGTTTTACAGCAGATCTCCATTACTTATTCATCTTGTATAAAAGTGTGGAACTGGCTGAGTGGAAATTCCTCATTTCTTCTTTTCCATACTAATGATTTCTTATAGATGATATCAAAAGCATTGGATAGAAAATCCAGAAATAGACAAGTGGGGCTGTATCAAACTACAATGCAAAAGAAACAATCAATATAACAAAAAGAAAACATACAGGATGAGAGATAATATCTGCAAACCTCATGCCTGATGAGAATCTAATAGCCAAAGTATATAAAGAATCCCCACAACTCAGTAACACAGAAACAGATTGAATATCATGGACTGGGGAAACACTTAAAAGCATACTAGCTGATAAGAGTAAATCATAAACAGAAATATGGACAGAACAATTATGAGATTGAATTATTAATCAAGAATTTCATAGTAAAGAAAAACATAGAACCAGATAAATTCCCTGGAGAACTATATCAAACATTTAAAATAAGTAACACTGATCTTTGTAAAATTCTTTCATAAAATTTCAAAAGAAGAAACACTCCCAAACTTATGAGATCAGGATTGCCATAACATCGAAGCCAAAAACTTTTCTCTAGGATCAGGAATATGACAAGGAGGATCACTCTTACCACTTTTATTTTGATTCAGAATTAAAGATATTCTCTCTGATTATTGATTTATTTTATTTCACTTTCTTAGTAGAATTGTTAAATAAGCAATACAAATTGAGGTATACATTTTCTTAAAAACCTGTTTTACTGAAAAGTTATTTTGTAACTTTCAGAAATCTGGAGAGGATTGAAGATCTGGATCAAAAGTGGGTAGGAATTAAGCAAGGTGAGGGAATCTGTAGGAGCCATCTTGGAGGAACATTTGTGCCCAATTCTTTTAGGTTTTTACATCACTTTCAGTCCCAGGTAGGGGAGTGTGATTGGCTGATCTAAGGTTCCAAGCCCACACTCTTAACCACCAGAGGCGCAGGCAGACACATGCTTTGGACATTATAACTCTTGTATTATGACATGAATGTTGCTTCCCAAAGATTTATATATTCTGAAGGTGAGAAAATGACTTAATAGTGGCCATTTTTGTGTTTGCATGCCTAAAGAGCAAAGAAGTTTTAATGTCTTCACATATATGTAGGGTTATCAGAGGTTTATGAAACTATAAACAGAATACTTTCTGAGTATATGAAAATAAGAATTCCAAGGAGAAATAACAGATAGTGAGGTAAACCTTAAAGTGGTTTAGACCTGACTGCTTTCCTTTCTATGGTGTGCAGTAAAGGGCTAATTCACCAGCCTGCCTTGCCCCAACTCTGCACAATCCTTTTGAACTAGCCTGCAATTAGTTTCTGTAAGATTGCCTTTTAAACGAATTTTAATTTTTAATTGTGAGATTGCCTTTTAGACCCTGGAAGATCCTCCCAGATAAGAATGTGGGACATATCAGATAGGATATGCTATGAGACTTATTGTGACTGATAATTCTTGTATATGTTACTGGGAAGTTTAGCCATGCTGTATTATTTTTGATACAGGACTTCCGAATGATATAGGGGAAATAATATACCTCCCAACCAGCTAGATGTTAGATACACCAAGTTCATATTCCCCCAAACAAAGAATGAATTCTAAGGAGTAATGGAGGTTAAGAGTAGGAAATACTTATTGAGAGAGATAGCTCCTGAGAGGCAGGAGGGGACCAGAGTGAATTGCCATGGACCCCATTTTCCAGAGAAAATTTTATAAAGTAAAAATCACAAGGTGAGTACAAAATCATGAGGTGTGCAACATAGGGCAAAACTATGATCAAGCAGTAAGATAACAAGTATAGCTGCTTAGGTGTTACTGATCCAAGGGAGACCAAATCAAGTAGCAAGTGTACATGAAAAGAACAAGAATGCTTTTCAGGAAGAGATGAGTCAGAAGCTCCTGGTCAACCATCTGAGTGGCTGATGTCTATCTAGACTTTTTTGAACCACTGATACCAGTTACACTATATTGCTTATCCCTGGTGGAGGCGTGTAGGCCTGGCCATTCTGTCTTTATCTTGAGGCCTGGCCTTCAACAGATGCACCTACTGCCACAGTTGTATTCTTATCTTTTTCACCGACTCCTTCAGGAACCTGACTGACTATAATATTTCTATCGAACTTAGCTGTCTATGATAGTTTGACCTTTTAGGCAGGTGAATTTGAGTAGCTGAGGTCAGACCTAGCAGGCGCAGTAAACTCATTCCAAATGAAGTCCCTGTACTCAAGCCTTGAGCAAGCTTCCTTGGATATCATACATAGTTACTGGGAGAACCAAGTATTAATTGTGTCACTACTGGGACATGACTACTGGGAGCTTATGGCTGGTTACCCCTGGATTCTTTATACACCTTTTTCCTTTGCTGATTTAAACTTATATATTCTTGTTATAATACATGTAACTGTGACTACTAGTTTTCTCAGCCTTATGATTTTTTCCAGTGAATCAGCAAAGTTGAAGGTAATTTGGGAGACAACCCATCTTCACATAAAAAACAATATTTAACCAGATTGTCTTAAAATTTGACTTAAAGAGCTAAGCCATTTTCTCTGGTTATCAAACTTTTTCTCAGGGATTTCTACTGTAATGTGTTCTGTACTATTAGGTTCTAGTTTTATTTAAGTATAAATATCATGCCGAAGGAATAGAAAGCAGAAACAATTTGATGGAAAATTAGTACTTGGTCCAATGTGTTTTAAATACATAGTGTATTAATGCAAGAAACAAGAAAAATAAGCAACAAAAGAAAGATGAAGGCTAACATTGTTTATATAAAGCACAACAATAATATGAAACTTTATATCATGTCTCAAAATGTAGCTTACTGGAAACTTTTTGTGCATAAATTGGTTTCTGGTAATTCCCATTTTTTTTACAGCCTTCTGTGTAAGTTCTTTATCTTTTTATGGAGTTGAGTTGGGAAGATGTGAGTTATAATGACAAAACAAACATGATAAATTTCTGCTGCCCTGTGAAATTCTTTCAGTGTGGAGTTCTTTGGCTGTTTAGACTCTTAATGTTACGCTCAAGCGGCCCTTTCCATCTATCAGCATGCTGCCATCTGTAAAAGTGCCAGGGCCCCAAGATTTATGCGTTACTATTTAAGGAAATTAAGTTTGGCAACTCCATGCTGTTCATTTGGCCAGACAATAATATGCTAATTAACCTGCTTGACCTAAATTATGCAAAACTTGAGGATGCTCAACCAATGCAATTGCTCAACTGGCTGAGCATTCCTGACCCTACAGCTCTGCATATAAGGAACTTTATGCCATATAACATAAAACAAACAGTTATTGGAATGCACCACTGCATCATCTCGTGGGGAATTCATTATCTTCAGTTTAGGAAAGGAAATTTATATTTCATTTGGTTTGTTATGATTATACTGCTATTTCACAATTAATGCACTTTTTCAGGGAGAAAATACTTACTTTCCTGGAGTCGTTTGTATGTCTTAGTGTGGTGAAACACTGCTAAAAAGGTATAGATATTCACATTTATTAAAGCTTGCACTTAGGACACAAAAATTGAGATTCATAGGTGGGTTTCAGAGTACACAAATGCTTGTAAAGTATATGCAAAAAATTTATATATGTGTTTATGGTATTTTACTGGAAAACATCCTCTTAAGGTTTCACAATGAATTCTTGCTCCACCCCAATAAAATTTAAAACTTATTTCTTGGGTTTTGAAATGAGTAGGATAGTCCTTTTAAAGACAGCTTCTTTCTGTGAGCCCATAGTTTTTATTAATCATTATGGAATGCTGAAAATTTATTTCTGTCAGCCATTCTCCAATCTACAGCGGAACTCCAGTAAATGAGACTTTCCAATGAGATAAACTAAAACAATAAAATAAGTTGAAGAAAATTATTGCAGAAAAGTTCTTCACAGATTAAGCTTTCTAGCACAGTTTAAATTAATGCTAACATTACCTATATTCTAAAAGTTAAATCCTCTCTGTGTTTTGATGACAGAGGAATAAGACAAACTGTAGAAATAGGGAAAATTTTTCTGCGGAAAAGGATAACCAAGAGTAGAGATAGAAAAACAAAATACCAAGTGGAAAAGAATATGGACATTTTAGAGAGGCTTTTTTTAAAACATAGAGGTACTGAATGCATATAATAAATGAAACAATAAAAAAGCTGAGCGTATTTGTCCCATAAGTCAATCTTTTACAAACTCTGTTGTGTTTAGACATTCCTGAGGGTCTTCTTAAAATGTAGACTTCCATTGACCCTTTGTGAGATGCTCTCAGAGGATGTTAGTGCGGACCTACAGAAGAAATGTGAATTAGCCAGGATGCATGCCTACCTCAGTATATATCTACTGCCCACATTTCAAATACCTTAAGGTAAACTCAAAGCTAAACATTTTTAAAAAAGTTGTTAGATAATATTTTGATTGATTTTGTACCCATCTCTCTTTTGATTAGAATATTTCATCCTATCCACTTACATTTAAGGTATTTACTGATAAGTAAGGTCATACTACCCATGTTTTAAAACTAGTTTTGTAGTGTTATTCTAGATGCTTTACCCACCTTTTCTTTCCTTATTACCTTTCTCTCTCCCTCTCTCCCTCCCTCCCCCCCCCTCTTCCTGTCCCTATCTCTGTTTCTCTCTGTCTCCTTACTGTGTCTCTCTCTGCATTCTTTGAGCTAAAATGATGAACACCACAACTGTATTTTGATTCCTTGTTTATTATTTTTGGTCTATATATTATGAATTTTTGCTTTGGGGTTACTATGAGGGTTACAAGAAATGTCTTAATTATAGCAAAGTATTTTTAAATCATAGCAAGTTATGAAGATTTAAAAAACACACAAAGGGAAAAATGAGAACCTGTCATGTAAAGGTACAAATTCCCAATGATGAATGTAACTGCATTGTATACCTAAAATGTACCAATAGACTCAATGAGAAAAAACACACACAAAGGAAATACACTTTAAGAAAACTATTCTTTACTTATTCTCCTCTCATTTTGAATTTTTGATGTTCCATTTTATACTTTTTATTTGCCTATCTCTTAATATACCGATGTAGTTATTACTATTTTTGTTTTACTTTGTAGTCTTCATATTAAGGACATGGATTGTTCATGCAACATGTTTGAACATTTGTATAGTTCTTGTACCAGAGAGTATGATACCTTTTCCTATTGTCTTATTATTTATTTACTAGAGATTTAATGTTTCTTGTTATAAGGTTGAAGAACTTTTAGCATTCCTTCTAGAACAGATCTGGTGTAAATACATCCCATCATTTTTTAGTTATCCGAGTATATCTCGGTCTCTCCTTCATTTCTAAAGTATAGCTTTTGATATAGGTTGGATTTTGAATTTTCCCTGAACACCCACATCTTGAAGACATTTTCCTAAACTTGACACTGTCACATGGTGTAGAACTTTAAGAGCTGATAGTGTGTTCTCAAAGGGAATTGTAGGGTGCTTGCACCCCCCTCATTTTTAATCATAAGGTAAGCATTGATTCATGGTGCAATGCTAGGCTTGCGGGCTCTAGGAATAAGAGTGTGAGTGCTACCCACCCTAAGTAGCCTACATAAGATATAAAGGATAGAGAGAGCTGCAGTCTAGTCATCTCATTGCTTTAACTACTTTCAGCCTGTTTGCCGTACCTTGCCATGCTACCTTGTCGTGCTGTGCCACTTGCCTTGGAGCTAGAAATTTGAACCCCTACAAATTTTGAGCTAAAGTAAACCTCCCCTCCCTTAACCCTGGGTGTCAGGTATTTTCTCTCAGCAAGGAGAGAAATGTAGCTAAGATATGCCCTATGTCCACTTCAAGGCTGGCAATGATGCAGGCCAGATCTCTAATCTAACCCATCAGTGTGCACTCACTCAGCTTCATTCTGTGCCAGGTCAAGAAACTCGATCTGTAGCCTTTGCTCTGGGTGTAGGAACATTTGATTTTGCTGAATGTTGGGTCCTAAAGTTTCAGGGGGCTTAGCACTGAGGTATGAGGCAGAGAGCTGTGCCAGCTTTCATACTGCCGTCCCCAGCAAGTGAACTCTTTCTTCCCCTTCTGCTGCCCAAGATTGGAGGTGGGTGGTGAAGACAGAAGCCAACTGTGGGCCACATAGCTAATGCAGTTTTAATGGTTTAGTCCTTAGATACTGTCATGAGGACAGAGGATATGGGACTCTGCCTGAAACTGTGTTTCACTATGTTGGCCTAGTACAGGCTTTCAAATTTTGGCCCTGATCTTTGTTCTTTCTCTTCTCCCAAATGGTACGAGTCTCTCTGTGCTGCTTGAACTCTTTTCTTTCTTCTTTCTTCAAAGTATCTTTTATTATTATTTTAGTCAAACCAAGCGCTATGGCTTCTCTCATGTCTTCCTCACCTGGAGATGGTTTGGTGTGTTAGCAGATCTTTAAGTTGATGTGTATACATAATAGAGGTTGTACTTCGCCACCATCTTGCTGTTCTATCTTCTATGAGATACAATACTTTACAATTTCCAGATTACAAAATACAAAAGTTTATCAAGGTATATGTGACGTGCTAACTCAGAATTTCATTAATTTTGAGCTAAATATCCATTCATTCTCTGATATTAACATATATTTTACACTTTATTTTATTCTTGTTAAATTTTTTTATTAGTTCAAAATAAAATCTGAAACATATTGATAATAATGTTTTTCATTGATGTTTTTATAGACTGCATAGTAGATCTAAACCATTTGATTTGTTAATTATTAAGAATTTGGTGGATTATTTGGAAACAATTTTAGTGGTAAATTTGTTCCAAATAGAAAATTATCTTTGGATAATTGGTGTATTATGCTTAACAATTCAATAGAAAATAATTTATTGAAATTTAATATTTTAGTTAATGCTTATGTCTTATATTTGTTTATTTGAGTACAACAAATAAGACAGCCAGTTATTATTTATCATAATTATAGGCATACATATTCTCATGTCTTTTTTCTCTTTTTCCTTTCTTCCTTTTACAACTAGGATGATATTCGCATTATCAGAGTTCAACTTGGGAACAAGAAGGGAGGCCAAATTATTTCAATAAATAACAGGAACAACCAATGTCACTGTGGAAATACAAGAACAAATGTTTACACAGAAATCCTGAATTGTCCTGCTATATTTGTAATGGTATCTTTTTATGTTGATAAAAATTTTATTGTTTTATCATATATAACAAAAATAAGAACTAGCTTGTGTTAAAAGAGACTGGACCATAAATAAGATGCAAAGAAAATCTATTCATCCAGCCAGCCAACCACCTATCCATGCACATATTCAATATAACTTGATTCCCTTTTTTGCCAGGAACTATTCTGTGTTCTAAGAATATAGTAATTAATACAGACCTCTCAGGCTGCGCAACTTTAGTGTTTGTGGGAAAATTTATAATCAAATTAAAAAGATATAATTCAATTATATAGTTCCACATAGGGCTAAGAACCCAGAATTGATGTTATAATTTTGCATATACTATGAATGCACAGTTAAGCTATTTTGTCTCTTTTCCCAGAATCTCCCCTAAACCTACTGACCTAATTACTTAATTAAGTACCTATTTACTCATCAAAATCTGGGCTGTTTGTTAGAAGTATCTCTTTTCTGTTTTGCACTGCTATTAATACTACAAATTAATATGTAATGTTGCTTTCTGGGTTTATTTTCAGTTAGAGTAGTAGATTTCTTTGTTTGAAGTGGACGTGAATATAGGAACCCAGGGTAATGAAGAGGAATTTTATCCTCCCAAGGCTGAATCTAAGGATATTTCTTAGAGAAATGCGGAATATTGTTAAGCGCTAACTTTAACTACAGTCATTAGCACTGTTTAAAGTACAACTTGCCATGTTATTACAGAAATCTACATAGATTAGCTATTTCTAAATACAATGCTATAATATTTATAATTAGTTCTTTTCCTCTATGTTTGTAAAAGATAGTTAACAATCACTTAGTATTTTCTCTGTGCCAAGTAAGTATAAGTGGTTCATATATATTAATTAATTTAGTCATTTTAAAATACCTAAACCTGTGTCATTTTTTGCTGAATTTTACCAAAAATATAATTAGAATCAAATCTTGGATATTAAATAGCAGAACTGTAACCAAGGCCAGGCAGAATCTTTTTTTCTGTTATACACACCATTTCCCTTCTTCTAAAATTAAAAGAAAAATATGGTGGAATGGTTTCGTCAGTTGAAGGCCTTTCTGAGAAACACTACCAATATATTTTCTGATTTAATCTTCACATTGTAAGTTTATATTTTATCCCTATTTTTAAAAGTAAGAGCTTGAAATTCAGGGAGTTTTTTGTTTGCCAATTATTATTTATTTTTGTGGTGCTGGAAATTGAATTCAGGATCTCATGTATGCTAAAAAGTGCTTTACCACTGAGTAATTTATCCAGTCTCAGGTTATATTCTTTGTACAAGAGATTGCCAATTATTAGAAGAGTTAGGATCCCAACTCTTGATATTAACTGTAACTTCCTAGGGTGGAGTCACAGTGAATGGAGAAAGGAAAGTTTTTTTTTTCTTATCTATTGTCCCCTTTTGTCTGCATTCTCTGCCTCACCTATGAACCATATGAGTTATGTATGTAATGACATGCTAGTCTAACAGTTTTTCTTTAAATTATAATATAAAAGAAAATAATCCTTTTAGAATCTGTGTTGACCAGGTGGGTCTTACCATTCAAACTCTTGGCCATAAATCATTGCCATTCATATGCTTGGTATTGGTAACTGGCAGTTGTGTTATCTCAAGCCATGTGTATATATACCAGAGGCATATTTCAAAAGGACACTTTAAAATTCATTGTATCTGAATGATTAAAATAATGGGCGAGTTTTTAAGATACCTCAGGAAATCATAAAGAAATCAAGTAAACAAAATCTGCAACAGTTAACTTCTACGTATAGCTGGTATACTCACATTAGTTATTAAAAAATGGCAAAACATTTCCTTTGTACCTTCTTACACACAACAAAACAAACTCCTAGGAAACTTCTAATGGGACCACTACCTTTTAGTGCTTAAGTGAAGTAGAACATGGAAGGCAAAAAAGAGGAAATTTCTATTAAACTATGCTTTATCATTAGTTTCTTTCTCATTAATTTTTGGAGACGTGTTAACAGTGGAATGTGGGAGTTCTCTCTCTTCCTATTTTAGACACACCAAATTAAAGACCTATTAACAAACCAAACCATTTTCAGATGGCCTAAGGAAGATAGTTGAGAAACCACAGTGCTTGGTTTTTATAAAATAAGAATCTCTCTCTCACACACACACACACACACACACACACACACACACAACACTTCAGGAGCCAATAACCTACACCCCAAAGAGCTATACTCTTATTTGAAGTATACATGTTTACCCTTAGGACATAAAGTTTTATCACAATGATGGAATATAAGAACCTCCAAGCACTACTTTTAAAATGCTACTAACATTTGGACAGATAGCACATTTTTGCTCGCGTTATGCATTGAACTTCCAAAAAGAGTAACTATTTTTTAAGTAATTCCCAACAGCATCATTGACCAGTACACCATAATCCTTCTATATTACTGCTGACAAATCATTTCCAGACATGTCTAATAAGAGAAAGCCACCCATCTATAATAGTTACAAAGTCTATTGATATCCTGGCATTTTATTTTCATTACTTATAAATATGCTCTCCACTAACTGAGCAAGGCCACCTCTGACCACAGAGGTTAACTTGTTTTTCTTGGGCTAGAGCTCATGCTGCCTATGAACACATGATTTATATTGTTATGGACAGAGATTGTTGAGAGGCTGCCCTTGCCTAAAAGAACAAGAGAGACAAACTAAACCATCCAGGCCACAGTACAGAGCTCCCTTCTGCAGCCTGTGAAGCAATGTTAATACTGAAAACATAACTGTGGGAAGAAATAGTTGCCTGACCTGCTTCTCTCATAGCAGTTGACACATCTAGGACTCTCAGGGAAAATTTTGAGGCAACAAAATCACCCTGAGAAATAATTTCTCAAATGTTTAGAGAACTAAGAATCACTAAAGCAAATCAAGCCATGTTCATTTTATAATAAGGAATACTTTATAATATATTTTACATGTCTGAAAAAGTCTTACAGTGTTATCTCATTTTACAATCCTTGTTTTATGATTTTGGGGAAGGTGGCTGTGTTTAAATTTGGGCGAGGAAGATGCTGTGGTTGTGTTTGTCACCTGATGAGTTTGCAAAGGTAAGCAAAATTTTGCCAAACCCTTTTGCTTATGAACAAAATTGTTTGCAAACAGAAGCATTTGTGAACCAAGGAATTATTGTATTTATATCTTTGCCTCCGTTTGAATTTACTAATTATATATAATTTTTCATCTTATCTACTACACTTGTTTCTCAATATCTTATCACTATTTTTAGAAATGAAATCATCTTTATAGGCAATGATTCCATGACCCTAAGGAAAATGTCCTTTTACATTTTCTTAAAATAAGAAATATCAGTGTCATTGCAATGGGTGGAGTTTACTGTGGACCTACTTTAAGGGAATAACTTGTCCTTAAAATTTGTTACTATTTGGTATAAAATTTGACCACATTGCTTTATTGTAAAGTGTCTTAGCTTGATTCATTTCGAGTAAGATATATTATCAGAAAGTAAAAAAAAAAAAAGGTACTTCAAGTGACTGGACTTTTTTGGTAATTATAAAAGAATAACTCAGAAACACTCCTTCCTAATGCTAGTAACTGCTTACTCTTTCTGCATATGATTTTGTGCCCTTGAATTTTTAATCTGGTTTTCTAGGCTTATTTTGCTGATATTTGAAATGATAAATGCCAGGTAAAAATAACCTTTATGATCATGAGTAAACTCTGAAATCTTTAAATTGCTTTTAAATAATCATAGTTTGGATTCCAGGACTAACTTAGCATATAGCTGTCCGGGAAATTTGACCAAGGCCAGTGAGACTATTGCTCTTTGAAGAATCTTTTACTGGGCGGAGCCCTCCAGAAGTGGTAGTGCGGCTCCAGGTCATGTCAGAATACATGGGACTCAGTGCTGGCTACCCAAGCAAGAAGAAAAATAACCTTCCTTGAAAATAATGTTTCCACTCAGAAACTTGATTTTACAGGTGATATAGATAAAAATCCTTGTCATTATTTTCCTTCAACTAAATACAATGTACATGAAAATTATAAGATGTTTCCAACGATTCCTCATGCAGGCTTTTCACCACCAGTGTCATAATCTACAAATAACTACCAGTTCCTTTAAAGAGAAAAACCAGTGTCAACACTTTTATCATTACAATTTAAGTATTCATCAGAACTATTACTAATGATAAAGAGGAAAGTAATCATAAAACATGGCACCCATTTTTATTAAAAATTATAAAATCATCACCCCAAGAATTATGATTATGGATTTTATAGTTTTTTTTTCCTCATCGAGTTAATTGGTACATTTCAGGTATACAGTACAGTTACATTCATTATTGCGATCTTGTACCTTTACATGACAGGTCTTGGTTCTCATTTTTTCCCCTTACCCTTGCCCTCCCTTCACCCCCTCCTGCCCTCCCCATTTACAAACACTTTATTTCCATTTTCTCATATTTTTAGAGAAAGAATAGGATTTTACAGTTCTTTATGCATAGGTCAAGCCACTTATATGTAGTTAGGTAAGCTCTGACTGACCTTAATATTTGATTGTACCTTAAAAGATTGCCTTGTATTTTACACACTAGACACTAAGTGTCTACTGTGTATTTTGTATATAGTACAGAAAGAAGGAATATTTTCATTTTTATCCTCCTGTGTGACAAAATGGTTTTAGGAATGGACAGCAATGTTTGAGAAAAAGAAGGCAAAGTGAATATGGAAATTATAGTTCTTGTAAAATAATTTTCATCATTTGATGTTTGCATATTTGAGAAGGATAACTCTTACTAAATCAAACTTTTATATATAAGGGACATACGTATATTTCCCAACCTTTAAAAATTAGCAGCTTCATTTAAATGATTATTTTTCTCTATCTCAATTTAAATGTCCTTCATTACTTTGTGAGGAAACTACAGTGGACCTTTGACTTATGAACTCAATTTATTCCCAGGGGGTTTTGTAGCTTAAATTGGTTGTAAGTCAAGACTGTTTTTTCCTGTAAGAAATAATGGAAATACCTATAATTCATTCCAAACTTCCCAAAGCATCTATTAACTTTTTTTATAATAAAAGGGGTTGTATAATGTGCATAATATACCCAAAACACCAATAATTCTCTTAGCATATTCATCAAAAAATTATAAAATATGCCTAGTTTACCAGAAACAACAATTTCATACTTTACTTAGCATTCAAGTTGATATCTTTAGCTTGCAGGAAGGGAGAATGCAGTGGAAGGTGGTTATTGTTTGGAAGAAGAGTCCCTTCCATATGAACATCAGGAATCTGGCTCTCTGATGTTGTTTCTCTCCTTTGGCAAATCTGTAGCTTATTATGACCTGCTTCTGGCTCACTGAGTCTCATCCTTTTCAGAAATAAAATCTGATCTAAGGTTGTCTGTTTCTGTCTTTTCTTTAACACTGTTCTCATTAAGCAAGTGAATGCAGCTATTGGCTTGTTCTCTGGGTGAGTCTTCTGTACAAAGGTTTGTAGGTCTGTTCAGTTTTTTCAGGATTTTCTTTATTTCAGAAGAATTTTTTTGCACTAATTGTTGATATCCCCTCTTCCTCTTCAGAAAGCTCCTTGGCTGCCATTCTCTGTTGCTCTGCCAAAAGATGCTAAGGTTCCTCTGTAGATATTCCTGCGAGTGTTCCTCCACAGTTCCTCAACATGACCACTGTCTACTTGCAAGTGATGAAGTCATTAACTGCAGGGTCAGTCAAAAGCTCAGGCTCTTCTGAAGAGCCTTTGAAGTCTCTCTCCTGTGTAATTTTAGGCTGTATTTTGTTTCATGCAGATCTCAGTTTCCCTAGACAGACATTGGCTCAGGATTTCTCAATTACCCGACACAAGAAAGACCAGCATTTGAGTTTTAAGTCAAAACTTTGGTCTTAAGTTAAAACTAAAATTTGGGTCAGAACCCAAGGTGCTCATATGTGAGGCCAGTTGTAACTTCAGGGTCCACTATAGTGTTAAACATTTCTATATCTTTACATGTAATGTATAAACCTATTTGAGGTAAGGTGAAAGTCAAATGATTTTGTTATAATGCATTCTGAAATTGTCAAACTTAGTATAATAGGTTGTGCTAGAGTAGAAATCATTGTAACTATTTCTCTTTTACCCGTATGAATTATATCTTTTCAATAGGATCTATGTTAACAGGAGTCTATCACATACCTTAATGCTTTTCCCAATCATTTAGGTGCCACATAAACATATAGTGATGATGGTGTTAGAGGATGTTGATACTCCACCCAGGTCCCCTTGATCAGATCGAGGCGTCATTCTTGGCTATGCACGTTTGCTGGTATGGCTCCCAGTCACACCCACTTTGGAGTATTTTCTTGGCTGGTGAACAATGCCTTTCCTGTGATCTCCAGGAAGTGACACACTCCCACCTGGAAATGAGCCCTGGCTGATGATCAACCGGTGTAGAGCCTCCTTGCCATGGCGGTGAAAACTGTGATGCCACTCATGCCTCTGTGCCTTAACTGAAACTAGGCTAATTTGACCTCTTATAAGATCACATCTTTTCTTAAATTCTCTGTTAGTGACTCTTGAGAAATCAAGTGGAAGTTGAAGCCACTTTAATGCTCTGTTCTCTAGCACAAGTGAGAATAATTCTTTACAGTCGATCTGAGAAGGCAGAAACATGAAGACACAAAGATTCTCGTGATAGTATTCATGGATTCAGGGGATGTATGAGTCTCTAACATCATGATACAGGGGGTTAATATTATTTTTGCTTTTGTTATTTTCTGTGAAATATTCCTTTCTCTTTTTATATGATAATAAGATTATAACGGAATGCACTTATGCATTGTGTTCTTGGGGGTGGCCACATAAATAATCTTGGTGAATTTTGTTGGTGGGAAGCTGAAATGGTAAAATGCCCACTAGTTTTCTGTGAGTGCAATTTCCTGCTTCTCCCAGAAGATGCTGCCTGAGCAGTTGGAGTCACTGGGATTTGTCTGGATCTGGCAGATCGTATGTTTAAAGGAGCAAAATTTGAAAGCTGTGTTAATGCCTTCAGGCCTTGAGAGTATTTAATATAATTTAGGGACACTCAGCACATTTCAAACTGGTGGATTACTCTAAATAACACACTGGAGACAGAAAGGAGTTAGCACAACGGCCAAATTAGGCTCTTGAGAAGGAGAGAAGCTGATGCCCACGGAGAAACTGGCTGTGTTTGTGCAGGAAGAAGCCTCAGGATACAGTTAGTTGATCTGCCTGGTCCATTGTGGAGCACGGAGTGAGTGGGGCTGGCTACTTTCCACTCCCTACTTTGTGCTATGGAAGCTTATTTTACCCAATGATAATCTGGGTGTCTGAAGACATTGATGGAGTTTCCATTTATTTAAAAATAGATGAGACACTGTCAGATTCTGGATCTGTGATCTGAAAAGGAAGATTAATTATTTCCATTGTTTAAACAAAAGCCAGTTTTGAATATTAATGGATGACATTTGTTTTAGTTTGCTAAGGCTGCCATAACCAAAGTTTCTCACACAGGGTTGCTTAAAAAACAAAAATATATTGCCTTGCATTTCTGAAGCTGGATGTCTATGATCGTGTCATGGTCAGTTCTTCTGAGGAACAAGGGAGGGTCTATTCCAAACTTAGCTTCTGGGGTTTTGTTGGCAATTTTTGGTGTTCCTCAGTTTGAGGATGCACCAACCTTAACTTCACCTCCATGCTCTGATGGCATTCTCCCTGTGTGCTCGTCTGCATACACATTTTCCTTTCTCATAAAAATATCATTTTAGATCAGAGGCTACTCTAGGTCTAACAGTAGCTTAATGTCTACGGAGATCCTGTCCCCAAGGAAGGTGATGTTCTGAGACACTAAGTTTAGAACTTCGGAGACACTTCCTCTATGAATTTGGGGGGGGGGACAGTGAAACCCATAACAGCATTATTAATAAATACTTTCATGTTGGTATTATGGTTTGAACTCCCAATGCCAATCCCAATAATAAAAAATTTTGTTTTCATGCCAGAAGTGCAACCTTGAACTGCCTACACTGAAGGGGCAAATGACTCAAGTAAACACAAATTAAAACAAAACAAAGGCACTATCTTTAAAAAATGTGCTCTGATATTTAGTTTAAAAAGTAGAAAGGGAGCATGATAAACTGGAAAAGATGCATTCCACTTAAACCCCGCCCCCTTCTATTGCTGTTTTGCAGTTGTGGACAACGTTGTTAGATCTTCTGAAGTTTTAAGAGCTGTTATAAATAGATACTGTAGTATACACTCTCCATCCTTAGTGATGCTTGCTTCTATTTTACACCTTAATAGAACATAGCATGAGTCAAAAGACAACAAACACATCTATAGGCTAGTTGTGACTCAGGGACTGAGCTTGGTGACATCTGATTTAGTCATTAACATCTGAGTTCCACCGTGAGTATGCATTATGTAACCCCGTCCTGAGAGGTGGCATGCTAGGGTGTAATTCATACAGGGCTTTTACTCACACAGAATGGAAAGCTGGGCACTATTACTTGCTAGTGTTATGATCTTAAGTTTCACTTTTTTTCCCTGATATCCAGTTTCTCCACCTAGAAGAAGATATAATAACAATAATAATAATAATAATAATAATAATAATAATAATAATACCGATCTCATGGATTTCTTAGGAAAAAAATAACTTTCTTTTATGGTGGCAGGCACTCAGTAAGTATTCTATTAAATTCAAATCACTTTACCTAGCAACACTATTCTACCTAACAACTTTAGGTTATAAGGTTTCATGAGAACCAATTATTCAAAATAACTATCTATTTATCTATCATCTCTCACTCCCTCTCTCTCTGTACTATCCATCGGTATGTATACATGTGTGTGCGTGTGTGTGTGTGTGTGTGTGTGTGTGTGAGAAAGAAACACAGAGACAGACATCAAACATTTATAAATTTGGCCTATTTTTAAATAGTCTTTATTGCTTAACCCATACAATTATCTATCCTCAATTGATGATTGGTGTCTTTATCAGGTACTATGTCTTGTTTATTGGCTATTATAAAACCCATAATAAAATTTATATATCATGAAAATTGACTTCAATTAAAATTCAAACTTTTAGGCAGATGAAAGATTTCATGAAATCAATATGAATGATTTTGATAGAAGAGAATGTGGGAGAGTTTGATCTGTCCATAGCTGAAGAATAGAAAATTGACCAGAGAGAAAGTTTCTTCAGTAGATACTAATTTGAGCATCAAAGGCAAAAATAAAAATTCTTTGGGGAAATTGATGTTTTGTCTCATATATTTTTTAATTCTTACTGATTGGCCTGTGACAATCAAATAAAAAGTATTTTTATGTGGCCCAATCATGCCACATAATTTTTAAAAACATAATAAACCTATAGTAATTCATATTTTTCTGATTATATTTTGAAATTATAACTTTATAAACATGCATAAATATGTAATAAATAAAATAATTTTGTCATTATTTTAATTTTATTTTGCAATATAAATCTTAAACTTCACTCTGAAACTTTGCATCTTGCTTTTTTTTTTTGGTACCAGGGATTGAACTCAGGACCTTGTGCTTGCAAGCCAGGAGTGGTGCCATGGAGCTAAATCCCCATGCTTGCCTCTTGTTTGATTTTAAAATGTTATTTTCATTCTAATAACCTCAGAGTAGGAGGACTTCATGTGGCATTTTTGTTATTTATAATTGTCTTTTAAATTTTTCTGATCTGTAGATCTGAGATAGATATTACTGTAACACATATGTTTACACTGTATTTCTACAAGAAAAAATTTCATGTGGCTAAAATTATCCTGGCTCAAAGAGATCGATTAATAATTTTTAAATTAATATTTTATTTTTATTGGTGTATGTTTGTAGAACATAATGATTCTACTTTTTGTGGGGAGTTGGTCCATATACATGAAACATCTTCATTTTTTTCATCCTCTCTTCCGCCTTTATTCTTTCCTCCACTTCTTACTCCTTTTCCTATTTGCAAAGGATCTATGTTCCTATTTCCTATTATCTATTTTTTCTCTTTATTTATATTTTAGGTTTCTCATATATTAGAAATTGTGCTAAATCTTGACAATTCTTTTCAACCATTAATTTGAATAAAATAGTGTTTTTATTTTTAATTTGCTTCAAATAATACTAGATTAAAGAATGCAGAATAATAAACAGTGATTCCATTATCAATTTTGACATGAAGTCATTTATTTTATAATGATACTACAGTCTCATTTAAATTTTAATGGAAAACAACTTTGATCATTCCAAGATAATGTTATTTAGAAAAAATAAGTTGATAAAGAAACCTGCTTGTGAGTATATTTTATTTATAATGTGTAAATTTTTCAATCCTGTGCCATATGCTTATGTCTATATTACTGCCCCCCAAAATTTCTAATTTTTAAAAACTTTCAAATATTGTGAAAAGAGATTCCAGCATATACATACTTATATTTGACTATATTTGCTTCTGATATAGATTTTTCTAAGAAATCAGTGTTTCTGATCCATCTTAAAATATTCTTCCCTTACTTTTTCTCACGTCATTCCACAGAAATAATCCTCCTGCTGAAATGTGAATTTTTAGGCATTTTTATTAGTTTCCCAGAGTTGCCATGGCAAATTATGGCAGACTGGGAGACTCAAACAACAGATGTTTATTCTTTCACATTTCAGAAGGATTTTTGTAAGGTCATCAGACATTCACCCTAATTTAGAAGGACTTCATCTTAACTGAATACTCCGCAATGGCCCAATATCCAAATAAAATCACATTCTGAGATTCCAGGTGGAGATAGATTTTGAGGGATTTATTCAATCCAGTAGACCATGTATTTATTTATTGCTAGTCAAGTATATAACAATTTATAATATAGATTTAATGTTCCTTCAAATCTACTTAAGTTATTTACCTGTAACCTTTTGCAAAACTTATATATTAAAAATTAACAAATCCATATACACCTAAATTGCATTCATTTAAATTGCTGTACATTATATTTTAATAAAACAGGTTATTAGTCCAATATTTTATTGTTTAAAAATATAGTTTTCAATTTTTGTGCTTAGAAATAATAATGTAAATAATATTCACATTCATGTCTCTTTTCATAAATATTCTTTGGGGTTGACAACTATCAAAAGAGAGGTCAGAACAAATATAAGAATGTTTTTCTGGAAACAACACAACATTTTCCAATCTCTCATATGTTTATATTGGAGTTGTGAGACAAAATTCTCAAAATTCTGACAAAATTCTGGATTGCAGAAATGCAATCATTTATTAAGAATCTCTTCATCCTTTCTCTTCTTCATCCCCACAGTCAGAAGCAACAGATATTAAGATACAAGAATACCAGGACTTCTCAAAAATAGCAGAGTATTAAGGAGCAACAAAGCAACCTCTCCAAGATTCAGAATCCAGACACTGGAAAATAAGAACTTGGGCATGGGCTGAGGAATAGCCAGAAGGTTAGCATCAACCTGAAGAGTTGCCTTATTGGGAACATCCACAGATTTTGTGCTTAAATCACTAAGATTTCTGGAGTTGCAGGATAATTGTGATTATTTGTGTAGATTCACGCACAAGCCGTGTCCTAATAAAAGCCCTGATTACATACCAAACTGACACCAAGGCCCGGAGAGATGGGAATTTGATGGCAAAAACATTTGATAGGATTGCTACGTACAACAAAAGGGGAATAGCTCATGTTCTTATTCCACTTGCAGAGAGATAGATGGAAAGGAATTTTTTCCTGTGCATGGCCACTACTGAGTTTTCACAGTGAAAAATGAACTCCGTAGTTGCCTTGTTTGCCAAAGGGTAACTAAAGAATGTAGAGAAACCTGAGAAAGAAGCTTCCAAAAGTAGACAGCCAGATTTGGAAAAGCCTGCAGTCTCTGTAGCCTTAATAAAAATAAGTGAAATTTAACTTTTTATTGTTACTATTTTACAAATGAATTCTCGATACTCTTTCTAAATTGGACAAAGTTATATATATATATTAAAGATAAAAGTAACTTTGAATTTTGAATTTTAAAATATTTTCTCCTGGAACCTCTAGTCCCAGCTCTTTGAGGCATCTCCATATTGATTTCCACAGTGGTTGCACGAGTCTACACTCCACCAACAATGGAGAAGGGTTCCTTTCTCCCCACAACCCCACCAACATTTGTTATTGGTTGATTTCTTGATAGCGGCCATTCTTTGTGGGGTGAGGTGGAAACTCAGTGTTGTTTTTATCTGCATCTCTCAAATGACCATTGATGTGGAACTTTTTTTATATATTTACTTGCTGCTTTTACTTCTTTGTCTGAGAAATGTCTGTTCACTTCAGATGCCCACTTTTGAGTCCGATCCTTATATTTGGGGTGGGGGCTGATTGTTATGAGTTCTTTATATATTCTAGATAATAGTCCTTTGTCTGAGAAGCAGCTAGTAGAAATTTTTCCCACATTGTAGGTTTTCTCTTAGTTCTGGTGATGGTTTCTTTTGCAGTACAGAAGCTTTTTAATAAGATGAGATCCCAATTGTTGATTCTTTCTGCTAGTTCTTGAGCTACTGAGGATTTGTTCATAGTCTTTTCCTATGCCAATGTCTTATCTCCCAGCAAGTTTAGTGTTTCTGTTTTAATATTTAGTTCTTTAATCCACTTGGATTTTAATTTAGTGCATGGTGAAAGATAAGGGTCTAGTTTTAATCTTTGGCAGGTTGTCCCTCAGCTGGGTATCTTTCCAAAAGGATTAGAATCATATACAATGCACCTATGTTTATAGCAGCACAGTTTGTAATATTTAAAACTTGGAAACAGCACATTTGCCCATCAGTTGGAGACTGGATAAAGAAGATGTGTTTTTTCTATGAAACGAAATTCTACCCAGCCATAAATAATGAGAAATTAGATTCATTCATAGGAAAATGGATACATATTGAGGATATACTCCTAAGTCAAAGAAATAAGTCACACATGTGTAAATATCGAATAGTTTCTCTGGTGTGAATAAACTATAATAGTGCATAATATCTGAATGAGATAATTGACAGTATGAAATAGGAAGAAAGGGCTAATGGTGTAGGAAAAATGGGAAGGGTAGGGGAAAGGTAGCAAGGGAAAAGAAAAAATATGAGAAAATGAAAAAATGGAAATAAAATGTTTGTAAATGGTGAGAGGAGGAGGGGGTGAAGGGAGGGCAGGGACAAGGGGAAAAAATGAGAACCAAGACCTGTCATGTGAAGGTACAGGATCCCAGTAATAAATGTAACTGTACTGTATACCTAAACTCAATAAAAAGAAAAAATCAAATAATAAAAGAATAGAATGGTTATTACAAAAAAACTATAGAAATCTGAAATTTACATAAGCATTTTGCAAAATTCAAGTCTTACCTTTTATTATTATTGAAACTAAGGCTCATAACTTTATGCTGGTCTGCATAGATCCCCTACTATAAAATATGGGTATGTGACAGCATTCATTTTGAGACTCTTGCTTTCATAAATATTTTAAACATTAAAATGTTTTGAAATGATTAATTTATAAGTCATTTCAAAACAGTTGAATTACTCAAATTTAAGTAACATAATTTAAATAGCCAATCTCACCAGTTTTTCAACTCTCTCACTTTGAATAAGTAGGTGAACTTCAAACAAATTCAAGAGTTTTGTAATTTGTAATTTGAAAGAAATCAGATTACAGTGATGCTTTAGTTCACAAACTTAATTCTTTCCATGATTTTGTGGAGGGAGGATGGCTGCAGTTGTGTTTGTCACTGAAGGTGGTATTTGTGAGTGGAAGCAAAATTTTGCCCAGTGCTTCTGTTTGCTAACTGAAATATTCACAAACAGAAGTGTTTGTGAAGTGAGGTGTTACTATATTTACTTCCCAACTCAAGTTGGGGAAACAAATGAAATTTGGAAAAGGAACTAAGTAAATTTAACTTTCTGCCTTTAAATATCAGCACCTTCAGTGGATGTTAGTTGCAATGCAAGTTAACTAAGTATGTTATGTTTAGTATACAAATTTTATTTAGCACAGTGCCCAGGCATCTCATTTGATTTTAGTAACAGTCATAGTTTTCTGAATTCCAGAAGAAAGTGATGCTACAATAATACAAATGTTCTGCTTCATATCAAAAGTAGAATATTGTCTCACTTGAATTGAATCAGTTGAAACATATGGCACAAGGAGCTATTATCTAAAAATTGCTTTCTCCTATGTCCCCTTTAGAAGACACAGAGTGTTTCTGTGTTTGGCCCAATGCAATAATTGTGAAAGAATTTACTTTACACTATTATGTGATTCTCAAAATAGCATCTGCAGAAGATGGATTCTCATATTATTCTGTTTGAATCACTGAGGAAATTACTAGTGATATTGCAAGAAGATATTCCTCATTATAACTTTGAATGTGGTAATATATTAAAGCAATCTTTATAAGTTGGAAAAATAGACTCACAAAATCATTTTTTCTCATGAATTCCATTTCCTCTGTCCCAAGTTAACTGCTTACAAAATTGTAGAAACCTACCTACTATGTTTAACATTATTTCTGAATGTGTAAATAAAAAAATGTGATCTACAGAAGAAATTTCGATGGCTAAGCAATTTGGTTGGAAACCAAGATTCATACTTTTAAGTTCAGTGTAGATTAGGTTGGCTCTAAAATATTTAAATGCTTCACATAGAAATTGGTATTAAAATGTGAGAATCTGTGATATAAAATTGGATAGACACAATATTTTATTGCCATATCTATACTGACTCTAAAACATCTATACTCCAGTATTATGAATTCCTACTTAAATATAGATATGAAAAGATACAACAGCATATATCATCAGAGAATTGCAAATTAAAAGATAATGTGAGAACAAATTAGGATGGTCAAACCCAAAATACCAGTAACATCAAACACCAACAAGAATGAGAAGTAATAAAAAAACTCATTCATTGCTAGTAGACTATAAAATAGTACAGCACTTTGAAAGAGAGTTTGGCATTTCCTTATCAGAGTACATATATAGTTACTATCATGCATCCATCCATCATACCCCCTTAGTATTTGACAAATGAAACTTACTCGTACACCAAAACCTGTACAAAAATGTGTAAAGCACCTTTTGTTGTAAGTGCCAAAACTTGGAAGTAATTAAAATGTCATAAGGTGAATGCTTAAACTATAAACTATCTAGATAATGGTATATTATTCAATGTTAAAATGGAAAGAACTGTCAAGTGGCAAAAAGATGCGGAAGAATTAAAATTGCATATCACTAAGTGAAAATATAAACTAGTAAAACCATTATGGAAATCAGTATGGGGATTTCTCAAAGAAGTAAAATTAGAAATTCCACATGACCTAGCTATTCCTCTTCCAGTTTTCTTCTGCAAGGAGCTTAAGGCATCATACTACTGCAATCCATGCATATCAATGTTTATAGCAATACAATTCATAATAGTTAAATCCTGGAAGAGGACCATATGTCCATTAACAGATAAGTGGATAAAGAAAATATGATACCTATATTTAATGGAATACCACTGAGCTGTAAAGGCAAATTTGAGCCACTTGTAGGAAAATAGATGTATACCTGGAAGATATAGTGTTAAATGAAGTAAATCATACACACAAGCTTGAATACTATGTGGTATCACTCATTTAAGTAAGGCAAAGCTCAAGCTAAGAGAAAAAGAAAGGAAAGATAAAAGGAGACAAGGGGATGGATATTTTGCAAATGGGAACTCACCCAGGGGACTGAGGGCGAAGGGCAAGGTGGAGTGGAGAAATAGGGAGAGTGAGGATAGGCCGCTAATAACCTCAGGAACATGGACATTACATACTGTAAACATGAACTAAGTTTAATAGTGTCAACCAGAATAACAAGGGGGAAAGAGGAATCAGAGGGGGTGGGCGGAGACAGAAGGAGATTTAAAAAATGAAACAAGCTGTATTATGCACAGGTACCACCTCACCTCCCAAGATGACTGTAAAATGCACGTACTGCAAACATGTCCTAATAAATAAAAATAATACACAAACTTAGCCAAAAGGCCGAGAAGCTATACAAAGTAAAATGACAAATAAACATGTAGATATTTATGCTCAGGTTTTATAAAGGTTTCCTTATTTCTTATAGCCGCAAACTAATATCATTGATCTACATCCAGACTTCCTTTTATTTTGCTCGGCTTCTTTTTGTTCTGTGCATAACTATTACTCTCAGTCCTCAATTCTATTATTATCTTTTTTGTTATTCATTTTTTGCATCTAGAGTTGTATTTGTTATTATTCATAATATTATTAAAATAGATTTATGATAAGGAGACTCAATGTTGGCATCATAAGTACGTAGATAAAAGTTAGTAAGAATTTGTAAGAAAACCTTTGGAGAGCAGATATTTCTATTCCGTCTTTTCAGGTGGATTCTCTGTGCTGAGTGCTGTGGGTTTTCACTGTACTTCTAACTATTTTAGCTTTGCAAATCAAGAATCTACATCCCTAGAAATTTATATCCAAGGCTATGGAGTGTTGTGATTCTGAGCCAGAATCAGATCTTTCTAGGTTGCTTCCTGACTCTTGGTCTTCTGTTTTGCTTATTACTGAAAATCACATTCCAATGAAATTTCCTCATTGTTTCTAAAGAGAATCTCTTGATAAGTTGAATTTTCACCATCAAAATTTCATTCAAAGAGTTATAGAAGCAGCAGCATTAAATGTAGATTAAAAACTCATTTTTTACACTCCTTCTACCATTTAAAATACATAAGAGGCTAAGTTTCTTTTTGTTTTTTTTATTTTTAGAATTCAAAATACATTTTATTTCTGTTTTTTTATGGTTAAATCAAAGATATTTATGTTTTAAACTTCTAATTTTTCTCATTAAATTTATTGGTACTTTTTAGGTATACAGTACAGTTACATTCGTCATTGGGATCTTGTACCTTTACATGACAGATCTTGGTGAATAAATATTAAAAAAAGAAACACTAAACTTGCTGGAAGATAAGTTAGGCAGAACTCTTGAAGCTAAGTTCCTTTATGAATCCCAAGTAAAAAGATTTATAGCAGATAGTTTAGTAGCATGGATGCTTTCTTCCAGACAGGTATTTTCACAGGGACAGCAAGAGTGAATAAAGTTACTAGATAGGTTATGAATAGAAGTAAGAAGGTACAGGAAGTATTGGAAATAAAATCTAATCAACATATATTTCCAGGATATATTTTATAAATTAATTTCAAATCCTAACACTAGGGTATAGAATTTTGTTTTGTTTTACTGTTTTCCTTATCAAAACATTGATTAAAATTGGCTCACAATGTACAAAATTTATTAAAAATCCTCTAGTATTTTTGAAGTGATAAGGACTTCTCTTTATTAGGCAGAATTAAGAGTGGCCATAGAATGGTTAATAATAATAACATATAGCTACATGGTCAGGATTCTAAATAGGTAGTAATGACATTTTAAATACAACAGTAAATCACCCCATTATCTAGATGAAAAGTTATATAAATTTCCAGAGCATGATCTAGAGTTACTATTATTAGGTTTAGATATAATGACAAAAACAAAAGAAAATAAAATATAGGAAAGTGATGTGGAATGCTGTATTGTCAAAGTTTTACTCCTAAATTGTATATTTAGTAAAGTGGACATTCATAGAAATGGCACTCAAGCATTTGGAAAATCACAAAACAAATACCACTCTGATATATTTAAATCCAATCATAGCACACACACACTAAATGAAAAGTATTTAAACCTCCAATTAGAAGGCAGAAATAATATTAAATATAAAATCAAGATCCAAAAATATGCTGTCTAAAAAATCTGAATTTAAATATGGAGACAAAATAGGCTAATCGTACAAGGATGAAAGATCTACTACTAACATCGTGACCACATTAATATGGTTGCATATTAATGACAAAGGAGATTCTGAATCAAAGAATAGTTCCTGTCATGAAGAAAGTTATTTCACAATGATGAAAGGGTTAAGGTGAGAAAATGTATATCACCCTGAATATTCATCAAACTAATGATGAAGTTTCAAAATCTGTGTAACAAAAAGCAATTGTAATACAAGGAGGAGTAGACAAATCCACAAGTACACTCAAAAGTTTCAATATTTCTCTTATTAATTGAAAGAACAGGCATAAAAAGAAATCTGAAAATATGAAAAAACTGAAACATTATCAGTCAACTCTTCCTAATTGACATTCACAGAATGCTTCTATGAAAAGGTCAAATTATATATTCTTTTCACGTATGTATGGACCATTTATCAAATAGACAAATCATGGACCATAAAAATAAGTTCCAATAAATTTTAAAAGGACCCAAGACATACAAAATATGTTTCAAAAAACAGAAAGTGAATAATAAAAAGTAAAAAATATTGCCAAATATTTCGAAATTAAGTAACACAGTCATAAGTAATTCATGGGACAAAAAAATAAATCAAAGAAATTCAAAAAAGATTTAAAATGTAATGAAATTGGAAGCTTAGTAATATTTTTATTTTAATATTTTAGTAATATTTTAAAATATTTATATTTTACATCTCTCTGTGTTGGGCAAAATGATTGAAATTAATAACCTCAAGTCCACTTTTAAAAAATCCTACATAAGGAAGAGCAAATCAAACCTAAAATAAATGAAAGAAAATATGAAAATCAGTAAGAAAAACAAGAGAGTTAGCTAGTAATAGCTGGCTTTCATAATGATCAGTAAACCTGATAGGACTTTAGCCTAGTTGATCTGAGGGGAGAAAGAGAGAGAGATCACTCTCAGGAATGAGAAAGGGTCATTAGTATAGTCTATGCTTATTAAAAGAGCACTATTATTATTAAAAGAAAAATAAGAGAATATTATGAATCATGTTATCCGAATATATGATGACACATATAAAGGAGAAAAGTTCCTTGAAAGATACAAGCTACCAAAGCTTCCTCAAGAAAGATTATTTGGTGGGACATGGAGAATGAAATTAAGCAGAAGCCATCTGTAACTCATCCTGGTGGCGGACATCACAGGTGCTGCGCAGCCACTTCTGTTGCAGATGTCACCTTCCCTTCGATCTTCTCTCAGCATGTGGTCCAAAGAAATGTTCACTTCCATGAAGAAGGGCATTAGCTGCCACTGTAGGTCTCTTTATCATCAAGACCAGAGGTTCTGTCAACCAAGGTGGGCTCCAGTCTGTCCTCATAGGTTCAGATTCATGTTGTGGTTCCAGATTATCATTCTGGTTCTCTACTCACATCTTCCCTCCCACAATGGATTTTTCTGGTGGACTTTATACCTCATGTCAGGCTTAGAGTTAACACATAAATTTCCTATATTCATTCTATCTGTCATCTATGTAGCATCTATGTATCCATCCATCCACCTATGTAGATGTTTGTCTTCACATACTTTGATGAACGTTTCACTTTTATTTGGGGCTCTAATCTCATTTTTAGGTCATGA
This sequence comes from Fukomys damarensis, assembly GCF_012274545.1. Taxonomy (NCBI): domain Eukaryota; kingdom Metazoa; phylum Chordata; class Mammalia; order Rodentia; family Bathyergidae; genus Fukomys; species Fukomys damarensis. The sequence continues at coordinate 92,665,354 of NW_022900928.1, read as the reverse complement.
AATTTTTAATCATGTACTCACAATGCCACCATCCCTGGCAACTTCCCTTCATGGCTTTGAAGTTCATTTGTTAACATTGTGTCAGACAGGTAGGCATTCTTGGCCTTGTTTAACAGAGTGGATTGAAAGGTGACAAACTAAGCTAAATAGGATGCTGTTGTATTTAAAATCAATGCCTTTTATTATGACCCAGCAATTTATTTTCATTCTTGGTGGGTTGATGATTCTAAATGAGCCTTGGCTTTAATTATCCCATGCTGTAAGGGAAAATGTTCATGTAAAAGATTATTGACACAGATACACACTCGCACACATACACAATATTCCATTTGTTCCCTGTGGGAGGTCTTGAGTGAGTGCTCACTGTGCTTCTGTCAGCAGAATGTATTATTCCTTTTGCTTTGCAATCTTTACAGTTTAACTTACTGCTGAGTACAAGGACACAAGCTTCCATCAGCTCTGTGCCTGTATCAGCACAGACTGCCCCATAAAGGAGGGTTTGCTCTGTGCAGAATGTTGCTAATGACCCAGCCTGTTGAAAGAGTCAGAATTTGTCCATGTGAGTAACACCCAACCCTAAAGGACTGAATGAGGTCAGGAGTTTAAAAATAGCATGCTTGTTCTTGACCTCATTCTATCCCCCTACACAGTTTTAAAACCCTGGGAAGGAATAAGCAGTGGTAGGCACAGAAATTAACCTGGGAGTTGGAACTCTCTCATCTCAACTCAGCTAATGTAAAAAATGCTAGCATTTCCTCAGCAGTGCTGAATCATATATGACTGTGACTGCTTGTGGAGCTGTGGTGACAATGGAGCTGTGTTCCAGGAGAACCTTTTGCTCTGGGGACCTCTCTTGCATGGCCATAGCCTCCTGCGAATTTTGAAAGGTCTCAGCTTTGACTAACCTGAGCCTGCCAAAGGCCAGTAGGAGCTGAGAAAAGAGAAAGCCAAGCTGTCGTTGCTTTGTATAGAGTCAGGTCCAGCAGGGACATCCCTCAACTAGCTAGTCCTTTCTGCCTTGTTTTATTCAACATAGAAATAGAAGAAGCTCACCTGGAAAGCACTGGCATTTTTTACTAGCTGATTTTGATGGTAATCTTTGTAATATAAATAGTTTAAGGAGATAAATGTGACTTTTAGAATAATTTTTCCCTGTAGGACATTTAAAACTTGTTACTAATTATTTCTACCTGACAGAGCGTACAAAGATGAAACCAGAAGGGATGGACTCAAATTTAGGATTTTTCAACTTATTTAAACATGTCCATTTCGAATACTCTTCTGAATGCTGTCCTTCTGAATTTGCTCCTTGACTATATAGTGAGCAGCTGGGAATTATTTCTCAAAGTTATTTTCTGTATCTCAAAAGTAATTATTTTATCTTAAAACTTTCAGGTAAATAATACTGCTGTTTAAGGACATAATATATTATGCTGTTAATATGACAACTAGGCTGGGGATTTGGCTCAGTGGATCTGCCACCTGCCTTACTAGTGCAAGGGCCCCGAGTTCAATATCCGGTACCATTAAAAAAAAATCTGAAAAAAAGTATGACAACTAAATTTAATGCTGTAAATGAATTCATTTTTCCATATTAGCTTTCACAGTTTTTATAGCATCCTAAACTATTTGGCAGCTCTCAAAAACCATGTGGTTTCCTGGACTTATCAACATTACAACAATGAACCACAGCTCGAAAAGAACATTGGTAGCCTGAAGAAGTATAAATGAGGGAGATGGGCTGTATTTTCAATTTTATTAAAATTCTTATTTTCCACTGGCTATGTGCTTTTTTATGCTTGGCCTAATTTCCTTTTGGCTGTGGGCAACTTTTCATGGGTTTTACAATCTCTTCATAAAACACAACCTATTCCATTATCACATTACATACCTCTATGGGCATGTAATATTTTCCTCAATTTAGAAGTAGGGAAATAAAAGCAAGAACAGCTTTCAAGGTTTTGAACTTTTCATTGCAGTGCAATTTACTGGGTTTTGCTTCTAGTCACATGTCAACCAATGTGCACAATGAAATATTTCAAACCTTTTCATTTACTTACCTATACAAATCTCTTACACAGATAAGATCTTACCAGGCAATTGTAAGTTGAAGAATTATATAAATGTATAGTTTTAGTTTTCTTTTGACTTCTATGATGTACAGGAATTGGTATTTATTTTACTAATGTATCACCATAAAACATTCACACTCTATACTCAGCTTTGCATAGAAAGTCTGGTATGTCCAAAGATTGACACTTTTGCACTAGATGAAGAAAATTCTACTTTGTTATGCCAATGTTTGTTGTGTTAATGAGTTTCTTTCCTACCTCAATAGTTGACCTAAAGTGTAATTTCCTATCAGAGTTTGTTTTATGCAATTTTTATATTAATCATCCTCTTTAGGTTATGAGTGCTTGGATTTTTATGCCCTTCACTGCTCTACCTCAGGACCCTGTCTGTGTGAGGTTGTAAACCATAGCTTTGGAAGCTTGGTGGCTGGGGAAGGACTTGGCATGATACCCTCTGGACTCTGGTTGTTGGTGAAATTTAGTTCCCTTCAGCTGGAGATGGAGGCCCAATTCCTCACTACTATTGTCCAAGAGCCTCTTTCAGCCCTAAAACCAGCTACATCCCTTCCTTCACGCTCCGTTCATCCAACCAGCAACCTCCAGTCATTTTCACACTTCAAATCTCCATTGGTTTCTGCCTTCAAACATGAGGTGACTCTTGGTCTTTAGGGGCTCTAGTATGTTTGGATCCATCCATATGTTATTGTCCATCTTTTAAATCAACTGACTTTATACCTGACAAATCCTCTCAAAGCTGTGCTTCCATTAATGTCTTTCAAAAAAGGAATCATGGGGGGGGCACCTTTAGAATTCTGCCTATTACAGTATTCACACTTTGCTTTTTACTACCAGAGTCATGTCCCTCCCAAAAGCAAATAAATATTCACCCCACCCTAGGGTTCCCCAAAATCTCGTTTCACTGCAGCATCATTTTAAAGTCCCAAATTTCATCTATAACTCAGCAGCTCAAAATCCTAAAATTGCTAAATCAGGAATGGAGGAGAGGCTATTCTCCTTTCTGAAGGTTCTGAAAGAAAATTTTATTCTTATTCAGTTTGTTGACAGAGTTGAGTTTCTTGTGGCTGTAGGTTCCATTTCTTTGCTAGCTGTCACCCAGGGGCTACACAATGCTCCTGGATACTAGTTGCATGATGTCTACAAAGTTACCTTCCTCATGTAACATAACACAGAAAAGGGCATGTGTGCTCTTTTCCACCACCAACAATGAATTCTCTGATCTTTTGACCACTACGTATTCAACCATTCGTTTTACTGCAACACTAACTTCTAGGAGTGAGTTCAGGCTCCACAGCTAAGGGCTTAGCTACCAGGAGACTGCTCCCCATTTGAAGCCCATTGCAAGTCCTGGACCAACTATATTTCTGACAGACAAACTATAAATCAGGGGTTCCCATAACCCCTTTCACATTGTTCATTAATTTACAAGGATGCCTCACCGAACTCTGGAATGCAGTATTTTATGTTTACTGGTTTATAAATAGTACAACTCAGTGAAACAGAAGAGATGTACAGGGCAAGGTGGGGGGGGTGCACAGTATACAGCATTTTCATACCCTCCCTGGGGACGCCGTTAACCTAGCACCATGACATATATGTTCACCGACTGGGAGCTCTCTGAATCTCCTCCTTTATGAGTTTCACAGAGTTTCATCTCCTGCACTCTTGCCTTTCATAGAAGTCAGGTGAGTGTACTTCAGAGTTCCAACCATGTAGCCATTTGTTCTTTCTGGGGAGCAATACCTTCCTGAGAATCTCCAGTCTAAGTAATCTCATTATCATAAACTTGGGTGGGATCAAATGGGGCCCAGTATAAATAATTCAAGTTACGATGCTCACATGGCAAATTAGTATCAAATATTATAGATGGATAAAGCAAGGTGGGGATGAGAATTGGCTCCTCATTTAACCTGAACATTATTGGTGACTTTGAAAAAAATTAGTTTTACCCAAGTATAAGGAATACAATTTGTTTGGAGTAGGTTTAAGGGCTACTGGGAAGAGAGAGCCTGGGTAAAATGAATATGGACCACTCTTTGTAAAGCAAAAATGATCAGCAAAAACAGTTGCAGCTGATGAGGAAGTGAGATCAAGGGAGAGTTTTGTTTTGTTTATTGAGAGAATAAAATAGCAAGTATCTGTGCTGATCGGAGCAATTTCCTCATAGCAGGAATAAAAATGAGTATGTAAGAGAGGAGAAAATTAGTATGGTAAGATACTTGAGTGGGTGAAAAATAATAGCCAAGTGCAGCAAATGGCTAGTTGTTCATTATTGCAATGGGTGGGGGGCTGGACTTCTGGACACTGGTATTGTAGTTTGGTGCCTTCGTGTGGTCCTGGCTTGGACTTTCCCAACAAAGTGTGGAAGCAAAATTGTGCACTGAGAATGATGGTGACAGAAGATGTGAAGAATCTGAGTCTCACTGAAGAAACGTTACATAAATAGGTGTTGGAATTTGATATTTTGTATATTGTATGAATTACCACGGAATACTTTTATATCTGATCTTGTTTAGCTCATTCTTGACAATTTTGTTAGAATATAAAGGCAATATTCTTCTTTTCCTAGATATTTTTTGAGTGTGTTAGTGTGCTGGTGTCCTGTTCTACCAGTTTCGGAAATCAGAGTATTCTCTGGGTTAGAGATTTACTTTTACTTTTATGCTACAATTTATGTATCATAATTTTTGAATAATTTTTAGTCACCTGTATTAATTTTTGTTTCTAAAAATTTTACTTTGTTGGAACACTTAGCTACTTAAGTCTCCACTGGGGATCAAACCCTGACCCTGTGCATGCTAGGCAAATGCCATATCCACATTCCTAGTCTCATAGATGCTTAATCATTTTATGTAAAATGGAACAAAATCTATCAAAAGCAAATTAATCAGTACATTTATTTCAGCCATAGATCACATTTGTGAAACAGAAAGAAAAAATATTGCTATCATCAAATAATGCTATATGAAAATGATGAAATCATGAATTTCTGCTCCATATGCAAAGTAGGAATCATTGCAGTCAAATGAATCCTGAAATAAAAAGGCCGTTGTTCTAACACTTGTTAAATTCCTAAGAATGGGATTCAGGGAAATAACTACTAAAGCATTTAGACATAATACTGAAATGCTATCTCTCTATTCTCATTAAGAGAAAGACTTTTATGAACAGAGACATTTGAACAGAATTTTCCAAGTTTTCTCATGTGTTATTCTCACACTTACCTTAGAAAATAAACATAACATCTAAACACTGATGTTTTAATTTTATTGGTAAACGCAAAAGCAGTTGATCAATAGTTGCAACTTAGCAATATAATTTAGAAGGAGAGCAAATCCCATACATATTTGGAGTTAGATGTTAGTTACATATTATGTAAAAGTTCACTAAATAAGTACCATTAAATGGAGGAAATTGGATTCTTTCCTTCAGACGAAAATGTATTTTGTTATAAATAAAGAACAAATTTCTATGCTATAGAATTCTATCCTACAATGTATTTCTTTTCACTTTTCCTATGAATCCCCAAGTTCCCAACATGAAAAAATGTATCAGCTCCCATACCCTGTGCATTATTTAGATTTTAGACGACAGATACATGCCCCCCCAGCCTGTCTCTGAATTGTTCTGCTAAGGAACAGAATGCAGATTAGTGCAGAAGGAATACAAGAGATAAATAATATACTAATAAATATTTAAATCTTCCACTTGAAGAGACTTAGACATCTTTGCCAAGTAAAGTGGAAGCAAACTATTTCTACAAGATAGTCTCATTCTGGATCTTAGCACTTAAATTACTTTAAAAAAGCTATAAATATAGCAACAAAAATATTCCCGCCACCCCAAATAATATATGCTTATGCCAGGCAATATTTTGGAGGTGCATATGGACTGGTAATTCCTAAGTCCTGGGGAAAGATGTAAAAAATAAATAAAGCAGTGCCAAGTGTTTAAGTTACTTTAGATTTTTCTGAAAGTAATTGTGCTTTTAATAAATTTGTAGCACCTGATGATCCTGTTATTATTAGAACTATTTCTTTAAGATGCATTTGGATTCTCCTTTGTTATGTTGGTTAGGTAAGATTAAGGATGACTAAATTATGATAATTAGGTTAAAACTTTAGTAATGACTTTTTATAGGCTAAATCAAAGTATGTGCAACCAGTTCTTCAACAGAAGTGTATACTTTAAGTATAAGCCATATTAATTACACTACATTTGGATATAAATTCTCCCAATTATCTATAGATGCCCTCATTTTGATCCTTTGTTTTCCATTATGACTTTGTAAATATTTGCAAACACTACAATTGATTGTATGTCTGTCTTTGTTTCTAGGAAAAGATATTCTTGTGAGCTGAAACTATTTATTCATCTTGATATTTCAATGTGGCCACCCTTGTAGTTTTGGGCATGTGATTCTGTGTTTAGAAATTCTATGTCATACGTTGAATCATAAGTGAGGTCCATTACGGAGACATCTAAAGACAGCTGAAATGATTTGGAAAAGTGAACGCACATTGGAAATGCAGCCAATAGAAGGCAGTTTAAACTTAAGGCTTGAACTTACCTAGGATCCATTAATTGCCAAAACAGAAAATACTGCCATTCTCTGTGGGATTTAAGCGAAACCAGAATTCTGCTATAATATTCTAACTGAGAAGAATAACATCTTTAGAAATTATTCAGCACACAAAATAATCATGAAAATCTCAACTGACATAGGCAGCTGACACATACCAGCAGCTTTATAAGTATATCAGAAATATCTGCTAATGACATTAAACTGATGAGTATATAAACGTTGACTGACAATCATGAATACTGCATAAAAATATGCTAAATAGGACTCAGAAAAGAAATAGAAGACATAGGAAAACCAAAGGGACTAAAAAAAACATGATAATTGGGTGGAAAAAACCTCTCACTGAGAAAGTTCAATTGGAGAATGATTATCCTGGATAGAGAAGTATTGAGTGAACATGAAGACAGGTCAGTAGCAAGTGCCAAATATGAATAAAAAAAAACATGAAAAATGTGAACAGATCTTGAAGGGCCTATGAAACAACAACAACAACAAATTATCTAACATCCATCTGAGTAGAGCCTTTGAAAAGTGTAATGAAATGAGTTGTTTTTAAAAAATGCATAGGACATAAAACGTTTGAGAAGCTGAGTAAATTATCTATCAATAGGATAAACCCAAAATGATGTGGCTAAGAGAATAGGGAATCAAAGTACCAGAAACCAAAGGAAAAGGTACAAACTTCAAAGTAGGCAAGGAAAAGTGATATATTCCCTAGAAGACTCTAAAGAGTCTAACTTTCTCATCAGAAGCCACAGACACCAGGGCAAAGTGGCATCACTTTTTTTTTTTTTTTGAGTGCTGAAAAAGACTGTGAACTCAGAATGCTATTTCCTCTGAAATCAGGAAAGAAGGTGAAACTAAACCTCACATAAAAGGAAGCTACGAGAATGTGTAGCCAGCAGAACTGCTTGATGGTAACTGCTATGGAGAATCTGCCAGATAGAAGGAAATTGATCCTGCAAAGAGACTTGGGACATCATTAAGGAAGAATGTAACAGAAATGGCAAATAGCAGGTGCATGCAGCAAACTTTTCTCTTAGCTTTTAGAAGTGCATTCAGTAGTTTTCAATAGACATGATTTTTAAAGACAACTCTAGCATACAAGGGGGCTAGTGAAGATACCTATGTAATGATGATGTTTATATATTAAACAATAATGCATCAATTCTAGGTAGGCCATGATTTAATTTAATTATGTACTTCACAATCCCTAGAGAAACCACTAAAAACCATAAATTTATAGTGATAAAAATGGTAAAAGCACAATCCCACTAAATGAGAAGCATTCCTTTGTCTCACAGCCTCACCAGCATTTGTAATTATTTGATTTCTTGATGATAGCCATTCTTTCTGGAGTAAGAGAGAATCTCAGTGTTGTTTTAATTTGCATTTCTCTAATGGATATATTTCTCCAGAGATGTTGAACATTTTTCCCTGTATTTATTATCCATTTGTACTTGTATATTTATTTCAGTTGCCTATTTTGTAACTGTCTTTTATTTTAGGGGCATAATTTTGGGTGGTTCTTTATATATTATAGATATTCCTCTGAGAAAGAGCTGGCAATTTTTTTTCCATTTTTGTAGGTTGTCTCTTAACTCTGTTGCTTATTTTCTTTGTGCTGTTTTCTTCTATATATCTTCCCTAAATATTTAGAAACATCATGTTACAGGGATATATGCTTAACCCATTTTTATAGTAGCATAATTCATAATAGCTAAATCTTGGAAACAGCCTATATGTCCATCAACACATGAATGAATAAATAAACTGTGGTATTTATAAGCAACGGAGTACTATTCTGACATAAAGAGGAAAAAACTTGAGTCATTTGTAGGAAAATGGTCTCTCCTTGAGACTCTAATATTAAGTGAATAAATCAGACACACATTTAAATATTGCATGGTTTCTCTTTTATATGAGAAACTCAAAATATAAATAACAAGCAAAATGAAAGATAGATAATAGGGATATAAATATTTTGCAAAAGGTAAGGGGACCAAGAGATAGAGTGGGGGGGAGGAAGGGGATAAAAAAAGAGAATTACAATGTGTTATGTACATTTACGATCTCCCCTTGAGGAATGAAATCATTATATACTGCAAACATGTACTAATAAAGAATAGAAAGTGAAAAAATTATAAACACCTATACAATCAAAATTACAATAAATAAAGTGGAATACTACAATAATTTTAGATGGCGTAAGAGGCCAAAATGGAAACAAATACTAAAACAAAAGGAAACAGAGGAATAAAAACTAAACATCAATAATTACGTTTAAAATTAATAAACAAAAGCACACAGAAAAGCAGTTTCACGGAATGGAATTTTAAAGATGGTGTTCATCAGAATTAAGCAATTTTCTACCAACAATTTTCAGGACCCCCCCCCAGTTTCTCTCATTTCGTATTCTGATCTTTTCTTAATTATGTTCATACATTTGATGTACCTCAGGTCTCTATGCCTGTGTATTTTTGCTCTACATTTTTTTATTTCTTTAGATAAGTTCCTTGACCTATATTCAAGGTCAGAGATCATTTTTTATGCCATCTTAAATCTACTATTCAGTTCATCCGATGAATTTCTTTTTTTAAGATTTGCATTTTTCCAATTCTAGACTTTGTTTCTTTAAATTCTGTTGCTTTATTAATACTGCCTATTTGCAGAATCATTGAGATCATGCAGTTATTTATTTCCTACACTTAGCTTTCATTCTATAAACATTTCTGCTATAGCTCCTTAGAAATCTTTGTTGCTAATTCAGCATCTGGATACACTCAGTGACAATTTCTGCAGATTGCTCCTTTACCGAGATGTGGTCACACATTACTGTTTCTTTGCATAACACAGAATTTTGTTGAAAATGGGTGCCTTGAAATTGTAGGAGCTCTGGATTCTAATTTTTTTCCTTGAAGGTTATTGTTTTTTGATTTCTATTTCTTTTTTATTTATTTTACAGATAGCTTTTCTGAGCTTAATTATGAATTCTTTTTACCTATGAGCTGAGTGTTAATTGTATTATCATTATTATTACAGTTGTAACTTAGCTTTGGATTTCTAGGTTCTCACTTCTTTGTTGCCAGGGCTGATTCACTATCGGTTGGATTATTATGCTACTCCTGGAGAACTAAGTTTCTGTCCTTTTCTGATAAATCAGTGTGTAGGCTTTGAAGCACAAAGTATAGGCAATATTTAAGCTTGCTTCAGTTCTGTAGTTCTGTTTTGTTCCATCAGATCTCTAGTTCAAATGCCATTTCAGACAGCCCCAGATATTGGGGAAGAGAGAGCAGATTCTCTGTTATCCTACTAACTTCATCTCCTTAAACTTCTCGGTCTTCCTCTAGGCCAGCAGGTGATCCACATGGAACTACCATCAGGGCAGGGATGTGCATGCATTCCCCACTCATTTCCATGATGCTCCTGGGTGTGATGACTCCATCTTCTGCTTCTGATTGATGCCACCACCTCTGGCCACTTTGTTTTTGTCGTTTATGAGCATCCACCTTCCATTGGAATCATCAGCTATCACAGTGAATGTGGTGATGGTGGAAGATCAATCATAATTACTACTAACACTCACGGGTCTCACAGATAGTTCTGCATGTTGTTCTTCTTATTGGCTTATTTAAGGAAATAATGATTCTCGTGCTCCTCCTTGTTTCTAGTTCATTCCTAGATAGTGTTGTGGCTGTTGTGGGAAATTTTGTTGCTTTATAGTTGCTTTGTAGGAGATTTGCCAAATTTAACTCTTGCAGCAGGATTGACTTAGTCTTGTTGTTCGCACTCTTCATTTGTTGTTATTACTATTATTGTACATGTTATTTATAGAGTCAGTGTTGATCAAGATTTTTCCTTATCACCATGGATTATCTTCACTATTTTTTTTGTACGTCACTATAGGTATTCAGTGAATTAAAATGAATCCTGGAAAGTTTATTTATGGCTCTGTCCAAAAGCTAGTAGCCCTTAAAAGCTTTTTAAACACTAATTTAGTTAGATAAATAGAAAAAATGTATTTTATTAATAGTTTATGACTGTTTCCATGGGGAAAATATATGACTAAACATCTTACAAAAAAATTGGGGGGAGTATTTTCTATCTATCTATTCGTCCATTTACACATGTGAAAATTTCACTTGAGCCAGGTAAAACAGCATCTTACCATGCTTGCTTTTTCTTTCTTTCTCAATCAGCCTCCAGAGGATGATCATTTAAAGGACAGTAATTGACTGAAGTCATCATCAGCACAGGACCTTGCTTCAGTGATAAGGGAAATTAAAACTGAGGCAATCAACACAATTTGCAGGGGGAAACCTTTAACTGAAAAGTGAGAGAAAATGGAAAAGGTGATTGGGGCACAACACAGATAAAGATCAAGCCAGGGCCTTGTAACAATGGAAAGTAAGAGAAAATGGGGAAGAGACTTCGGCATGTAGAGGTCTGATGATATGCATTAGGCTGGCACTTTAAGAAAGAATGGAGACCCAGTTTTACCTGGTGATATGTAGGCTGGACTTTGGCTAATCATTTTCTCAGTCCTAGTTTTATGGCTCAGGAGTAATACTTATAGCTTCAGATAGAGTTGGATTGGAAAGAGATGATAATTCTTGCTTTAGGGGAGGGGAGCCCCAGTTCCTATTGTGAAGTAACTGATCAATTTTGAGGGGAAATCATAGGGTGGTCTGTTTTGCAGGGCTCTACTTTTCCTGGAACTTGATGAAGGTTTAGGGCAGTGGCTATAGACTTCTAGGCACCCCTCTGGGTTTCTGGAACAGGATGTAGATGTCCCTGCCAATCCTGAAAATTACTGCTGCTCTTATCTTGGTATCCTCAGTCTTGCAGGGGGTGAGATACACTACATAAATTCAGGGCTCAGAAACCTTGTGTTGCAGACACTTCTTTGGGCACAGATGAGCAAGAATGTGACTCACAGTTTTAAATTAACAAAGGGAACAGAAAATGAAGATGGGGATGTCAAGCTTCATCTTCCTTTTAGTCACTGGACAGGGGCACTCCCACCCTCTAAGTCCCTGTTACAGTGTGTCCTATAGTTAGTTATACACTTCTCCCCAGTATTGTTCAATTTCTATTTGCTAGTTATGTGAGGTCTTAGAGCTAGAAAACTTAGTTAACTAATATCCCATTTCTACTATGTCCACTGATATAGACTGGTGCACTAGGAATTTTCCACTAATGGAATCCTTAATTTAGTTCCAATTTCTACACATTATTGTATGTATTCTCCATATTCACCCCACAAAATTGTCCACTGTATAGAAAGCAGACAGAAAAAATGAGGTTATGTGATTGATCACTTTGTTTTTGAAGAAACAGTTGCTAACTTTGGCCACCCTGGAATAATGCTGTGCCAACACCCCAAGTAATAAAAGCTTCAGGTAGCACATAAAGCCATGTAGATGGCTAAGTAGTTGCTTACTTGGCTGTAAAAAGTTGTGGTTATTTCTAGAGATTCCTTAAGCTTTGCATTACATTGTGTCCCACTGTGAGCATGCCCACTTTTCAGGACAATGTAGGCAGTCTTACTGAGCCAGTATTAAGATGTTTGCCTCAGCAGTCATATTTTGGGCAATTGAGAGTCCAACTCCCTTCTTATCATTTTAATGTACTATACTTTTATTATTATTATTATTAAAAATAATGGAGAGAAAGAGAGAAAATCACTGTGATTCCTGAACCATGGCTAGATGGCTGATCTCCTTTCCATTTGAAGTCACTATTTGTATTAATGTATCCACATTTCTTTGGAACATAAACCTACTGGAGCCAACAACATGCTGAGATGCACTGTCTCATCTAATTTTTTGAGACAGGGTCTCACTATGTAGTTGAGACTGAACTGGAACTCACTATCTAGCCCAAGCTGGTCTCAAACTCACAGTGATCCTCCTGTCTCAGCCTCCCTAGTGCTGAGATTACAGGTGTGCGCCACCATGCTCAGCTAATGCAGAATACTTTTAAATTTTTTTGAGATATGGCTAATACAATTATGAATTGATTCTTTAGTGCATACCTGTCCAAACCCATATGTGGAGATTTAGAAAAGCAAGAAGAGCTGAAGAAGGATTAAGATTTCCTAAAAACAAGGACAACAACAACAGCAAAAATTATATAATGGTACTTTGTCCAGGGTTCAAATTTGAGTTGAGGAAATAGGGTAGATAAAAAAGGAAGAGCAAAAATATTTGATGACATCTTAGATGACTAAGCCTAAAATAAGGAAAGATATTACACAGATTGTATTGCTAGCCTTCCTTTTGTTAGATACGATGCCAAACACCGACAATTTAAAGGAGAAGTTTAATTCCACTCACAGTTTCAAGGGATGCAGTCCACAGTCGTCTGGCTGCGAGGCAGAAACATCAGGGCAGAAGGAAGTAGTAGGACAAAGGTGCTTAATTCCTGATGGCCCAGAAACAAAGTGGAGGAACAGTTCTAGATTAGAAGGGGCCAGGGACCAGATACAATAACACTGTGCTTCTGTGACCCACCCAGACACACCCATCCCCGGGGAAGTGCCCAAGTCAATCAGACTGACACAGTTAATGTAGATACACATGTACACATTTTTATTTTATTCAAGGAGTATTCTGTCATTTATAAAATGAAAAGGACCAGCTAAATTCATGTCCTTAAACAGAAAAATACAACTTATTTCTTTAGTGGAGGTGTCAGGCAGCTGTTAAGCAATTGCCAAAGTTTTAGTGATCCCTAAAATATACTTTATATGAAAAAATGTTTTTCCTTCAGGGGAAAATATACAATTAAAATCAATTTTATTCTTGCATTCTCCTTGGACTTATAATATTTTAGTTGTCTTACTTTGCATTAAAGTCCTGAATTTTTATCAGTTGAATAAATTGGAGCATAGAAATATTTTCTGCAATATTTGAATTGCTAATTATCCGCGGGATTTATTTTAGGGTTGTCGTTTCTGAAACAGCGGAAATAGCAGCTGTGCCTGTTCATGTCGTGCATCTAAGACTACATACTCTTCAGCAACATATGTGAAGGATAAAATAGCCTATCTCCAATGCGGGGCACTGGAATTCATGACGTGCTTCTTTGCATGCTGTGAAAAGCGGGCCGAAGTTCTTATTCTGCTGTTAGCCATGAAGCACTCCTCTTTCCCCGCTTTCTTCCTCCCTTTTTCTTTCTCTTCCTTCTCTCCCCGTTTCGGATTCTCTACCTCTCACTGCCTCTTTCTTCTTCCTTCACTTTTTCTCTCTTTTCTGTGTAGAAGATGATTTTCTAGAAAGAGCAAGTGAATCTTAGGAGACAGTCCTTTAATTTTAATACTCCAGAAAATGATTAAAAACACAGAGAGTGATTTTTACAGAGTAAATATCAAGTTGTAGTAAAATCTTATATTTTAAAATGGGATCCAGTTTTCAGGTAAAAGAAAGCCCCCAAGATCTTAAGGTCTCTTTCATTTTCCTAAATAACAAAAGTAGAAGAGAGTAATTGAAATCCATAAATAATCAATTTATTGCCACTATCACACAGGAATTCCTCAAACTCCACGAGTCTTAGTTGTGCTCTTTCTAAAAAATAGGAATAATAACTGCAAGGCCGTAATTTAATCTTTCTAAAGACTAAGCAAGATAATGCATATGGAAATGATTTTAAAGTTTTACTATGGTAGAAGTTATTAACCATAAACTCCATCTGTTTTAAGTTCATAATTCAACACTCATTTGTATATTTACAGAGTTGTAAGAACATCATCATGATCTTTTAAAGTAAAATTTTTTTCCAGGCAGTTTTCAGAAATCTGGACGGAGGCTGGGAAGGTAGTTCAGTGGCACCCTGCCAGCCTGGCAAGCATGAGGTCCTGATTTGGATCTCCAGTAGTGGGTAGGGGAGGATCTGGGGTCATCTTCATCTTCCTAGCCTTTGATTATTTAAACACTAAATTCGATCAAAGTATAAGGCCCCTCCTTAGTTGACCTTAAGACATGGAAATTATCTGAATGGGCCCTACCTGAACACACAAGTCCTATCTGGGAAAACAAAAATTATTCTGCTTGTGACTGAAGAAGTTAGAGAGATTAGAAGGGTAAGATAGATGGAAAATGGATGATTTATTCCCTGCTGAAATGGGAGAGTCCTTGGGGTAAAGAGCTGGAAGAGGCCAACAAGAATATGGGGACTTCTGTACCTGAAATAATTTGGGGGAGGAGATAGATTATTCCGGCAGAGGATAGGAAACTAAAGTAGTAGGGGAAGGAGAGTAGCCAACAAAGCATCCTTTTTTAAAAAAATCCAGCAAATCCAAGGGGCCACTGGAGCATAATTCCTTAAGGAAATATGAGTCAGGGTAAAATCAAGTCTCTGGTCTTTCCATTCTAGGGCAGAGAAGGTAGGGATGTTGGCACCTCTGTCACAGCAGTGCCTTTGGCTCTGGTGAATGATGACTTGTTAATAGTTTCTATAAACAGACAATAATTTATTCCATTTTCATTTTAAAATGCTGTATTGCTGAGCTGCTGTATGGTTGTGAGGAATGACTATATTCTCCCACTTATTCATTCTATATTGGTTTATCAGTGAGGCCCATTGAATTCTTGTTTTGACCATTGTCACAAATAAAACTTTCACTGGCTATCAAGCATGAAGGGCATGTTCCCCAGAGTATTTGCCTGAGTCATTTATTCTATTATCTAGTGTATCCGTCTCTCCAATATTTGCATTCTTTTCTGTTCTTCTTCTATTTCTCTCAAAATTGAAAGCTTCTTGGTTACTAAATGAACCCATAATTATTCTCTCTCCTTGATTCTTAGTTGTTACTTAACCCTAATCCATGCACACTGTCTTCCACTCTTTTTTCTGTTGATGTTCTTATTCTGAGCTTTGACTAGCTTTGAAGATACAATTAATTTTCCTTCCCCCCAGCAACTAGAAGCAACAGATAATAGGCGAAATCCTTCTTTACCTGCCTGGCAACTGTCAAAGTGGTTGGAGGTATGGAGAAGAATATTTGTTCTTTTTAGTTTTTTTTTTCTATGATTACATGTTTGTAATTCATAATAATTGCATTCAACCTGGGGAATTGGCATGCATCCCATCTTAATGTTTTTTATTTCCCCTTCATCTACTTTCCTTCCAATTTCCCTCCCCTTCCCGAGAAGAATCCTATCAACAGTTTCCTTCTGCTCACATGTGTAATTGAGTCTCAGAGATGAATACATAGTGTGACTATTTTATTTGCCTTAAAAATAACTATTAAAATGTCCCACTCAGTTCACATAAATATAATGGAGGAGTATTTAAAAGATATCATAAAATAAGTGAAAAGAAAAAATATGAGAAAATGAAAAAATGGAAATAAAGATTTTGTAGCTAGGCAAGGGAGAAGGGGGTGAAGGGAGGGCAGGGACAAGGGGAAAAAATGAGAACCAAGACCTGTCATGTAAAGGTACAAGAGCCCAATGATGAATGTAACTATACTGTATACCTAAAATGTACCACTAAACTCAATGAGAAAAAAATATAACAAATTATTCCACTAGAAATGAGATATTCATTTAATAATCAAAATCCAAATTAGGTGGCATTCTAAAGATGATTCATTTTTTTCTTCAATAAATAAAGGAAATTACAGCCTTCTTCATCAGTGTATACAGAGATATGAGCAACCATATTTATTGTAGCATCTTTGGCAATAGTGGAAGTGGAGAAAATTGGAATTTAAGCTGATATACACATGAGTAATTCAATTTTAGTGTCATAACAAATAGAAAACTGAAAAGCAATTAAATAAGATGTACTCACAGCTACATGGTTTGATCTCTGAAAAGCAATGTTTGACTCAAAGTACGTGTTGTGTAATGAAGCTTGGCAACTTCCTGTCCCATTTTTCATCATTTTTGCTAAGTTATTGCCATCATTTTTTGACTCAAATTCAGCATTAAGTGCCAGCCACACCTTTGTCTCTGCAGTTGTCTGTCTCTGGAAGACTTAGCTGTAGTTCCTATGATGTCCTTCTCCACTTTTCATCCAGATCTTTTCTCTGTCTCTTAAATGATGGGGACATCATGTTCCTTGCTTTTTTTCCAAAGCAGTTCCCACTTGCTGACAGCATATTGTTTATTTATTTATTTTTTCTCACTGAGTTTATTGGTACTTTTTAGGTACACAGTACAATTACATTCATCATTGGGATCTTGTACCTTTACATTATTTATTTGTTTGTTTTAGTCTTTAACTAGAATGTAAAGTTCAAACGATAAATTTGTATTTGTTCCCAATGTAAATTTAATTTCTAGATTAATGTTTAGTAAGTGGTAAGTGCCATGATGTGGGTCAGTTAGCTAAATAATGAGTATCTCTATTCTATTTTTATTTTATTTTATTTTATTAGTTTTTTGAGACAGGGTCTCACTATGTAGTTGAGACTGACCTGGAACTCACTATGTAGCCCAGGCTGGTCTCAAACTCAGGGATCCTCCTGCCTCAGCCTCCCTAGTGCTGGGGTTACAGGTGTGTGCCACCACGCCAGGCTTGAGTATCTCTATTTTAAATCATTTATCAGAAAATTAAAAATTAATTTTCCCATAAGCACACATTTAACAATGGAATAAACTTGTGTATTACATAAAGAATTCTTCATAAGGGAAAATGAAAGAAATGATATGAGTGAGGGGTGCACTAGTGGTATGGACTCTCTGAATATGGTCCCATTAATTTTAAAAAATTAAAGCAGGTTTTCCTAGTGACAGGATTACATAAAGCAGCATGACAATGTTCTGGTGTTCATTTTATTGGTCTGCATTTTTAGGGCTCTATGAGATATTCCACCGTGAAAATGCCTGAACAAAGGAAATGAAGAGAATCAGAGGTTGGCTACGGTAAACTGCTGACTTATTTTTTTTCCCTCATCTTACTTTAAATTAACCTTTTTACTGCCTCAGTGATGAAAGAGTACATTTAGCTTTATGTGAAAGTGAGCTATAATGAAGATATGGAAATAAAAGGAAGGAAAGTGCTTACACAAAATTAAATTGTTGACCTTAAACCAGTAGTAAAGTAAATTTTCTGGCAGCAGCTTTTTCCATTTTAAGTGGAAGTCACTACCTATAGATGGAAGTAAAGTGGAAAAGATGAAAGTTTGACCCCTCACCCAAAATTGGAAGGGTTAGTTTATAAATTTTGATAATGATTAATTGAAAATGGGATATAGGCTATTCTATTAAATTTTAATAAAAACCGCAAGGAAATGCTATGTTATGGGTTCTGGTCTCATATTTATGAATTACTTAAATTTCATTTGGAAATCTGGAAACTGCATTAGTAGTAATGTAAAACTAAACAAACATCTCTCCTGCTTAAACTTGTATCTTTGCCTTTCTTGGCTTTAAGTCGTGTACTGATGAGAAAAATTAAGTTTAGACAGTGTCTCTTTGAAATCAGAAACTGAAGCAAAGCAAACATCCTCATACCATGGAGGTGCAGTTCTGGGGCTACCTGAGTGAGAGAAAGAGTAAAAACAATGATAAGCAAATATGATTTAGAGAGTCACCAAGACAACAGCTTCATAAATAACAGAACTAATTGCTCCCTCATGTAGCCTGTTTTCAAGAAAAAGCTTGACTTCAAACAGAAAAAGCTACAGTTCAAACAGTAAGGAGAAAGAAAAAATTTATATGGCAGATGCTTTCCATGTTGTGATTTGCACTGATCAAAATTTTCTCAGAGGGTGCTAGCTCTTGCATTCATTGGTTTTGCTGTCTGTCCAGTGACAGCTTTTGGAGATTCTGGAGCTTCTGTATTTCTGCTGGTCCAACCTGGACATAGGAGATCCTGGGGCAGTTAATGGCACATTATAGTCCTTGTGACCTGAAGAGGCTGAGACATCCTGAGTTTCAGATAATGAGGAGATGGTAAGGAATCAGTGGATGGCAGCTAAAGCTCTTTTTAAAGATGAATGATGCCTGGGCTCAGATTTAGCCAAAGGAAATATAAAGGATTATAAAAATTGAGATGGGTAATGTAGAAATTTCAAGACACTTATGAGGGAAAAATTACTAGACAATTTACTTTGACTTAAAACTTGAATATGTGCTAATTTCCATGTATAAGTTGACTATTTGGGGTTTAGTTATTGTATGAGAAATAAAAGAGGACTAAATTAACCTTATTTTTGATATTAAAAAGCTTAAGTCAAACAATTTTCTCAGATGACTTCTCCAGTGGAGATGATTTGGATTGAGCTGGGATTCTAGGACAATCTGTCCAGTACATGACAATTAGTCTCCAGGTGTGTTCTTATAGAGCTGAAAGATGCACGAAAATCACATGTAATTTATGCAGTGTGAGATCAGGAAGCTTCTTCTTATTCTTTTGTGATTGTGTGTGTGTGTGTGTGTGTGTGTGTGCACGCGCACGCACAGTGAATTCCTATTTTCACAAAAACTTCTAGAAATGGCCCCTGTGAACATACTGAGGCTTTTTTTCCCAAAGATTTCATGGAATCATTTCTGGTGTTCTTTTGGGGGAATATCTGGGACTACATGTTAAGAGATGTAGCTAACTAAAATGAATTGACTGAGCCAAAGGCTTAACTTGGGCATTGGCATTTTATTTTTGGCAGGCTGCCTGAGAAGATCTATTTTAGATGAAGTTTTCTCCAATGGTTCCACAGTAATATCATTTAATGGGGTTAGAATCACATATTTCAGAAATAATTAGAAGAGCACAGAGAGGATTTTAAACACTAAAAGAGTGCATAGGCTTTGGAATTCTAGCTCACCTTACTAATTGTGCTAATTTGTGCAAATTTCTTTCTCTTGTCACTGTAGAGGAAGGTAGAGAGAGAATAATATTCAACTCATAGGTTTATTATGAAAGTTAAAGAAGTATTTTATGTATAGTGGTATGCCTAGGGCTTAGGTATGAGTTGATTTTTGTGTAGTAAACATTATTTCCCACAAATTCTTAGTCCCTTAGAGTAATCTTGATCAATTTTATTTTTTAACATCACATTACTTATTATAGAATCCTCTAATGCCAAAATAGGGAAGAAATCTAGGGAAAAGTTTCATACATTATTTAATTCAAAAGTTCCTTAA
The DNA here is from genome assembly GCF_012274545.1 of Fukomys damarensis. NCBI lineage: Eukaryota > Metazoa > Chordata > Mammalia > Rodentia > Bathyergidae > Fukomys > Fukomys damarensis. Next base: position 92,645,585 of record NW_022900928.1, on the reverse strand, counting down.
ATATTTCCTGAATTATATTCTTTTTGGTGAGTGACCAACTAGACTTTGAACATTTCTCATTTCAATAAGCTTAGTACTTTGAATGGCTGCCATTTTCAGTATTAGACAATCCTCTTTTATTTTAAGAAGATTTACTGTTATGCCTCTAGTGTGAATGATATTGTAATTTCCTGGTCATAGCAATTAGAAACATTAGACTGTAACTTATTTGATCATGAGCCCTTCCAAGGGACGATATTTTTTGAAAGCTACAATGTTCCTTATGGTAAAGAACAAAAGTAAATTATATTATTTAAATATAATGATTTATATTTTAGTTTTTTATTCTGTATCTCTACATTAAAATATTTAATACTTGCAGTTGAGAATAGGAGTGACAATTGCAGTATGTGTTGTAATTTGCAAATCTTCTGCCAAGATTGAAAAATTACAGTATCTGATCAACATCACCATTATTACCATCTGAAGTAATAAAACTTTCCATACCATGACATTGACACAATGGAAAACTTTTTCCCCTTTGACCTGAAAATTGCAGAATATACTGCCTTGATTTCTCTTGTCCAATTTGTACAATAGGAAGATAAAATATCACTTTCTCCTGGGTGTCAAATAAAATTAGGCAAAATAACTTGAAATAATGCTTCTCTTCATATTATCACATTTTTCAGCCAGTCTTACCTATTGGCTATGGAAATGTGGTATATTTTTCTTTTAATGGAAGGTAAGCACTGACAGCGCATTGTAGTGAAGGTTATGTTATTAATGATTGCTATGAGGGCTGGCGAGAAAGGAAAAGAATCTTGTACATATAAATGTAATAAACTTCATATTCTTTCAATTTTCAGCAGGTACAAAATTCTCTAGTCAGATACCTGAAATATATAATTGATTTTGATAGGAATTAATAGCAAGAAAAGCGTAAATGTAGCAAATTTTTCAACTTTTTTGTGGTTATCTAAAAGCCTTTCATCTGATTATGTATCTCAAGAAAAATAGTATTTATAGACAGAGGAGAATAAAAGAATGGGGATGAATTCTGAAAGCAACTATTAAATCTTCTTGAGTATTCAGATTAATACAAAGGGAAATATAAACATGCTAGTGAAAATTGGACTCATAGTGTTGATAATGTGTAGATGTGCTTGCCTACTTGCAGATGACAGCCTCTAGCTCCATACTTCATGTCCTCTGCAGTTTACAATTATAATTGATGGGAGAAATAAATATTCTGTCCATCATTTTCTTTTCTTGTGAAGAATTATAGGTTCCCTATATGTTACTGGATAGAGCTTCCAATACAAAAGTGAGGAAAACTTATTATCAATCATAGCCTTGTTCTCACTTCAAAATATCTCTCTTCTAAGCTTCTGAAGGCAGGGCAGATTATAAACTCTGAGCCAGTGTGTTTCCTTTGGTGATGTACAGAGGGCTTAGAGTCCATGCTCTGTCTATATCCTTAATCATTTAAAATCATACTTCATGCAATAATTTGCAATACTTTGGTGTTGATAATGAATGTAGCTGATATCAAATGGATTTATATTTAGCTGAATATTGAACTTGAAGCAGCCAGACTTTTGAAATTTTACCATCTACCTGGAAATATTGTTAATAATTAAATATTGGAAAATGAGAGTTACAGTTTAAATAGGAAGTTTCCCCACAAAGACTCTTGCATTGGGGGCTTGGTCCCCAAGGTAGCAAAATTCATGAGGTGAGGTCTAAAATTGCATTTGGATCATGGAAACTTTCACCTTGATGTGGTCCACTGATAAGTTCTTAGCGGAATGTGCTGTGAAGAGATGCAACCTGTTTCTAGGAAGTAGGTCATTGAGTAGTGCAGCTTGGACAGGTACTTTCTTGTTTCTGGCCTCTTCCTTGCTCTCCAGCTCTTTCCAGCCCACTCTACTTCCTGGATGCCATTGGTTGAGTGGCCATACCCTTCTGCCACAGTGTCTATACCTTGGAGCTGGCAACTATGGACTGACGCCCCTGAAACAGTGAGTCGGATAAATCACTCCTCTTTCAACAGGGATACCTCATGCAATTCATCTTAGCAAAGGAAAGCTGATTAACAAAGTGATTATTTCCCTCTCTTATGCTGTTAGATTTAGATAAAATAAATACATTTCTAAAGTAAATATCCTGACACTTTCTTGGTAGAGCATTCTGTGATAAGAAATAACTTTTTACATCATGTACAGGTACAAATTCCCAATGAGGAATGTGATCATAAGGTATATCTAAAATGTATCAATAAACTCAATTAATATTAGAAAAAAAGAAGTAGCTTTTTTAACACCATTATTTCCTGCATTGTACTTTAAAACCACTAAGTTGCGTATTTAATTCACTTAAAATGCTGGAAGACTAAAATAGCTACTTCATACATTGTAAATTGTTCAAGATAAATGTGACATATAATTCCCATATATATCTTATGAGTTGGAATAAATTTTTGTAGAAGAGAGAATTAGTATATGGATATTTTGGTCATATTTATCTTAGACAAGAAAAAATAGAGTTTACTATGAGCATTTACATAGGATTTATACAGAGGAGAATTAATTTTCAGTTTAAATAAATAATAAAGTACTATATATAATGTTTGATTTTCTCAGATAATATACACTCTGCAATTGTAAAAGTATTACCAAAATAAAAAATGCAATAAAGTTTTTCAAGACAATTTAGAGACCTTAATTGAATTAAACTCTGCTAAAACATGAAAATAATTATCTGTGTATTGATGAAAATAAAACTATAAATACATGGTATTTACAGAAAGCATCTTTCAAATTGAAAATGTGGATAAAACAGTTCCAGTTAAGAAAGATAGGAAATAGAAACTTTAAATCTGAATATGTCAATGTAAAATTCTTCAGTTCATTCTTAGCACTTCTCAAAGAAGAAACCACAGAAGAAATGCAAATACAGCACTTTGAATTAAATGCGTGAGGAATACGAAACGTAAAGTGCATTGTCTCCGTTTTCTCAAAAACCTTCTCCTGACTTTTCCTCCACCCTCATATTCCTATAAGCGGGTGGATGTTAGTTTATAAGGTAAAAAATGCAAAAACAAAAACATAACCAGAAAAATACTGCATGAGTCTTGTTCCTGAATAACAGGCTTAAAAAAATGGATTTGTGTTTGCAATGTCTTTGAGTACAGTTTCTTTCTGTGAGATGGAGGTCAGGGGCAGGACTATTATCAAAGTATACAGGAGACCTTAACCTAAGATGACTTGTATGTGTGCAGTGTGGGTGGTGTGGGGCCTTTGAGGACTTAAACTTGTTCACATCCTATGCTGGGAGATTTTAAGTTTCAAACGAGAGAATAGTCATGTCATTTGATGACAGCATATTAATTACTCAAGTAACAAAAAATAATAACAACCATATAGCGGGATCTTTTTCTTAGACTTATTTATTAATGTATTTCTTTTACTTCATAACTTCATCTTCCTTTCTCTTTATGTTAACAGAGGCTGGGAAGAATTTGCAATTTGAGAGCAGTGTGCTGCCAGTTCTGATCCCATGCCATTGGCAGGTTGGGATTTGCTAAATTAAATACTACTGTGGGCCTTGTAGTTTGCTATAAACTTAGTCTGGTGATTTACCACATAGCTCATACAGCACAGACTCGTGGTGAGCAGTTCAATGCCTGTACTCAGCTTGATCTGTGTAAATAGATCAGAACTCCGATAATGCTTTATCTTAAAATGCTTTCTAGTCAGTAATTCTACGCTTGACCACTTACTCTAATCATTTCTTTGGGCTTTTTTGTTTCATATCACTGAATTATAACAATTACTTTAGACTATTGCTTTGCACTGTTCTCCAGTTACATTAGAAACTCTGGATATTTTTTCCAGTGCTTGATTATAAATTCCTCAAATAAAGCAATTATGTATTTTGTTTCTTGATTATCACTGAATAAGTTTTAGTAGAGTCTGCTAACTTTGAAACCCCCAATCAATACTTCTTGGTTTTGCGAAATGAACTAATGTTATTACTTAGGATTCCCAAATTAGTCATAAGATTTAATTTAAAAATCTAATTTTTACCGATACAGTTTTCTTTTTAATAAAAAAAAAATCACCTTAAATGCGTGCTATGAGCAAGCAGTTAATCAGTTTTCTGGTTCTGCTGAATGTTATAGATAATACGGAGACTATTTTAACTCTGAATATTGATGTTTCTGGGTATATTGTGCTATTTATTATTCAACACTGAAAAGGTTCAGAGTAGTCATGAATGTGTTTCTGTGATTGTTCCCACTGCATTCCCCACCTATTTTTTAATAACTGTAATTCGAACTTTCAGTTTGGACATTCACTGATGATTACTTACTTAGGACATTGTGCTAAGTTGTCTCTTGGGCCTGGAAGTGAATGATATGCAGAAGACTACATCGATAGCTATTTATTTTTCATTCCTTGAAATTTGATGATTATAGAATTTACTGCTGTAAATTGAACTATGAGCATTGTCTCTTCCAACTGAAACTTAATGGTCCAATAGACTTCCTGACCAACGGGAAGGAAGGGTGAAATAATCGGATAAAAAAAGTTTAATTTCTATGAAGTATCACAAAACAAGATATTAATATCCTTTTGAAAAATTCATCCATAAAGATGCCTAAGATAACTTTTTTTTCCCCTTGAAAGATGGTTGTGCAAAAGTAAAAGAGTGTTGCATGCAGATAAATCAGAAATGATTTACAGGTGAGCAAAGAAATATTAACCTGAAAGTCAGCAATCTTATTCAGATGTTGGTAGATTTTAGAAAAGAACGAACGTAAAGCAAATGGTAACTTAGAGCAAAAGAAAGAACTTAAGCTTTTGTGTTAAATTGTCTTGCGATCTACCTAAGGGAATGACAGAGCACATTCTAGGTGTATCTGGGTGTGCAGAATGCACGGCTTTGGTTCCTATACCTAGTCTCTTGTCCCTTCCTGTACAGTGCTATTCTCCTGCTCTATTTCCAGGCTGCTAAGAGCTAAGCAGCTTTTGCTCTACTTCTTCTCTCTGTCGTGATGCTCCTGCCTTGGAGTCTGCTGACCATGGAGTGAATCCCCTGAAACTTAACAAAATTCAACATCCTCCTCCAAGTTACGGGCATTGGATATTAGGCCCAGAAACTAAAAATCTGACTATATAAAATAACCACTGGCAAAGCTGCCAGCAGAATTCTATCGGTGTTAGTGCATTAAGTTGAACATACATTAGAAAAGTGCCTGAAGAAAGCCAGCTGTGTTTATTCAACTGTAATTCTTCCAAACCTACCCAATTACATTTGTAGACTTTTAATAGTTACTTTTTGCAAAACAATAAATTGCACTCCCAAGTTTCTTATTTCAGTGAATTTAGTATTTTTTGATGTTTACTTATCTTGGAGAATGATTATATACGTGTAAAACCAAAATATCTGATTATAAAATGCAGTGCTAGGGGAAAAGAAGCACCAGAAACACTTTATACTGTTCAAGCTACATAAAACATGGACCAGACCCGTGCATGTTCTTTTTCTTCTGTGTTCCTATTTTCTGATCTACTCTTTATAACCTCACCATTTCAAGATATCATCTTATTTTTTGATTATTGTGCTTTGATATTTGTCCCTGTTTTGGATATTTATTTACTAGAGTGAAGAGTATAAAACTATTGAAAACAAAGGAAATAAACTTTCTGGGACTGTTCTTGTACTTGAAGAAGCTTTGTAAGTTTTTGACAAGTTTAGTGTAAAGGAAGAATTTATTATTGTGGAAATAACTTTAGTGGACAATGTAGAGGCCATGGAAGAACTTGAAGTGGAGAGTTTGGAGTGTTGAATTTTATGACCGAGGTACATGAATGCATTATAGAGGCAAATTCTGCACTATAGATGTCATGAGAATATATTGCCATTAATCTCTTGCAGTGAATTTCACAAGAAGACCTTGAGAAGGTACATGGGGGCACAGAACTAGAAATCTGGCATCGCTTTCCTTGGATTAACTTTTCTACAAGAGAATAGAGACTTTTTTATCAGATGTCCCCATTTAACATAACACATTTTTTAAAACCTAGAAATTAAAAAATACACACACACACACACACACACACACATGCACACATATATCAGTCTTACCAGTGAATTAACATATTAATATGGAAAAGGACTTTTTAAATCCACTTTCTCACTTCCAATCAAGGAAAAAAAATCCTCTTTTATCGTATATTTAAGAGGCAGTTGGCAGTTCTGAGCATGATGGCGAGGACACACATTTCATTCAGCGTATAAGTCTTGGCTTTCTTCCTTAAGCCTTTCTGAGGTTTTTTGTTCTTATGCATTCTAGAAATATTTTAGTATAGTGAGAATTCAAGAAATCCTGTACATATAAGGGCTAGATATAATACAATGACCTTTTTACAGTGTCAATAAAAATTGTCTTTTCTTTTGAGGAGATAAAAATCAGAGAAAAATTAAATTTCTATAAATTCTATTCATTTGTTCAAATCCTCTTATATCACAGTTAGTCCCATCCATTTACTTCCTGATATACTTTAAATTCTAAAAGACAGTGACTTAGTTACTTTCTTATTTCTGTGACAAAATACTCTATATCCACAAGTTAAAGGAGGAAAGGCTTATTTCAGCTCCGTTTGTAGAGGTTTCAATCCATCATTGCCTGGCTCACAGGCAGGGTGGCATTTGTTTAGGGGCATCATAGACGAGAAATAGTTCATGGCACAGCAGGCAGGAGGCAGCAGCCTTCCGTCTGCTTTCCCTGTTATTCCTTCCAGGCTTCAAGCCGGTTGTTTGGTGCTACCCACAGCCACAGTGAGCCTACTCATCATCCACACTGAACAGTGCTAAACTAATCATTGAGTGGACTAATCCAGTGTCACTCACCATCCGTACATGCTCAAAAAATCCACCTATGAGTGCATGAGGCTTTAGGAGGAAGTCTAGATATAAACAATAACAGGCAGCCACTAATCCTTGTTTTATTGTTTATACGGTACACACAAAAATGATCTCTACCCGCTGAAAACAGTACTACTCCTGAAAATAATGCAATCCCTGTTTCTTGGGTATTTCTCAAAGACAGTTTTAAGATCCTTGTAACTTCTCCGTGTGCATTAAAAATTTTAGAACACATTTAAGTAGTGAAGTTTTCACCCTGACTCAGCTGTAAGGAAGGTTGAAAGCATAATTTTGGTACATAGTGTTCTAGAGGTATCATTTCAGGGATATATAGTGTGGAGGGTAAAATGCTAACAAATTGGTGAACCATTATTTGAGAAGCAGAATGAAATAAATTGCATTACCACACTAATTTATTTAAGTAGCTTGAGATTTATTTTCTTTATTTCTTTCTTTTTTGGTACCAGGGATTGAACTCAGGTCCTAGTGCTTGCAATTGCAAGGCAGGCACGAGAACCACTGAGCTAAATCCCCGGCCCTTGAGATTTATTTTAAAGAAAATTAGAGCAATATCGTGATATTCTTCAAAGGGATAATAAGGATCTGATCTGTGTCTTTTGTATTTAGTTACTCTGAACAGAGAGAAGGAGGATAGATAGGAAGTATGAGCTGAAAGATGCAGAAAGGAAGACCTAAGAGGTATCTACAGTAGGTTAGGCAAGAGCGATGACCCTACAACAGGAACAGTAGGTACAGGAGAGGCAGAATCAAGAGAACTTTGAGAGACAGGAGAGGAAAGGGGAAGTTAAAAATATTCTTATTGGAGCAGGTGAACAAATGGAGATTGCAATCACAGCTAAAACACAGCCGAAGAGTTGAGAGGGTAAGCAAGCAGGTGGCATCACACACATCACTTACATATAGTTTTGTATTTGGAATGTCTCCAGGCCATCTTATGGAGGATTTCATCAAATGCTTTGCTGAAATAATGAGATAACATATTTCCTCAATTTTTATTAATGTATTTGGAAGTATTTAGACTTCAGGATCTATGTTTACTTCAGGAAAAACTCAGCATGTATGAAACTTTCTGAGATTTGTGAAATATCTCAGAGGAGCAGGATTTTTTATGGAACACAAAGGAAACCCTAAGCATCTGCCTTCTGGTAGTAACCACTCCCAACAACATTCAGTTCTTACAGAAACAGAAAAATGTATATGACAACAACTTTAAAATGTATTAAAATATCATTAATCTTTTCAATGTGATTGAATCAATAGTACAATGTTCTATGTCTTTGTAAACATAATGAACGATCAAAACTTGTATAAAAATTTTTAAAGCACAGTTGCACAAATATCCAATATAAAATTCTTGAAAGAACTTTTGCTTAACCACCTGAAAATAGCACTGATTGTTAAAGAAAATTAGAAAATAGATTTAAAAAGGTTAGACACTTCCTCTGGGTTACGAGGAAAATATGTAATTGCTAGTAAAATTTGACTTGGAGCCCTTGTCACCAGAATAGTGTTCTTATATCATTATGAAAATCAATTCTTAGTGGGGACACAGAACTTTCCAAGGGGATACATAAATCTCTATGTTCACTATAAAAATCTTCAAGATTCTTCTATTACCATGATGACTGAAGGTGGTAATATGAAGAGGAAGAAGGCAGCAGGCCACCACAGGAGCAGGCAGCTGGACTACTGCCTGGTAAATGTTCAACTCAAGTACAACAGGATTTAGAGGATCCACACTAAAAATTTGTAATGGCCACTAGAAGAAAAAAAAATAGAAGTACAGTTTAGAAAAAGGTTGGTTGGGCCAGGAAAGTAGCTCAGTGGCACCATGCCTGCCTCACAAATGCAAGGTCTTGAGTTTGATCCCTGGTACAAAAAAAAAAAAAAAAAAAAAAAAAAAAAAAATTTAAAATGTTGGTTACATGTAATTTTTATTGCAAAAATCATTCATTTTTGAATAACTTGTATTTTCTATCAATGTTATGTATAAGGACAGCTTACAGGAGGAATATAGGTAGTTTTATATTAATTGTACTTATTTACAATTGACAGTTGGTGAGCTGATTTATAATGTACATGTAATTACAGAACAATTCATGTTGGGTTAAAGATCCCAGTGTATAAAGGGCAATATAGAGATTAAAAGCAAGGCTTTCTGAGATTAAAAACAAAGCTTTCTGATGAAAGAGTAGATCCCCCAATGGAATGAATTAAAGAGCCCAGAAATAGACCCATATAAATATATTCAACTGATTTTTGGCAAAAAAATAAAGGAAATTCAATAGAGGAAAAATAGACATTTTAACATGTGATACTGGAGCAACTGGGTGTATACATTGAAACAATGTAGACACAGAACCATACACCTTCACCAAAATCCATTCAGAATAGATCATAAACCTCAATGTAAGATAAAAACTATAAAGCATCTGAAAAATAATATGGGATGATAAAAATAATATAAATGACTTGGGTATGGTGATAAGTTCAGATACAGAATTGAAAACCCAATATCTAGGAAAGAAATCATTGATAAGCTGGGCTTCATTAAAATTAAAATCTTCTGCTCTACAGATGATAATGCCAAAAGAGAGTGTGAAGACAAGTATACTGAATTATTACACATACATGACGTGCTAGAGATGGCAAAAACTAAGCATATGGTAAAAAAGGTTTGGGTCACAAGGAGTTGGGGCGATGAACTGAATAAATGGAACCCATACCCAGTCTTTTTAGGTAATGAAACTATTTTGTACAATAGTACAACGCATCTATAGACAGCTGTTATATCAATAGAATGTATGGCAGAAGGGAACCCTAACATAAAGTATGGACTTTACATGATAATGACATGCCTGTGTAGGTTCAGCAGTTTTAACTAATCAACCACTTTGGTGCAGGATGGCAGTAAGGTTGGTGGTCTTTATGGGGACCTGTTACCTTAAAGTATTTTAAAAGGATAATTGAATAATTAAATACTTCTTTCCATCCACATTCCCTCATGCAAGCAGTTAGTCATTTGCTAGGGAAAAGACTGCAATTGAGATGAAAAATAGATATGCAAATATTTTGATCTCTGTCCCCAAATCCTAAACTCCAAGCAAGAATGCAATGTAGGTTTGGGGTAAAGAAAAAAAGCTGTCATTGGAACACGAGGTGGAAATAACATTGTCTAGAAGAAAATAAAACTGTTCCCCTGGCTTTGCCTTAGCTGCTTCTCCAATCTGGTTGAGGAAAGATGTGGTGAGAAAAGGGAATGGAGTGAGTGGATGCAGGTGATGCTGGAGCCAGCTCACACCAGCACTGAAGAGAAAACTGTGTATCGTCTGGGTCTTGTGACATTACCACCACAACTATGGTGGGAATATGTGCACCGCAGAATCATGAGATACTACAAAAGTGACTCAAGTTAAGAAAATAAAACCTAGAATTAAATTTCCTCTGTACTCAAGTCTATTAACCGAAAGGCATAACTGTTACATTTCAGAATGGTTTACAGAAGGAAAATTCAGACAGGCGATTTTTTAAATTTAAAAAGTCACCATTGTACTTTAGTTACAGAATAATCAAGGAGAAGCACAATAAAAATAATTCAAGCTCTAAGAGATGTAATCACTAATTAAATCCATTGGTGTAGGTGCTAAATGTTTGGGCTGAGGTTAAAGACACATGTAACTATATTTTTTAAGCTAACAAGGACAATGCCATATTTATGTCACATAATAACATACAGAATGCTGAAGATAAAGTTGCCTGTAGTGTACCGAGGTCTCTTTTCTCTGTGCTTCTAAGATCTGACTTCCCTGATATATTCTACATTTCATAGATGATACACTGTATCCCATTACTAGTAAAGCTGAACACCTGCATTTCAACCAGGTAATGTTAGATAAATGAAATAATAAGATCGAATAGACAGACCATCTTTATTAACTCTGAAAAGGAGAGCGTTGCTTTAGTTACTAAAGTAGAAGTACAATATGAAACAAGAATGAACTTTGCCAGTAAATGTATGAGAAATGATGCTAATTAACTTTAGCTTAATTTTACCATTCTACAATACACACCTAATTATAGATGTGTTGGCTACAATAAACATACACAATTTTATTTTTCAATAAAAGCAAATTAGCAAATTAAAATATGTTATAGATGAAAATATTTAAGTGCTATTTCAGTTTCTTGCTGTGTTAATGGCATATTAATGTAAAAATATCCAGAAAGTATTTTTTAAAAGAATAACACTCTTTTATTCATTGTGCAGTTTTGCTTAAGAGCAAAGCATGAGGTACCTTTCTAGTAAGATGCCTATTTGAAAAGAAATGCTATGACAAGACACACAAGTAACTGAATGATCTTTCCACTAAGAAGTCACTAACACTATCTCTATTTGCAACAGGACAAAAACCAGCTTTATTGAGTCTTCTTTGAAAAAATAATTAAATATCAAATAATAAAATGTTAAACTCTTTCATAAAAAGCAATAGAGAAATAGAGTAGGCTGAAGGTCAAAAGTTTGTTTGCTTAACCTGTAAAAACGTAAGTAATGAATGTAACTGTACTGTCTACATAGAATGTACCAATAAATTCAATTTAAATTTTAAAAAATGTAAGTTCTAAGCAAATGATTATCTTCATTATGAGTAGCATGATGAAGTCAATCATATTTTGAGTTATGGTAGATGATCTTTCACATTCTCACATTGCTATATGTGTAGAGTGTGAGTTTCTATGTCTCCATTTACTATACCTTCACCTAGGCTTCATTTCCTTGGAGTAAGTTACAAAGGCAAGTGAAGTCCCTTGTAGGAGGACTCTACAAGGGCTCCCCTTCGAAAGCCAAGTGAGGTTAGAAGACCAAAAAACACATGCAAAATGACAAAGGAACAAGATTATTTTTCAATGACATTTAAATCATAATTATAAATTGACTATAGATTTCCTAAAGTGATCTCATGGATTTTGAACGTATTTATTCAGATACAGTAAATTTTGCATTGAATGCTTTTAATTTATAAATCAAAAGATCTTTTTGAGCTGCCAAGCTTATAAATTTCACCTGCAACCTATTAACAAACTATATTCCTTTTCTCTGACATAATCGACAGTAATAAAGATTCTGCAAAAGGATCTTAGCACTAGCATTGTACTTGATGCATCAGACAAAAAAAAAAAAAAGCTTATCTTTTTATAACTGCATTGGTTTAGCAGGAGTAGAACCTGGGCCAACGCACCCAGGGAGAAAAGAAGTGGTGAGTGAAGATCTGCAAAATTTACCATGTGACATCAGCCTTCCTTACTGTTTGCTTTAGTTCATGTGGTTCCTTTCCTATAAAATTGTATTTTGCTTCATTATAATACAACTATGGACAGAAAAGGCTTATAGGCCAAACAAAATCACAGGATTTCCTTCCAATAAGTAGATCAATAATTTCCTATAATGGTTTGTTTTCTCTACTGTAACTGAATAACCAGCCAGCACAAAATGTTCATTACATGTCTCGAGAGAAGAGCCCAACCCAAACTTCTGTTCAATCTCTGCTTTTAAAAAGCAAGAATAGCCTGGATTGGCCAGCCTCGCAAGTGCAAGGACTCGAGTTCTTTCCCCGGTACAAAAAAAAAAAAAAAAAAAAAAAAAAAAAAAAAAAAAAAAAAAAAACAAGAATGTATTCTGAGGAAAGGCAGACAAAATGTGTGCAGTTCTGGCACAGGATTCCAGACTATTTCTAGAGAGCATCCAGTTCAAACTTCAAATTACAGATGCAAATAAAATAATACTCTCCTATACCTTAAGTTCAAAACCTAGGTAGTGAGAAACACTGTATCCGAATCTGAATTTTCTAACTTTTAAGAAATTTTACCTTTTTATTAGTTTCTTTTCAATACATGATACTTAACCTTCCTTGGGAGAAGTTGGTACATAACATCCTAATCACTTTTTTTAACTGCTCTTCTCCTCTCTCTTCCATCTCTTTTTCCCTTCCCTATTTGAAACACTTTCTATTCTCTAATCTTTTGCTCTGCTCCTTATTTACACCTTGGATTTCTCATATATGAGAAACCATGTAATGGTTAAGTTTCTGTGTCTGATCTTTCCAGTATTCTTTTTGTCATATTTGGTAATAAAGAAAAGCATAAGTTTTATTTATGATTCTACCATTCATTTGCTTTGTGATTTTGGACAACTTTTTAGATTCAATTTTCTCATGTCTCAAGTGAAAATAGCAACATACAATTTATAAGATTGTGTTGAGGATTGCATTACTATATTTCAAAGCACTAATAATAATTCCTAAGACAATTTAGGTGCAAAAAATCAGCAGGAGAATTTGTACATGTCATCACTGTGATGTTTTTTTTTTCATAAGTGAACTTGGCTTAGGCTAGGGTGCTTGGTTTGGTGAAGCACTAATCTACAGGTTACTCTGAATGTATTTTGTACAGCTAATTAAGGTTATCCCCAGCAATATAGAGGACTCATCTACTCATTGGATGTCTTTTTTCTGGAAAAAAAGTATTTTCTCAAAATTGTTATACAGAGGGGCCAGGGATTTAGCTCAGTGGTTGCTGCCTGCCTTGCAAGGGCAAGGTCCCAAATTTGATCCCTGGTACGAAAAAAAAAAATCAGAATTTTTACACAAAATGCTCCCTGAGATTATGATCCACCATCCTGCTACATAAAAGTTGAAACTGTCTGTTATATACCATAATGTCATGAGGCAGATCCTAAAAACCAGTCTCATCTAGCTGTCTCTCTCTGTCTCTCTCTCTCTCTCTCTCTCTCTCATTGGTCTATTTCTCTGTAGCACTTTTACTGATATGATAATAACATTATTTATAAAGAAATGAAAGTAACAGTGTCTTGTCTCTGTATTACAAGCCATTTTATTGATCTAAAAAGAATGTCTCTCTATTCCACAATTCTACAGTCATATAATTAGAGCTAAGCTATACTGACATACTTAAATGAATCATTTTATCCTCACCTTAATGTTTAAAAATATTAGCATTGTATTCAGCATTGACTTCCTTAGTCCAAACAGTTCATTTTCAGAACAGGAATCAAATTTAGCAATATCACCACAGTACCTATGGGAAGAACTACTCAGAGGAAGAACTCGGAGTCAGGTCCTCTGACTGGTTATTTAGTATGTTACTACTTACAAAGCACACAGTTTAATTTTTTTTTTTCTTTTTTGGTTTTTTGAGACAGGGTCTCACTATGTAGCTGAGACTGATCTGGAACTCACTATGTAGCCCAGGACACAGTTTAATATTTAAATTATTTTCTTAATGATGTTATGTGGCGATTTGATAATATACTTTGTGCCATACATCATCTTTATATTTGAGCAAATGAGGTAAAATTTTAGCATTATTTTTATATGATGAAAATGGGGTGATTTTTCGTTAGAATTAATGATTTAAAGAATAACAGAGTATTGCATTAGATACTTTTAGCATAGTTACATATCTCTCATGACTTTATTATTGTCTTCCTGGGGAAAAACTACTGACTCATTAATGCTATTTCTGAACCCTGGCAGTAGTGAGAGTAAAAAGTCATTCCCATCCCATCCTATAATAGTCTTGAAAAATCTTGTAATTTTCTTTATTTTCATGGACTTAGAAAAAATATATCATAATTAGAGGCTAGAGATACTTAAAAATAGGGGAGTATTTGCAAATGTGGAAATTATCTTCAACTAGTAAAAGGTAGGACATTGCCACATCCACATCTGGATCAAAACCTTTTCTGAGGCTGCCTACATGTTTCTGGAAGCCTAAAGCAACCCTTCTCTTCTCATCTAGGATGTTGCCAGAGAAGACCTACTGGAGAAACAAACTGTCCCATGCCACTCTCTTCTCTTCCCAGAGTCAGTGGAGCCCAAGAAATAGTGGTGATGAGGGTGTTGCTACCCCTCTCAGCCAGGAGTGCACCTGTGCAGGCACGCAGAATGTCTGGACTTTTTACCCTGATTGATAGAAAGACAGTGTAATGATCTGGTCTTACTACGTGAGCAGTGTCAGGAGACAGCAACCACACATGGAGCTTAAGCTCCAGATGCCCATAGGGTACTGCTCAAAACATCAGCCTAAAAGAACTCATTTTCTCAAGAGCAGGGAACATTTTATCTTTACTGAAAAAAGCCAGTCAAGACCCACCTACACTGAGGTGATAGAGATTATTAGCATTTATAGAAGAATGCATGACGTGGCTAGGTTTGACAACATGCTGCAATAAATAATTATAATTTTAACTGAAACAATTTTAAAATAGTAAGAAATAGCAAGTCAAAACAAAGAATGATAAAGAGGACAATTAAATGAAAATTTTACAACAAAATACAATATCTGAATTAATAAAAGTTCAATAGTTGGGCTCAAAAGATTAATGGAAGAGACTAAATAAAAGTAACAGTAGAGTAAAAATAACCATATCTGAATAACCAAAGAATGGGCTAAAAAAAGAAATAGATTCTCTGAAATACATAGGATTATAAAGTACTTGTTTCCTATCATTGGAATCTGTAAGAAAGAAGAGAGGGGTTCAGGACAACAAAGGTTTACAAAACAAAAATGATTTAAAATGTCTTTACAACCTAAAAACATAAGCTTAAAGAGCCAAGAAGAAAAACAAAGAGGAAAGGGATTAGAAAAGGATAGAAGGGAAGAAGAAAAAAGGAGGAGAAGGAGGATAGAAACAGAAAAGAGAAAAGAAAGAGGGGGAATGGAAAAGAAGGGGTAGAGAAAGAAGAATCTAAGATACGGTGAAGTCAAAGATTAAAGAAATAGAAATGGGATTTTTTTTTTGATCTATGAGAGTCCAGGTGAGTATTTTTATCTTTCAGTAGCGACCTTTTGCACAATCCTCTAATCCATCCCCCAGCCTCAGTCCCTCCATCCCAAACTGCCAAGACGTTCCTCAGTCTCCTTCCGTCTCCTTGTGAAGGCAAGGAGGTCCTCTCGGCTGGCCAGAGGGTGGGCGGTATCTGAGCATAATCGAGGCAGCACAGCCACTGTTCCTGCTCTCATACCATCAGTTTGTACCTGATATGCTACACTGCTTGCTGCTGCCCTCATAGGAAGACACTCTGAGAAAGAAGTGATGCTTGGCTTCCTGAATCTCAGCATTTGTCATGCTATTTCTGCCTCATTTTACATACAAACTCAAATAGGCAGCAGTTAGACTCATGGAGAACTCTCCACTCACCATATTTTCCTCTGGCCAGTTTGCATTTACTCTTGTATTTCACAGGGAGACAAAAGAGGGTGAAGAATTTCCAGGTAGAGTAAGAGGGGAAGGTTAGAGGCGGGTGGTTGAAAGTAGAGGATGATGCAAAAGACAGGCAGGAATAAATGAGCTCTGGGAGCAGGGAGGAGGGCTGAAGTCGAGCTGTTGGGACGATGGAAAGAAAGAAAGCTAACTAGTCAAGAAAGTGCTAAGACTAGGCCAAGAGGATGAGAAGTATGAACTTGGTCTCATAAGTGCCCCAGGACTGTTGTAGGAGGGAGTGAGATAACATGTGTGAGCACACTCTGTAAATGGAAAGATTGTATGCTAATGTGAGGCATTAATGGTATTATTCCCATCCACTGCAGGTTCCTGATGCAGCACCTTGACATGATAAAAGCTCTGCGTTAGAGGATTAGTGCGGGAGTGAAGTGCGGAATGGCTTGTAAAGGGAGACGGAGTGTAGGCAAGGAGATCTGCTGGTTCTGCTGACACCAGCTTAACTGCGAGTTTGAAAGTATTCCCCAAAAAGAAAAAGTCCTCCAACATGTCCTGCAGACAGGCTCCTTCTGACCTGGAGACAATTAGATGCTCTTCCAGCCATTAGGCAAGGCAAGAGAGAATGATAAAAGGGGCTTACCCTGTGCGATTACCGGCCATTGCGTGGATCTGTCTGTGACTCTACTTCAGCTTCTTCTATTTGGTTTAATATGTCATTTTCTTCCTCCTTCACCTCTCATTCCAAAGAAATAGATGTCACAGTGGTAACATAAATGTATACGTGGCCCTAGGAAGACGAGACAGCATTAGAGGAAACTAGGAAGAGGAACTGCCTGCGTCTCTGATTCCGGCTTGCTTTTGGCTTGGGGGATCCTGTGTACTCACATTATCGTGTTGGTCAAAGAGTACAGTTAACTAAGTAACTTGTTCCTGCTTCCTCACAAATTAAACTTCCCAATCAATCCCTCACTTGCCTCGTGATAAATTTTAATATCCCACTAGAAGCAACAATAAAAACAAACGTGCATTTTTAAATAAGGTAAGTCCTTAGGGACAGAAAATGACCTGGTGTATATAAAAAGAAGCTGACATTGCTTAGTAGAAAGGAGCAAGATGGATAACGTGAAACTTCAATTCACAGAAAGAATGGTGGTTCCTACGAGTTGAACGATGAACTGCCACGAACAAAATTAGAAATCAATATTCTGTATAAAAATTAGTCAGCATAAGACCGATAGCAAAATACAGTAATCATTTTAGAGATGGGATTGAGAATAAAAACAACTATTTGGATCAAATGAAAAGCCGATGCACATTTGTCAAGGGAAAAATACTAAGGACTGTCAAAATAGTATATCCTTTTCTTTTGGGGAGAGTTTAAATAAATAAGAAGACTCCAAAGCCTCAAATGCTCATAGGTGGGGCTTTTTGGAGGTGGCTGAAACTAGGGCGTATGATACTGGGATTAAGGATGTGTGATAGTTAAATTGATTTGGAACAGCTCTGTGTGTGGATAATGAAGGCCAACCCTGAGTGTGGGAACCAATCAATAGGCTTGTAGCTTGAATGGAATCTAAAGGGACATTAAAAAAGTCAGGCCTGCCACTTTTGCTGTCTCCTGTCTGTTCCACCATGGACTGTTTCTCCTCTGCCCTGCCCCTCTGCCATGCCACCCTGCCTTGGAGCAATCAGACTACAAACCTCTACAAACTCTGAGATAAAATTAACCTTTCCTCCTTTAACTTTGGGTCTTAGATATTTTGTCCCAGCAATGACAAAGGCAACTATGGCAGAGATCCATCTGTGTGAGCCTGGGTGGAGGGTCCTATAAGAGAAAATGAATCTATATAGTGCCAAGTCACCCTCTATTATTTTTGTATTTTATAAGAGTAATTTGAAAATTAAATTAGAGTTTAGGCTATAACCATTGATTGTTTTTAAAGTCATTAGGAATGTACATCACAAAACCACCTTTCAAGTTAGTAGAATTCTTCACTTGGACTCAGGGAAATGCTGAGTTTAATTACGTACTTGAAAAACGAGGCTTACTAATGTGCACTGGATTTTCTACCTGCTTGGGCTGTCTACTGACATTTGAAGAGCAGATTAGGAACTAAAGATAAGAGAAAAAGAGAAACTAGAGAAGCTGGTGGAACTTTATGAAGTGATGTGATACATGTTTTAAATCTCCAAGAACACTAGTGACCGTATTATGTGACAAAATCAAGCCAGTTTATAAAAGGAAGAGAATGGAGAATAGATAAATATCATTTCCCGAGGAGAGACAAAAGTCTTTTGAGAATGACAGAGAAATGTAAGCAAATATATGATGAATGTGTCTGTGAAAAAAATTTT
Organism: Fukomys damarensis; assembly: GCF_012274545.1. Taxonomy (NCBI): domain Eukaryota; kingdom Metazoa; phylum Chordata; class Mammalia; order Rodentia; family Bathyergidae; genus Fukomys; species Fukomys damarensis. Next base: position 92,627,056 of record NW_022900928.1, on the reverse strand, counting down.
TACATTGAAAGACACACTGCCATTAACCCCTTCATATTATGATTGTCTTTGAGCACACTTATCCCAGTGCTTGTGCTGATTTGTGGAGCAGTTTTGAAAGTTCTCTTTCATGTATTTATGAGGAGTGATCAAAAAGATGGTGAATGCTGCTGCAGAGTGCCATCCATCAAAAGGGCAGGTTTGTAGAAACATTTTGGTGTGTATAATCTACTTTACCCACTGCACCAGGCACACGTATTTCTGACTCTTTCCCAAAATCAAAAAGATCAGAAAAAGAAGCATTCTAATCCATTCAGGACATTGAGGCAGCATGATAGCATAACTAAAGACATGAAAGAGGAATACAAGAACTGCTCCTGAAAGTGGTGAAGACAATTAGATAAGTGTGTTCAAAACAAGGAAGAGAAGGTTGAAGATTAGGCAGTATATCTTTTACTGTAAAAAGTTTTTATAAAAAAATTTAAACATTCATTTAAACACCATATTTTTCAATCACATCTGTGTACTAGCTAAGACTAATAATCCAAATCAGTGAAAAATTATTTGTTTATTTATTCATCTGGTATTGGGGATCAAACTGAGGACCTTGTGCTTGGTAGGCAGGCACTGCGCTGCTGAGCTATATCCCCAGTGCAGCAAAGATTCAAAAGAAATAATTTTCTATACTAAGAAAGTACAAGTATGTAATCCGTAGAAACACATACACACACCACACAATTTGCAGATGGGTTACAATGAATACATATTTGATCCATCTCTGGTACATCTCCTATTAATGTGTTCCAGTGGAATGTACTTGGGGTTTGGGCCAGACAGATTTTAGCTCAGTTCCTAAACTATTTTACTTCTTATTTACATGTCCTTGAGTGGATTAATTTCAAGTCTTTGTGTCTTCATCTGAATATGCTGAGCACATATAAGCAGCAGTCAATGTTCAATGAATAGTAATTATCCCACTTCTAATGGCTTATGAGTCAGTTATGTTGAGAAAAGTGTCTTGTGTGGAACACTCCAATTCAGACAATCTTGAAAAAACTTAGGTGCATCTGCATTTTATAATTATGCAGGATCAAGGTGAGGATGTATGGTCTGCCGTTTCCCCTAATTAAATATTTCCACTCTTACTAAGTACAGCTAGAAGAATGCTTCCACTTATGGTGATACTGTGGTAAATAACTGCTTTTGGTAAAACTTGGTCATTATGGACATGGAGACAATTGGTTAAATTACATTTGAGAGTATCTGTAAATTTCAAGTATTGATTTGTAATCAGGTTCCAATAGAGATATTGATGAGTTTAAAATGTTACATACATTAGATCTGGAAGAGGAGAGAGTAAGGAATACTCAAGAGATTTCTGAATAGTCATCTCATTAAAACCAAGTAAAAGAATTATTACTAAAATTAATGCTTTAATTATGTTTGAGGTATTTAGTAGAGTTTGTACAGTATAAAAAGTTCTTATTTTCTGTATGAATATCTGCAGAAGACTAATATTTCATGATGTTGCTTTAAATTAAAAACTCATTTCATGAGACACAGCATAAAAGGGAGCAAATAGCAAGTAAACATCTGCTTTTACTTAGTTGCTTCTCCAGGAAATACCATCTTTCAGGTTGCTTCGAACATTTCTCCCAGATTCATCACTGTGTTGTGTCAATATTTTCTTCTTTCTCTGATGTTTTCTCTAATGAATATACTTTAAGATTCTGGAATTGGGAAGGAATATTGTACCAAATGTTATGTGACCAAATGCTTATTATTAATAAAAGTCATATCAGTAAACATCATAAAGCCATCTTCCACAAAGTTAGTAGGATTTCATCATTTGGAAATGCTGAGTTTAATTATATACTTACTTGAATTCTAGCTTCCCCTTGGAAGCCATGCATTTACCCAAACTTCTGCTATGACTCTACTCATTACTCCTTATCTGAAAGCATCCCAAAGGCTATATTTCTGCTATCCATGTCCTGCTAATACCTTCTTTTTGAGGCTGAACCTAGTGGGTTGCTGATAGCATGAAATGAAAGCAAAGTTAGAGTATGCCACTCACTAAATTGCATTATGAAGTATCGATACAGAGAACTTTTGTAAATAATCTAAAGACCTACAAAAATGTTAGGAAAATGTAAAATGACTTCTGTCTTTTAACAGCAATCTGCTTTGCGTAGTTCAAAATTATCAGTCACCGGAGACACTGACTATGAAGTGGGACATCTGGCCTCACCCCTGACCTTGAACACCCAGTTCCTGCGCACTAGAATAGATAGCTAGAGGAATCTTAAGGCAAACTCCCAACTGCAAAGAATCGTTACATCTGGGTTAAAGTGAATTTCTTGTTACTGTAATTTTTACGTGGGTAGTATGAACTGAGGAAATGAAATGTAACCACCTGAACGAGATCATAGCTGTACAACCTATAAAAGAGGAAACTGCAACCCAATAGGAGGTGGATCATTGGCACTGCCTTTTTGAATGTGATTGACCCTTTTCTGACAAAATAACCTTTCTATTTTACTTCCATTCAGCTTGTCCCTATGTGAGTGTCACTTGCCAATTCCTTCCTCAACAGTATCACAGCTTCTAATTTTGGGTATTTATTCACTCTGAGGAAGCCAGATGCCATGTAATAGGAACACTCAGAAAGAACATGGAGAATCTGCAGCTCAGATGACACGAAATTAATTCTACTGAAAATTCTTAAAAACTGTTCTTTGGTCCTAGATGAACCTTGAGATAATCGCAGACAGCTGAACTAAAACTTCAAGAATGATTCTGAACTTGACCTGTCAGAGTAACCATGTCCAGGATCTCGATCTGCAGAGACAGTAGTGTTGTTTTAAATAGTTAAATCTGGGGGTAGTGTAACATTTTCCTCCATAATTTGTTCAGTAAAATGGGAGTAATAATAATATACAAAGGGTTGTAAAGATGAAAAATTGATAATGTAAGTATAGTGCTCATTTGCAAATTACCTATCAAGTTACACTGTTTGTTTTAGTCCAGTATGTCTGCTTTAAGGTTGAAATGAACAATAAATAAATTCTTCATTTTTTGCTTATGTGAGGCAAAGTTTTAAGAGATATATACATTAGAATTTCACATAAAACAGAGCCACTTTTAAAAAAAGTTTTATATAGAGTATTAGTAAAAATGGCTAGTATTGTTCTGTACACAAAGGTACGTCTTTGAGAAAGGCTATCATGACATAGCAGGCAATGGCAAGATGTTAAGAAGGGAAGAAAACTGAATAATAAAGTTGGTTGATGACAAATTTCAATTAAACCAGAGAAAAGGTCAGTTAAAGAAGATCCTCAGGTATTCATTCTTAAGGAGATCATCTGGGAAAAGAAGAAAGATAAGGAATATGTTCTAATTAGCTGGCTAAGGGAGTGAAAGAAGCCAAACATTGAAAAAAAAATGTATTGCCTAGATTCAGGAAGTGTTGTCCATGACATTTAATATAAAATTGAAGCAGAGTGGCAAATCTGAACTACCTACTTCTTTGGGAATTAAGAAAAAAAAGGGATCTGGCTTGGGAAATAAGGAAGAGGCCATGAAGATGATCATAAGGGTCATGAAGTAAAAATAGGCTGGATAGTTAATGCACAACTAGGGATCTAACTTTAGTTGACATCAGAAGAAAGATGCAACATGTATGGATATTTGAATAGCTTAATTGAGATGAAATTGAATTACTAATTTAACATTCTTTTTGTTTTTTAAGCATATCAATATTATCTGTGATTTTATGAATGTAATGAAACATAAGATTTTACATTACAAATTGCTATTTAAAAAAAAAAACACTAGTATCTGCTATGTCCTTTATGTAGGCAAGTAACTATAAAAATTAGTTTTTTAATTATAGGTATGGAGACACTGTATTGCTTACAAATGTAACAAATTTCAAAAATGAGAAAAAAGAAGCATTACAAAACCATGGCCAAAAACAGATGCAACATTTGAAATTAAATTAATGTGATTTACTAATGAAACTAATCTCAATAGTTTCCTAAGGTTTTGTAAAATGTTAAGTAGTATTAAGTATTTTTGCTATCCAATATGATTAATGCTGAGTGAGGAACAATAAAATGGTGTCTTTATTAGACATGTTATGACAGCTAATTGTTGTATCAACTTCACAAAGAAATGCTCAGCTAATTAATTGGATTAGCATACTTCTAGGTGTGGGTGAAAGGATTTACTGAAATCAGAAAACTCACTCTGGGGTGAGTGGCACCAACAAATAGGTTTGTAACCTAGATGAAATAAAAGGAAAATTAAGTGAGGCCCACTTATGTTTCTGCAGAGGAGCTCTAGTCTTTACCTTCACCTTGAGCACTGTCTCTTGGCTTCCAGAACAGGCTCTTCAACCTCTTCACAGAGCTTTCGGCCTTCCATCATGGACTCTTCAACCTCCAGATGCATGGGACACTACAGTGAGCTAAGGGCCTTTGACCTTTGACTGGATCCTTTGGATCTCCTGTGTGCAGACAGCCCTTTTGCACTCATCAAGGCCTGACTCTGGTAAAGCATTCAGTGGGCTATTTTAATAATCACGCACCCTAGATCCATCTACCTCTGAAAGGCCCCACCTATAAGCACAAGAGGCTTTGGGGAGACATCAAGATGTCCCATACTTCACATTTTATATTTTAAGCTTTGAGATGAGATAATGATTTTTAAAACTATATGGTGAATGAGTATGGTAATTTAATATGAATGGAGAAAGTTCAATAACTAGATGAGAAGATAAAGTATGCAAAAAATGATAGTAAAGGAAGGAAAGATTAGCTATATTCTAAAGGGTGGAATATGACTTTGAGATTGTTTTCAAGAATCAGTGTAAAATAATGGAGATAAAACAGTGTAAAGTGTAATGTGGTGGATCTACGAGAGTTTACTTCATTCCTAACCAAAAAAAAGAAAAAAAAATCTATGGTCAAAATAAATTTGTCTACTTCTCCTGCAGGCAAAATCAATTTTTAGGAAAAAGAAAATAAAATTGGCGCTAATCTGTGACAAGGAAGATCAAAATGAGTTGCAGGACTTAATCCCTGGTGTGGTTGACCTACAAGTTCACACAGCAGATAACTAAACAGTTTTCACTTTCATTCATGTCTATGTTGCATTTAAAAACAAACAAACTTTTGGAGGTCTCCGCAAGTTTCATTGCACGTATTTTTGTGGGTCATACATATCAGTAAATAAGATAAAACTCTGAGTCAATCACACAGAGATCTGAAGAGAGGCAGAAGCAAAAATCTCTGTATTTTAACAGTGTTGTCATCCAAGAGCCTACTCATGCAACAAGATTTGGGAGCCCGGACTGGGAGGGTAAGGCGCAGAATCACCAGGCAGATTTAGGGGAGATTTCTGTAATGCTCCCGCTTTATTCAGGAAATGCACAGGATTATATAGGGACAACCATGGGGAGGAGCATGGGAGGAGCACTTATCGTTTAGCAGTATCTTATTGGAGGCATGGTGGAGTGATTTTTCTTGGACGAGGCGAAGGAGTAATAGACTAGGGGCAGAGGTGTAACCTGTTGGATCCGGCATCTATGCACTTAGGTGAGTTAGCTCAGCTTTATCAAGGTGTCCAAGTTAGCTCAGGAGACAGGAGTGCAGTGCACTTGGCCCAGCCAGGCTGGAACTTCTCCCACATAACAGCTTTTTGCTTAGGAGCAGGTCAGCAAAACATTTTTTTCTGGTCCAAGAGAGTATGGGAAAAATACAATTTAAAATTAATGTTCCCATGCACTTTCAGCAAGGTAAATAATTGTAAATCCCTTTCATTCATTAAAAGGGGTGGTAGAGTTTAGAAAAACAATTCCAGTTAGAGACCTGGTTACCTGGTTAGCTTTGCATCAGGATACTATGAACTCTGTAATAAGAGAAGAAAGTCACTCATATTTTCTCAAATAGCAGCCTAGACCTTGAAATCAGAAGGATTCCCTATGTAGCACATATTCAATTTATTACAACTTTAGATTGCTACACAGCAATTATAATGCTTTATAGCATGAGGATGTTAAAGATAATATGACTTGCATTGCAAAGCGATTAATAGTACATACATAAAAATTTACATATAGCAGCTATTTTCATTTGTATAATATGTTATGGTTAAGAATAAGTGTAGCCACTGTTTTGTGGATTAAACATACTTACACAAATTACAAAGTTATCCTTAAATGCAAGTACGATAAAGGTCAGAAGATTACAAGTAACCCAATGCAATGGAAAAGTTTCAGAGAGACAGACTGCATCTGTCTGCTATTTTTGTGCTCATCACTATAATGAAAATTTCACCTTGATAATATTTGTGATTTAAATTACAACTTTACTTTTTTCTTTCAGTTTCTCTGGAGCAATGCTATAAAAGGCTGGCTCATCATACTATCTATTACAGCATCCCAGCATGTGCATATGAAAAAAAAGAGAGAGTTACAACTCTTGTGACTGGTTGCCTACCTGATAATAAAATGAATGCATAAAAAGCAGCCCATGGAAGAATATTTTATTAGATCAATTAATATCATAGAGGAATTTTGTTAATCATTGGTATGAACTCTTTGCTTGGAGTTAAGGTTTGGAGCTAGTCATAAAAGTGACTTGGAAAGGACACCTATGTTCTTTATTCCCTATCAAGGACTTTAACTCAGAATTACTCAATTTGACAACTGGAGATTTTGCACATAACAGATTTGCCAAAGGAATTGTATGAAGGGTTACCTTTCAAGGATGTTTCGCTTGTCTTGGTTGGAGCATTTTTGCAAATGATGAAAACATGGGAACAGCTAGGTACCTTCTAAGTTCCATTATTTATTTAGAGTTGCTTTTAATTTAAAAATAATATATAATAGAATTTAGTATAAATTTATCACCTAGATCTTGACTGCTGTATGTGATCCTTCTCTTTTTCAAGATCTTTTTAGAAGTAAGCAAAGTAAGATGATATTGTGTTAGGGTCAGTTAGACCATAAATCCAAAATGATTGGAGGACTTATAAGAAGGAGGAAATTTAGGCACCAACACACAAGGAAAATGGACAGGAAGTGATAGACATAGAGCCTTGGATATGCAATGTTTAGCCATGGGATATCTAGGAATCACCAGCAAATACCAGGTGCAGAAACAGAGGCATGGAAGAGGTAAGGAAGAAATCTATTCCTTAATTATTTCCAGACTTCAGCTCCACGTACACTTGCATGATAAATCTCTCTCCCTAGTTTCCTGCTCCCTGTCAAATGAGAGCTGTTGACTAAATGTCCTTTAATTGTGGCTCAACTTTTCCAAAAGAGAAAGACACTACCATTGTAGTTGTTTTACTGACTGATATTTCATATAAGAAGACCACATAAAGTAGGTATTATCAGCATAGTACAGACAGCACACTCAAATTGTTTCTAATTTTATTTTGTTTACTCCAATTCACCTACAGACTTGGTAACATCACACTAACCATTACAGATTTTTGTATGTACCTTCTCTCTTTCAGGATAATAACACTGTTTTGGACTGATATATAATATCTTTTTTCCCTTTCTCATAATATCTCTTATAGGTTGGGTAGTGGAACAAAATACTGATTTCTTGCCAAAACATAAAGATAGAAACCTGTTAAAATTTGGTTTGAAGTTGTTTTAATGAAACCTATTGAAACCCGATAACAATTTGCAAACACAATTCATACATTAACCAATACCTAAGAGAATATATCTCAATTTTTAATTAATTATACTTTTGTTAAGAGAAAGAAAAGGACACCAAACAACTTCGGAATTTAAAATTTAGGAAGATAGCTCAATAAACATAATACATATTTTGTTTTTAGCTGAAACTTGAAAAGTACAGCTATTATTGAGACCTTCTTAATAACATTACATGAATTTAATAGAAATTTCAAATTTCAGGACAAACCAGTAAAGTAGAAGATACAAAATCATTGCTTGCTATTTTATTCAAATAATCATCTCACCTCTCTTTTTGCATATATTTAATTTAAAATTATTGGTCTGCTTTTCATATGCCAGCGCCTCTTTGATACTGAGAAAATGAAGGCATTGATGATAGAATGAGGTTACTTTTCTTTCTTTCCTTCACTTCCTTCCTCCCATAGCTCCTGCCCTGTTTTTCTATGCTGCCTGGTAACTGAAATCAGAACCTTTACACAGAGCTACATCCACCATTTCGCTTTAAAATTTATTTTATGGATTTCATTTACTTATATATATTTATTTAGAGATGTGGTCTTTGTTAAATTGTTAAATCGCCAATTGGAAAAATTGTGATCCTGCCACCTGATGGAGTTTATCAAAGAGTACGTGATTAATGCATGAATAATCTTTTGTCCACTCTTCTGAAGTTTAGAATGTAAGTATATTAAGAGCTGTAGGGCTGAGAGGTGTCCTGTGTCCATATGTTAGTACCAGCTCAATTTGAAACGGTGACATTCAGCCTCTACGACGAAGGTTGTTAAGTACATAATCAGGAAGTACAAATCACTATCATCGGAAGACCTAGATTGATATTAACATTTATAAATCACTCTAATTAGCCATATCCTTTTAATTTGTTAAATTAGAAGATAAATAATTAAAAACCCAACTATTTCAGAAAATTTTAACCAGTTATCTGGCTTATGGTATAGTTATGCAAAAATTCACTCCTTTCTGTTCCCACAACTGCATCTTCTCCAGGGATCTTTCATAAAATTATTATTTTTTGTTTGTTTGTTTTTTGAGACAGTGTCTCACTATGTAGTTGAGACTGAAGGGGAACTCACTATGTAGCCCAGGCTGGTCTTGAACTCACAGCGATCCTCCTGCCTCAGCCTCCCGAGTGCTGGGATTACAAGTGTGCGCACCATGTCCGGCTTTCATAAAATTATTAATGGTTATAGATTTGATCTTTTGTAATGCTGCATAGTATTCCAGGATAGAATATGGCTTGATTTTTATGCTGCTTAAAATTCTATGGTATTTCCCATATTTCTGTAATTCTCTGAATTATAGTTCAGTGAACATCTTGATATATACATCTGCCACACAAATGGTCAGAAGTTTAGTGGGGTATTTTTCTGTAAATAGAATTATTCAGTAAGAGTCAGTAGATTTTAAATTATGATGGGTGAAAATGTCCTCCAAAATTTCCTCCACCCAAGAGTCTGGCCAAAAATATATGGAATATTCATTTTCTTTCAATAAAACAAGTAATATTAAATATATTCAATTTTCAACATTCTAGCAATTGGTTAAAATGATGGCATGATTTGATTTTCTCTGATTACCAATAAGGTTTAATTTTGCTTCATGTATGAATTAGTATTCATATATTACATATTTTTCTTTTCAAATCTCTTTTTCTTCTGTGACAAAAGCATATTTTAATTAAATATTTTAGCACAACAAATCCTTTTATATTGCATTATGGATATTAGTGTTCAGTTATAAATATAAAAATATTTTCTTTAAGATAACTCTGTATCTTTTAACTGTGTTTATAATCACTTATCCTAGCCATGTACTTTAATGTTCACAATTTTCACTTTTGGGCTTTAGAATTTTGTGCCTCTATTTAATGGACTTTCTTTGCTTTATATTATGGTCTGAGTAGTCAATGTGTTCACTGCATTATGTAGTTCAGTTGTTCCACATATGAGTTTGAGTGACTTGTATGTCACGTACTACTTTTTCTATGCATGTGTAAGTTAGCTTCTGTAATCACTGTTGAGGTCATTTTCTAATGTATTTATCTATTCCTTTGTCAATGATCTACTTTTTTTTTAATTATGGGATTTTTATAGTGTTTGTAGGTTAAAATTTTTGTCTTTGTTTTTATTTGTAACTTTCTTAAGTATTTTACACTTTCTTATTTTAGGACTCTTACAGTCAACATGTCAAGTTTCCAAAATCCTATTGGCAATGAATTTAAGGTATAGATTAACTTGGGAAAATGAATTTCTAAATGTTTCCATTTGTCAAACATTCCTTTGTGTGTTTCAACAAAACATTATTTTGTTTTCATGGAAAATTTCAATTATCTTACTGAACTTATTTGTGAGCACTCCATAATTATTCTGTCAAATTGATTTTGAAGGAATCAAATGTGGACTTTTGGTAGGTGGAGTGCTGTTTTTTAAAATTCATCTTGCTGGTCTGGGGATTTAGCTCAGTGGTTCTGGCACCTGCCTTACAAGCTCAAGGACCTGAGTTCAATCCCCGGTACCAGAAAAAAAAAAAAAAAAGGTAGTGAAAAACTATAATAGTACATAAGATCCTAATGAGATAATTGACAATGTGAAATAGGAAGAAAAGGGCTAAAAGTGTAGGGAAAGTGGAAAGGGTAGGGGAACGGTAATAAGGGCAAAGGAAAAAATATGAGAAAATAAAAAAATGGAAATAAAGTGTTTGTAAATGGGGAGGGGAGGAGGGGGTGAAGGGAGGGCAGGGACAAGGGGAAAAAATGAGAACCTAGACCTGTCATGTAGAGGTACAAGATCCCAATAATGAATGTAACTTTACTGTATACTAAAATGTACCAATAAACTTAATTAAAAAAATAAAATTCATCTTGCCATGTTATTGAATGTACTCTAATAATATTTCTGATAATAGTGTTGGGAATTCTACATATGTATTTACTTTTAAAAGTCACCTTTGTTAAGAACAAGTTTTAAATTGTAAAATGCACTTTGAACTTGAGACCAAAATTAAGTTCTCCAATCGTGTCCTGAGTAGAAGAGTTTTAATATTCTATGCCTGTCTTAAGAGCAAAGGTGAATTAGGGAGATTCTTGCTTTGATGAACAATAGAAGAGGGACCAGAAAAAAACAAAACAAAACATGTTTTGCTTAAAGGAGACACTACCCATAAAGAAGAGCAAGAGAGAAGAGAGGAGCCCCACAGGTGAGGGATGAAAATTCAATGAAGAATTTCTGTTCCATGGGGAATTGGGTCACTATGAATTTAAAACCCATCCATAAGGATCTACTGATGTGGAGATGTGTTCTCTGTAGAAGCTCCTTGCTAGGGAGGGAGAGACAGCTAATGGGCAGATGACATTACTTTTTGTGCAATATCATACCAAATGGAATTAATTATGCTTTGACCCCTATACACGTTTATGTATATTTTTTGCTGACTTTTATGTGGTAGTCTATTAGAGAGGGACTTCAAAGCAGTGGTAGCTAGTCTTGCTCATACTTAAGGGAAATATGATTAATTATATTCGTGAGGGTTCTCAGGTAGGCAATTTACATTAAATTTGGAATATTTGTGTCTGTTCCAAATGTTCTAAGGTTTTTAAAAAACAAGGAGCAGGCCTCATATGTAATTTAAAGAGCTTTTATTGTCTCTAAAAATTCTTTTAACCTTTATTATTATAAATTATTTTACTATATTTCTTAAATATTCTAAAATTAATACAATGGTATTATTTTTAATAAACTGCATTCATTCACTTCATTTGTAATTCCATTCCATTTAGTTATTTCTTTACTTTAAATCTTAAAAGTTAGACTACTATAAAGATTTTTCAGGAATTTGAAGCTACTTTTTTATTTAGACATTTTATTTATGCTAAATTGTGGGCTGAAATTATGCAACTTTGCATGTTTTTAATGCATGTTTTTCTATGTTGAACAGTCTAAATGACCGAGGAGTTTTGGGCTCTTGGTGGTTTCATAGAATTTTTCTGTATAACGGATCTGGTTTAATGATGCCAGGCCTTGTAACCAAGACTTGAATTTCTTACATTTTCCCCTTTGGGGTTTACATGGAGTGGTGCAGAATTAAACACAAGAAATCAAAGAATAAGAATGTTGAAAGCATTGTGTCCTAATATAGCAGTGTCTTGGAATTACCAGAATCACAGCTCTCTGGGGCTTTTCTTCTGAACTCCACAATCCCCTCTCCTGGATCTGATAATAGTTTTCCTCTCTTGTTTCGAGAATGACATTGTTAGTGCCCTGTCAGAGGAGTTTACCTTTCAAGAAGAAGTTAATTTTCTGCATGTCTCTTCTCCATCACTCTTCATTATATCCGAATCTATAATTAGAATCCAATTCTAGTGTGTGAAGAACAATTACTTAGTCAAATATGTAGCAAGAAGGCTCACACACCAAAGGATGTCCCGATTTTGCTCAATGTTGGGGGAGAGAAGGAGATTCAAGTGGAATTCGATTCTGAGTGAATTTTATCATGTAGGGGAATATAAATGTAAATTGTATTTAATATGTTAATACTAATACACTTATTATGACTTTTGAAATTTTGATTTAATATATGATGCTACTATAGATAATATCCAACTTAAAAATGTTTCAAATTATGTTCTTTCCCCCCTCCTTAATGGTGGTAAAGTGGTATGCATTCAAGAGAAACCAATTTTCAGTATACACTAACTGTATGTTAACAAGAGTACATACAGTCATTCTATTTGTCACCCTCACAATAGAATTTAATAAAGATATTAGCTATTCATCACTTTGGTTACATGGTTTTTCCCAACTGTAGGTTAATGCAGTGCTTAGATCAGATTAGGTTTGGCTAGTTAAGCTCTGATATTTGTTTGGTTAGGTATATTAAATGAAATTCACCTCATAATATTTTCAATTTACTGTGAGATATCAGTCCATCACAAGTCCGAGAGTATCTATATTTCTTTTGCCTACTTAGTGAAAGCTATACTCAAACCTTTTTAATAAGATTATCTTAGCCACTTTTCCTATCACTGGAACAAAATATCCAATATCTGCAACTGAAAAGAAGAAAGCTTTGTTTTGGTTCACATTTCAGTCCAAAGTAGGCTGGTTCCAAGGCAGGATGGTATGGTATAGGGTCATGGAGGAGGAATAGCTGCTTACCTCATGTCGGACAGGAAGCAGAGAGAATTAACAGAAGAGCAGGAAGGGAGACATACTTGCTGAGTCACGCCACCAATGACCCACTATTCTAACCAGGCTCCACTTGCTAACAGCAAGTCAGCTATAATGCTCCCATCACCCAATCACCTTCCAAAGTTCGTGCCTATGTTTGCATGAGGCATTAAGGGACCTCTAAATAGAAACCGTAACAAAGGGTGATTTGTAGATTCTTCACTGATATGTTGCAGAGGATGGATATGTTGCAATTTTCTTGCACAATCCACTCATTTACCTCCTAATTATATCTTCTAGGTATACCCGAAATACTTCATAGTAAGGCCTTTAAAATGATTGCATTTAAAAATAAATTAAAATCTACTCTCGAGGTTAGAGTTGAAGACAGTTTCAACATGAATTCTAAGGCGGGTTTAACTAAATAACAGTTTGACAGAAAGCTAAATCAAGGCACTGTAACCGAACTATACCTTTCTGCCTAATTCCCAGAAACAAAGTACTTGGAACTGGAGTCAGAGCACTTATGTGGAAACACCCTGCCCTGGTTATACATCTGGGTATGTATGGTTTTCTTCCTAATTTCTATAGACAAATCTGGATTTATCAGGGTAACTACTCACTAAAAAAAGGAAAATACCAATCATTTAAATGATACTGTTCCTGGACAAACTCGAATTTACTGGAAGCTATATTATTTATTTTTATTTATTTATGGAGTAAAGACATAGAGCAGAGCTGTACAAGTGAAAATTAGACATATATGTAATTTAAAATTTTCTAGTAGGTGCATTAAAAATTTTTTAAAAAGCAGCAAGTAAATTGATTTTCACGCCTCAGAAGCATGTGAAAAATGTTTCCGAGAATCAGCACTCGTAGCTTTTTGGATTTTGGAGCAATTACATGTTCTCAATTTGAGTCTGAGAAATAACCTTGATCTAGCAAAGATGACACCAGCCAATGCGATATAAAGTGAGCATGTAACCTCAGATGTCTATCAAGAGCTGGGTATTATCTAATCAACCTAGTCATAAAACTAGGATGGCTATTCCTACTATAACAAGGATCTATTTATGTGGTGCTGAACTCAGTATATTCTGAACCCATAGGTAGATTTCATGAGTAGATAGTTGATAATCCCAATGTGTCTTGCTAGATTGTTCTATCTTCTTTTTTTGTGGCTTTATGGGGAGATACTTGTTATTGGTGGACTAAGTAGGAAACAGTGCTCAGTTTTGCTTGCACTCATCAGGATCCTAGTTCATGTGGCATCCAAAAATGTTTTTAAAAATGATCTTCTTGATAGACTTTAGAACAGAGACTCTATTATCAATCTTAACCCAGATCAGGGATAATGTTCAGTAATGGTATTTATTAATTAATGGCCTATTTTTTAGGGTAGAAAGCTTATTTACTAGGAAAATAGCTTAAAAATTTTTTTGGTAATATTTGTGCAAGCAACCATCTGGGATGCTCAGAAAATATGTCCTTCATGATTATGAGTACAGAGAAAGACTTTTTTATCAGGTGACTGAGAAGTTCCGCATTCTGGCTTATCAAATTTATATCTGACTAAGGGACTTTGTAGCACAAGAAAGAGGGCGATGAACTGCTGAGATTGTTGTTAAAATGTATTACTTTCTCCAAAAATAATGGGCCTTACAGAACAATGAGATCTGTCTCTGAAGACACGGTTACAGTGGCAAAATGTAGGTTTGGCAAGCAAGTCCTATCTGAGGAAAGTAGTCCATTTTCTAAGCTCCCCACCAGCACAGTGCTGTTTCTTACATAGCTAAACCACTCGGGACTGAGAGGTGAAGAGGCAAAATTGAGTGTTATCTTCTCACTATTATTTCTAAATTATTTCTGCTTTCTGTTCCACGCTGTTCAGCATTGCTGGTTAAAATTATATGAATCTGGAATGGATCCTTTTATGAGATGATTCAACATTTATTTCTCCCCTCAAGATTGAAAGCTGTAACTGTGTCTCAAATCATTTACGCTCCATAGGACATGAACAAAGGAAAGGTTCAGAATTTCCATTGGGTTATTGATTCTGACTATAGCAGAGAAAATTAAAGAACACATGGAGAGGGAGGGGTATAAATGGAGCACAGGGGATCCCATATATCCACCAGTAATGCACAGGACAATTGAAACCCTGTAGAAGTACAACCCAATGTGATCTCAAATTTGTCAGAAATAAATGTCTCTACCACCCCATCTGGAAATGAACTCCCAACTGCTGAGATATTAATTTAAAGCATACTGAAAAGTGAATAAAAAAATATGTATATATATATATAT
>NW_022900928.1:92598769-92611747 GCF_012274545.1 Fukomys damarensis | reverse complement strand
ATATATATATAAATTGCAAAACCTGCTGTAGCTTTGCCACCAGCTACCAAAGGAAGTCATATATTGTCTCTTGGCATTTTCTTCCTCACTATGTCTTCTGCATACTTTTATTTTGAAACTTATTTCCCTTTTCTTTCTTTTCTTTTCTGCCCATTACTATATATAGAATGTGTTTATGTATGTTAATCATGCATTTTGGTCTATAGATAGCTTATCATTGAAATAGAATTATAAAAGGAGGGGAAGAAAGGAGACCTTATCCAGTTATTCCTGACTGGAGCCAATAATTCAGTGATAAGAATTTGAATTATCTCTTTTGGAGAGAAGTATATGGAATGTGTTTTGGACTCTGTAGTGCAAAATTGCATAAAATTAATAGGGAGCTTTAAAATTTTATTACTGAAGAAGTGTATCTATGTATATTAGAACATTACTTAGAATATAGCAAGCATTTAAAAATATTTGTCGAATGAATAAGCAAATCCTGAACAACCAGTGAGACGGATTGAGGTAATTTGAATTTTAAAAAGTTATTGGCCTATTAGCATCTGAATATACTTGGCCCTTGAGAGAAATTACCCATATTGTGTGAGTCTTCGTGTGAGATTGTATGTGTTTCTGTTTCTGCTTCGCTCTTGAAATTCAGTCTTTCATCATTAAAGTTTGCTCATTTCAAGTAATTAATAAACATAATAAATCTCTGGCAAGATAAATCAATGTATCTTATTTCACAAAGTATGAACATTAAGAATGATAAAGTGACTATCACTACTCAGCCATCTGGATTGAAGGGATAAATAAGGAAAACCAGAAACAACTTTATGTTAGTCAACTGAATGACTATTTCAAATGGGGAAAAAAAAATCCTTTAAATAAATGTCATACCAACATTTGTATAAGAAGATATGAAAACTATGATAAAGAAATTGAATTAAAACTTTAAAAGTTTTCCATGAAGATAATCCACATCCATAGGAATACAGGGCTGAATTCTGTCAAATATTTAACAACGAATTTATTCCAGACTTCTTTTAATGTCCAACATCAATCTACTTGTCAAAAGTTGTATTTATTTCCCAGGTTGTTTGTTGTATTATATTAAAATACTTAATTTTTAAAGTTACTAATTCTTAAAATCATACTCCTATTTAGCGTTTATTAGCCTGTTCTGTATACTTCCTCACTTTTGGTATAAGTACATATTGATTAATTCCTTCTTCTTTTTTCTTCTCATCCTCCTCCCTTTCTTTTTCCCTCTCTGTCTCTCATTCCTTTTGCTTCTGCCCTCTTCTTGTTCCTCTTCCTGCTCTTTTCTGGTCTTCTGTCCTTTTGAATAATCTCCCACCATAATTCATTCACTCTCATGACTTCAGGATGATCTTTCCGAGATATGTATGATATCTACAATTTTTAGTTTACTTCAAGTTCATGTCCCCAATCTACTTTCAAGGTATATCTCTAAATGCATGTTTTTAAACTTCAAATTGGAATTCTTTATTAATTAAAAGACTTTTTTTCTAGTATGTATTGAGTTTACTGCAGAGATGAGAAATCAAGTATGTAGTTGAAAGACACATATACTACAGTAGCAATTTCATAGGAGATATTTCAATTTGTAAATACTATAATATAGTCCAAAATGAATTTATCATGTAAGTGTTCTAGATTTTTAGTGTTATTGACATCACCTTTCAAACCTATGCAAACCCTAGATTTATCTGTTTCTCCTTGTTTTCGTTGTAGTTTGTATTTGATTGTCACTGAGTCCTTTCAATTCTTCATTTGTAGTGGATTAAATCTCTTTGTTTTACAATAATAACTTTATTGTAAGATGAAAATGTTTTATTATTTAATTTTGTATTATTAAATTAACACATGGTTGACATAAAAAGTTTTCAGCAGATGAGTAGAAAATGCAATTTATCTTGCCACTCTCTCTGAGTTAGTGTTAATTATTTTATTTTACTTTCTAGTCATATTAATGTTTAATTAAAATAGTTATACATGCATGTGTATAAATCTACTGCAATAGTAAATTTACTCTGCTTTTTTTACCACATTGTATACAGTAGAAATACGAACACACATATTTATCATTTTTTCTTAAAAACTTTAGTTACATTTTATATGTCTACTATATTTAAATAAAATATATTTAGGCCACCAGTAGTTGACAGATGTTGATATATATTCAGTATTTCAAATTAAGAAATAATAAATACCTTGTATGTGCCTGTGTCTGCATTTGATTTTGATTCTTCAGTATAGTTTTCTAGAATTGGAATAGTAGGTCAGAGGATTACATACTGCAAATAATTTGATATATGCCACATCTGCAGTTTAAATTGGTCGTGCAGCTTTATCTTCCTACCATGATGCCTAAATTTGACACTGTCCACTCTGTTCATCATTGCACAGACTTTTTTTTTAATCTCATTGAGAAAAAGATGAACTATCATACTTTCATCCATAGTCAGTTTTCTTTTCATATAGTCAGTGCTCAAATATAAGTACTCTGTGAAACCAAATGTGTAATGCTGATCTAGAAACCACATTGGCATTACATATTCAAGATCAGGAAGTGGGACGCTCTGAATCTACACTAATTCACTAAAGCAGTGATTCTCTGGCAGGGTTACAGAGTCTGCCTATGGAAATTACCAGAAGTGTTTTCCAAACTATATATTCTATGCCAAATTTTCTATCTGCCATAGATTGAGTATCCAGCAAGGGGTCCACAGGCCCTGAGGTTTGGCCCCAGGTGGAGTACTGGGAGGTGCTGTAGAGGGAGAGGTAGTCTAGAGGGAGGTCCTTTGGTCACTCAGTTTCCTGCTCTGAAATGAGATTCAAATATTTCTCATGGGACTTTGAACTTTTCCAGTGGACAAAAGGAGCAAGCTGGACCTTCCTTTACTTAACTCCCCAATGATTGTTGTATTGTTCCTGCCACCCACTACCAGGACTTCACCAAAGTCTCGCTATAGTGTCTGGACTTAAAGCCTCAAAACTGTGAACCAAGCAAACTCCTCTTCTTTATGCTGTTAGCTTACTTTGGTATTGTGGTGATGAACGGCTGACCAGTGCACCATGTGCCTAAGATCTTCTCCAGCACAAGACACCCAACATAAGTTAGAACATGGCAACATAGTTTTAGAAACATTATCCTATGCACGTAGGAAAATTTGCCATTTGCATTGCTTTTCATTGGTTGCAAATTCAGTAATACCCTTGAGTTTTCTGAACAAATCCCAAACAAAGTGAAGCTCAAATTCTTTGATTTTCTTTCTCTGTTTTTACTCCTCTTCCTTCTTTCTCCTAAGATTTATCTGCTTTTTAAATTCTTCTATTTAATCCACTCCTCAGGAATTTCTCACTATATTTTTAGGAACCCAAAACTATTCACATGCTGCTTTGGACAGTTTTTCACAATGATGTAGTGAACTCTTATTTTTCCTATGTTAGTATAGATTTTAAATTGTGTTTGACTCCTTAAATGTTTTACAAGTCCTGTCACAAACATTGTCTATTATTTGTTCATTATTTTCTGTCCCATCCATACCAAATATAATTGAGCCTACGATGAAGAGTAGAAGGAAAATTCTCAAACCTTATCTTTGGAATTTTTCACTGTCTGCTTCCTAAAACAGCATGCCATCCATTTGCTACCCGTTCAACATTACTCATATTTTTTTTGCCAAGATAACAGCCTTTTCCCATTTTTCACTGGTATCGAGTCAGGTTTTCATGTTACAGATATATGTATATAACCTAAACATGAAAAGTTAATGTTTCAACCCCTTAGCCAGGAAAATGGCTAAGGACGTTGCTCCACATTGCTTATTTGGTCCTGTCTTCTGTAGGGCAGTTTGATAGAAGTATGGACAGAGGTTTCTATAGCCTAAAGAAATCAAGGTGATAAGATGTGTGTCCCTATGGTCTCCTGAATCACCACAGCCTCACTGCAAGATGGACAGGTGGAGACTGATGATATCATATGAGCTCTTGGCTTAATACTTTATATAAAGCAATAACATTTTTTCCATTAACAATGTCTGTTTAGGTGGGTTTCATTCACTTCATTTGACAAATTCTGCCAGTACACGTCTCTTTCGTGTGCCTTAAGCCACATTTTCCCTGGGGATTCATTTCCAAAGCATGTATTTATTCGTGAGCACCTCTCAGTATAAAATAAGCTATCAGCACTCATTGCTGACTTCTTGGTTGTCTCCTCCTTCCCACTTCATTAAGCTTCTTAAAACCATATTTGAAAGCTCACTCTACATCCTCTGCTCCCCATTCACATAGTGCTGATTCGGCTTCTGTCTCTTACACTGCTTTGAAAGTGCTTTGCTAAAATTATTTATGGTTTCACGTGCACAAATCCATAATTACTTTTTTTAGCTTTACAATATTGATTTTTTTTGTACATTTGGCAGTGTATGTGGTCTCATTTACATGGCCTATTTTCCCTTTACTTCTGAAAGTAGTTTGTTCTAGTTTTTTTTTTAAATTTCCCTTCTTTTTCTCTTTTCCTTTCCTTTCTTTTCCCCTTCCCTTCTCTTCCTTCCTGTGCTCATGATTAAACCCAGGGTCCTACATTGAGCTAGATCCCCAGCTTTCATTATTGTTCATTTTCAGACAGAGCCTCACTAAATTGTACAAGTGGCCTCAACCTTGCTATCCTGCCTTTGCTTCCTAAGTAACTGAGTCTTCTGATTTTAAACTATTTTTTGTAGCTTTTTTTCATAGTTTTATAGATTTCTTAGCATATCATTTTGACATTTTTCAAAACATTGTCCTCAAATTTTTAATCTTCCCCCTTTAATTTATAAATTGCCCTATTTAGACTTACCTCTTTAATACATATCTAATTAGTAAGCATTTGCAAATGAAGAATTCTAATTTCTGGTATTAGTAGGCTAGAAAATTTAGGCCAACTATTACTGTGAAAATCACTAACATTCCAAATAAAAATAAAAATTACCTTCCTAAAGTCCTAAAGGTTCTGATGATAATATAAAAAAATCTAGATTAAATCTGAAATAACAACCAAAGCAGGAAAACAATGTATTTCAGAGAGCTTACTGTGTTCAAAACTAAACTTGTGCACATCAACTGTAACCAGAACAGGGTGGATAAACTAAAATGAGCCCTCTAGGAAAGGTAGGAGTTTGGAGGGATATTCTCTCTGTAGCTCATATGCTGAGCTCCGTGTGCACTGGCAGCTGCAGTTAGAATTTTCTGGTTAGTAGATGATGGAACCTCATCTAGGATTTGAGATCCTGACTTCGCAGGAGCCTTCTCTGCAAGGCCTTCCATTTACTTACCCAGGGTCCTCATGGTTCCCTTCAAATGCTCAGATCTGCAGGGAGTCAAAGATCAGCAAGTACAGGGTCAATTCTGGCTTCCTGAGTATGAACCCACAAAAGCCACAAATAGAACAGACCCATTAAGTCTTCAAAGGTTACAACTGTCTGGAGTGGAATTTAAAACAGTTGTGCTAGGTGTGTTTAAAGAAATAGAAACAAGTTTGAAGACATTGCAGGAAACTAAAAACTGAAAAATTACAAATCATATTTGGAAACAAAAACAAAAGATCTATGAGTTAAAAAGGAGAGAAGGAGGTTAGGGAAGAGGATACAAAAGGAATGAAGATGTGTTATGTACATTTATCAACCTCTCACAAGGACAGTGAACATTGAATGCTACAAAAGTTCTAATAAAAATTTTTGTAAAAGACCTTAGAAGGCTGAAAAAAATCAATAACCCAATTAAATGCTCCATGGGTAGGTTTACAAGCAGACCTAAAAGCTGAAGAGGGAATTAAAACTTTAACCAGGAGAAATCATAGCACCACATCCTTGCAGATTTATTCTTCTATACCCGAGTAGTATAGCCATTTGCTTTTGGAAGGGCACCCACTTGCATGCCTCCAAAATATCTTAAAGAAACTTAACTAATACTGAATTCATACTCTTCAAACTCAAATCATTTACTCTACAGATGCAATCTTAATTTCATCCCTCAGTACCACCGACCTGAGTAAGGGTAGAATCCTGGTTATTTTCACCTCACACAGCTGTCATTCACCAGGTACTATGAGATATAAATCACTGTGGTGGCCTGGGCTGTTAATCTTTTGATTACCCTGTGAATGGCTTGATAATTGAACCCCTTGACATTTTTGACCCCAGCAATACAGTGACCTCTTCTGTTGGCAGTCTTCTGAAATGCAAATCTAATCATTCCAACTCTTTGCTTCAAATCCTGTAATACTCTAGCAATTTTGATGAAAACAATTGACCTTTTAGTTGGTCTAACCATGTCTACCTCTTTTACTTCATTCATTACTATTTCACATATTTGTGTCTGCTTCAATCATATTGAATGATTTATATTCTCCAGATTCACTGGTTTAAAACTTCTGCATGATTTTTGTTTCTTTATCCTGATTTGGCCTTATTCAGTCGACTTCTGTTTTCTATTAACCACCTGTCCACAATTAGATGCCCCGTGATCACGTTGTCACAGTCTTCTCTAACTACGTATCACATTCTATAGCCATCACTTGCATAT
This sequence comes from Fukomys damarensis, assembly GCF_012274545.1. Taxonomy (NCBI): domain Eukaryota; kingdom Metazoa; phylum Chordata; class Mammalia; order Rodentia; family Bathyergidae; genus Fukomys; species Fukomys damarensis. The sequence goes on along the minus strand of NW_022900928.1, from coordinate 92,605,171 downwards.
TTTTCATGGGGTTGTGAGCTCACTGAATGAAGAAGTGTCTCTGGAGCTGTATTACTAGGCCCCTCCTCAGTGCCTGGCACAACGTAAATATGTTAATTTATTAAAATATGCAAATATATAATTTATATATTCCTTAGGCATTAGTATTGTACCTGTAGCTGGTTTATGTAAACATTTTATTTCACATATTTCAGAGTATACAAATATACTGAAAACCAGTAGTGATATATGGTATAAAAAAATGTAGACAGGGAACATTTCAAAAAAAATTTAGCATCAAAGTGCAAGAATTATTTTTCATAATCTTGGTACCTCTCCAATAAGCATTTGAGGACCAGAAATGAAAGATGTTTTCTAGGCTTCCAGAAAAGAATCAGCTTTTCACATATATAGAGTTGGGGGGACAGGTAAATACTGAAGGATAAAAAATTAGAGCTTTCCAGCTGGTATGGGTTGAGTTATGTCTCCCCACAGCTCATATAGTGAGGCCTTAACTTCCAGTACATCAGAACTTGGCTACATTTGGAAACGGGTCTTCAGAAAAGCGATTATGGTTAAAAAGGATCATTAGAATGAGTTTCTAATTAAATATAACTGATATTTTTATGAGGAGATTAGGACACACAAACACACACACACACACACACACACGATATAATCAATGTCCAAAGAGAGAAACCTCAGAGGAAACAACCTCCTGACACCTTGATCTTGGACTTCAACCCTCCAGAAAGGTGAGGAAATCAATTTCACTTGGTTAAGTCACCGAAGACATGTTACTTTGCTGTGGAAAGCCAATATACTGGCTCAGGAAGTGACTGTATTATTCGAAGGAGCATTGAGGATGTAAGTTAATAGCTTTAAAGCTAAGCTATTGAGCTATTTGGACTGAGATCACTCTGTTAGGCTACACAGGAAACAAAGAGAAACCTTGAAGCTTCAAGTGGACAAAGGATTTGTCTCGTCCTTTACTAGAGTGACATAACACTTTTAATTAAATAAGATATTATATATATATATATATATATATGAATCCAATAATATTCTAATTGCTCTTCCTTTACTAGAGTGACATAACACTTTTAATTAAAAAATATATATATATGAATCCAATAATATTCTAATTGCTCTTCCTTTACTAGAGTGACATAACACTTTTAATTAAAAAATATATATATATGAATCCAATAATATTCTAATTGCTCTTCCTTTACTAGAGTGACATAACACTTTTAATTAAAAAATATATATATATGAATCCAATAATATTCTAATTGCTCTTCCTTTACTAGAGTGACATAACACTTTTAATTAAAAAATATATATATATGAATCCAATAATATTCTAATTGCTCTTCCTTTACTAGAGTGACATAACACTTTTAATTAAAAAATATATATATATGAATCCAATAATATTCTAATTGCTCTTCCTTTACTAGAGTGACATAACACTTTTAATTAAAAAATATATATATATGAATCCAATAATATTCTAATTGCTCTTCCTTTACTAGAGTGACATAACACTTTTAATTAAAAAATATATATATATGAATCCAATAATATTCTAATTGCTCTTCCTTTACTAGAGTGACATAACACTTTTAATTAAAAAATATATATATATGAATCCAATAATATTCTAATTGCTCTTCCTTTACTAGAGTGACATAACACTTTTAATTAAAAAATATATATATATGAATCCAATAATATTCTAATTGCTCTTCCTTTACTAGAGTGACATAACACTTTTAATTAAAAAATATATATATATGAATCCAATAATATTCTAATTGCTCTTCCTTTACTAGAGTGACATAACACTTTTAATTAAAAAATATATATATATGAATCCAATAATATTCTAATTGCTCTTCCTTTACTAGAGTGACATAACACTTTTAATTAAAAAATATATATATATGAATCCAATAATATTCTAATTGCTCTTCCTTTACTAGAGTGACATAACACTTTTAATTAAAAAATATATATATATGAATCCAATAATATTCTAATTGCTCTTCCTTTACTAGAGTGACATAACACTTTTAATTAAAAAATATATATATATGAATCCAATAATATTCTAATTGCTCTTCCTTTACTAGAGTGACATAACACTTTTAATTAAAAAATATATATATATGAATCCAATAATATTCTAATTGCTCTTCCTTTACTAGAGTGACATAACACTTTTAATTAAAAAATATATATATATGAATCCAATAATATTCTAATTGCTCTTCCTTTACTAGAGTGACATAACACTTTTAATTAAAAAATATATATATATGAATCCAATAATATTCTAATTGCTCTTCCTTTACTAGAGTGACATAACACTTTTAATTAAAAAATATATATATATGAATCCAATAATATTCTAATTGCTCTTCCTTTACTAGAGTGACATAACACTTTTAATTAAAAAATATATATATATGAATCCAATAATATTCTAATTGCTCTTCCTTTACTAGAGTGACATAACACTTTTAATTAAAAAATATATATATATGAATCCAATAATATTCTAATTGCTCTTCCTTTACTAGAGTGACATAACACTTTTAATTAAAAAATATATATATATGAATCCAATAATATTCTAATTGCTCTTCCTTTACTAGAGTGACATAACACTTTTAATTAAAAAATATATATATATGAATCCAATAATATTCTAATTGCTCTTCCTTTACTAGAGTGACATAACACTTTTAATTAAAAAATATATATATATGAATCCAATAATATTCTAATTGCTCTTCCTTTACTAGAGTGACATAACACTTTTAATTAAAAAATATATATATATGAATCCAATAATATTCTAATTGCTCTTCCTTTACTAGAGTGACATAACACTTTTAATTAAAAAATATATATATATGAATCCAATAATATTCTAATTGCTCTTCCTTTACTAGAGTGACATAACACTTTTAATTAAAAAATATATATATATGAATCCAATAATATTCTAATTGCTCTTCCTTTACTAGAGTGACATAACACTTTTAATTAAAAAATATATATATATGAATCCAATAATATTCTAATTGCTCTTCCTTTACTAGAGTGACATAACACTTTTAATTAAAAAATATATATATATGAATCCAATAATATTCTAATTGCTCTTCCTTTACTAGAGTGACATAACACTTTTAATTAAAAAATATATATATATGAATCCAATAATATTCTAATTGCTCTTCCTTTACTAGAGTGACATAACACTTTTAATTAAAAAATATATATATATGAATCCAATAATATTCTAATTGCTCTTCCTTTACTAGAGTGACATAACACTTTTAATTAAAAAATATATATATATGAATCCAATAATATTCTAATTGCTCTTCCTTTACTAGAGTGACATAACACTTTTAATTAAAAAATATATATATATGAATCCAATAATATTCTAATTGCTCTTCCTTTACTAGAGTGACATAACACTTTTAATTAAAAAATATATATATATGAATCCAATAATATTCTAATTGCTCTTCCTTTACTAGAGTGACATAACACTTTTAATTAAAAAATATATATATATGAATCCAATAATATTCTAATTGCTCTTCCTTTACTAGAGTGACATAACACTTTTAATTAAAAAATATATATATATGAATCCAATAATATTCTAATTGCTCTTCCTTTACTAGAGTGACATAACACTTTTAATTAAAAAATATATATATATGAATCCAATAATATTCTAATTGCTCTTCCTTTACTAGAGTGACATAACACTTTTAATTAAAAAATATATATATATGAATCCAATAATATTCTAATTGCTCTTCCTTTACTAGAGTGACATAACACTTTTAATTAAAAAATATATATATATGAATCCAATAATATTCTAATTGCTCTTCCTTTACTAGAGTGACATAACACTTTTAATTAAAAAATATATATATATGAATCCAATAATATTCTAATTGCTCTTCCTTTACTAGAGTGACATAACACTTTTAATTAAAAAATATATATATATGAATCCAATAATATTCTAATTGCTCTTCCTTTACTAGAGTGACATAACACTTTTAATTAAAAAATATATATATATGAATCCAATAATATTCTAATTGCTCTTCCTTTACTAGAGTGACATAACACTTTTAATTAAAAAATATATATATATGAATCCAATAATATTCTAATTGCTCTTCCTTTACTAGAGTGACATAACACTTTTAATTAAAAAATATATATATATGAATCCAATAATATTCTAATTGCTCTTCCTTTACTAGAGTGACATAACACTTTTAATTAAAAAATATATATATATGAATCCAATAATATTCTAATTGCTCCCTTTATTCTACAAGGAAATAAAGATTCATTTAAATCTTAATTAATGATATCAGTTTGAAACATCGTTGAGACATTGCTTATTAACATTTCTGTTTTTTCTTTAAGAAGAAATAGAATTAGGTATATTGACTAAAAAAAAAAATAACTAACTTACTTTTTAAAAACAGAATTATTTATAATGTTACAAAGACCAGAAAGAGAAATCTTCAGAAACTAGTCAAAATGTTGGATAACCTGATTGGTGTTGCTTTTGCTATAAACTTTTATACTAGAATTTTCCTTATAAATTCAGCTGGTACTTGGCTACTTTTTATTTTTTTAAATCTTTACTAAGAACAATTTCAAACATTAGTGAATATTAATATAGATAAGTGAATGATATTTCATTTATTATTATATAACTTCCCCAATTACCAACTTTGACAGTACTACCTCATCTTTCCCTTCCTATTTAAGGGCATGCATTATGATGTATTTCCCTGAATTTAAGAGCTAATCCCAATTATGATGTATGACTAGGAATACTTTTCTTGACATAGGTGCTATGTTAGTATGAACATTCAGCAGTTGGATAGTTCATTTATATCATCTTATACTTAGCTCATATTCAGATTGTATCAGAGATGTTTTTCAGTTTGCTCATAGCTATCTGAGAATAGTTTATTCATATTCTCTCTTCTCATTTGTTCCTATAAATTCACCTAGATATAAGACTGATATTTATGCAAAAGTTTTTTCTAGGTGACCCACTTTAATCTTTGAACATTTCTTCTTTAATATGAGGATAAATAGCTTTTGCATCAACTTACTTATTACTTTCAAATGCCAAGCTATTATTTTCTAATGTTGGCTCTATTTTTCTTCTATCTTTATTGGGAAGAGTTCTATGAGAAGGAAAATTGCTACATCAACATCATAGTGCTCTGTGTTAGAATATCAAAGAAAGGAAGAGCACATACCTATGAGCAATGGCTGGTGCCCTAAGACATGACTGGTATCTAGTGACGTGCATTTTTAGTATAATTATAATCTTTGGTATTTTTGAATGCTTATACTTTATCATAATCATTATTACTTATTCCTGCTGTCTCCATTGTCCAATGAGATATCTGTCAAATTATCATTGCCCTTTCGTCATAACTTTATTAGACATCTTTTGCTGCCTTGCATTTTAACTTAAGAGGTGTCCTTTATGAGTTCCAGATCTTTTCCATTGGTGTCTCTGTTGGATATGCCTGTTCTGAGAAGCGCTTCAAGAGGATTGCAGATCTTGGGACCTATCAGCCTCCATCAATGTGTGGGCCAAATCCTTATACTAAACCTCTTTTTCTTGATTCTGTTTCCCTAAGGAAACCTGACTCATAAACATTTGTATGGAACTGAAAAATGAAAAAGTAAAACAAGAGAGAAGGAAACTTGCTCTTATTGCAATGGACTCTAGCTCTTTCCTATTGCACCTTTTATAAAACTTCTACTAATATACAAATGCTTCAGATTGTACATTAAAAACAGCAAAAGACATGTATGAATAATTCCAGAAGAATGAATATACTCTAAAAAATGTTTCTTTGAGTTGGCATTTATGTTACTTCATTAGCAACTCAAAGGAGAATTAGACAAGATTCTACTTTCTCTTTATTAACACTATGAAAGGAGCAACATATGGTTCTCAAAATTCTGTCAATAATTATTTGTTGGAGTTTGAGTTAGTTTTAAAAATATATTATTAATTAGCTGTTAAAATATATTAACTATCTTCTTGTTTATTGTCATTTTGTTCATGGGAATCAACTATGAAGGAAGACTTAAACCACATTTATCTCTCAAATTCATTAATTACTGTTTAATTATAAACCATTACTTTTAGACTCTATGATTAGAGTCTTCTCCAACTTCTAGAAGCTAAACTTATTTACTGTTAAAAAGTTTGAGATCCTAAAGAGAAAATAAAGTGCAGAATCCATGGAGAACACAAAGAATAGAGGCACTTTTTGTAATATTCCTAACATTATACCAAATAAATTAAAAGTAAGTAAAAAGTAATTA
>NW_022900928.1:92578607-92598753 GCF_012274545.1 Fukomys damarensis | reverse complement strand
TAATTCAGGATTAAGTCCAGTATTTTCTATTTATAGTCCTTAATTTATTTTATCTATCTATCTACCTACCTATATATCTATTCATTGATCTTTTTTGAGACAGGGTCTTGTTATGCTGCCCAGGCTGATCTCAAACTCCTGAGTTCAAGTGATCTTCCTGCCTCTGTCACCAGAGTAACTGAGGTCACGATAGTCAGCACTGAATTGAGCCTATAAATGAATGCAATTGATATATGAAGGCACATTTTAATTCTTGGTTATTCTGATTGAATATAAGGATAAATCTTAGTATTTTGTCCATATGTCTCCTTCTTAGATGCTTACGACTCAGGTAGGCAGTATGGTCTGGCAGTTGATATATTCTGTGCATTTCAAATTTTTCCTCTAGAATTTAGGTTCCAAGTATTTCATCGTCCAACATACAGTTTCTTAGGGAATCACTTCATCTGTATTTTATTTTTGTTAACAAAGAACTCTGAACAGTAGGGAAGCTCTTAGCCTCTCGCCAAGCACACTGTTTTCTCTCTGTAGATGAAGAATGGGCTAGGCATGACCTTCTACATGGGGTATTTACATGAGGAAGAAAACTGTGCCTCATAACTGAACTTGGTGCCAGAACAATCCTTGCTGTGTATAGTGGTGAGGTGAGGAGGGCAGATTCATGAATGGGCCATTCTGCATCTGGAATTTCTCTACTGATTCTGATTTATTGCTCTCATCAGTCAGAACTAGAAGATAGATATTGCTGTAGATGAAAGAGGCCAATTTTCCCTTCCTTAAAGGCTACTTCAGGGAAGACGTCCTATATTTATGGAATCTTCACTCAAAGATTCATTGACCTTATTGTAATACTTAAAGATCACTTTATCACATAGGTGCTAAGGAAGTAGGCTAAAAGGAAATAAGATTCTACTGTGGATTTTGCATATTTCTGCTTAGGATGGACCAGTATCATTTTTTCTCATGATTGCCAAAACAAGATGCTTGGTTATGTCTAATATCAAAAATTCAAGTCTCACTTTAGTCCTAATAACTCAATTGCTCAATATAGTTTATAAGCAATATAACAGTATTCCATGATGAAGAAAAGGAAAAATAAATAAATGAACAAACTCGGTGCTTTGCTTAAGCATCAATTCAATATGGAGTAGCAATACCTTTTTTTAAAAAAAAAAAAAAGAATGCCTTAGACAATTAGCTGCAATGACAATGCAAGCTATGAATATTGGTCATGATATTTGAAAAATCAATATTGCTGAAGAAATACCATGATAAATGCCCCAAACTATGCAAGATCTTCATGGGCTAAAGGTGAAAACAAAGGTAAAAATGACCAATTTGATTGACCAAGAGATAATCAAACTTTGAGAAAAAGGTTTGTTATTGCAAATACAGAATGAGAATTGGACATGAGTAGCACAGCATAGTTAGAGCGTGGCTGGTGAGAAGTCACATTAATTTAAAATAAAGAAACTAGGTCCAACAAGGGACAAGCTCTTGAAGGAGGGATATTTTGTTTCAAGACATTTAGGCAGAGGTTTTGTGACTTGTGTCAACTTGTAGAAGGGGTCCTTGTACTGGATTTTCAGCACGCCTTCAGCGTTCACTTTCATTTAAAAGTTTACTTCATATCTGACATGGTCCTATGTCATCCTTTCAAGTTAGTTTGAGGGCCAGACTATATTCTTCTATATGTTCTTGAGTGACTTGTTATATTTAACTTGAGATATTTCATCCTGACAGTGATGTGTAGAATGCAATCTTTCCCCATAACTTGGTTTATTGTATTTATTTAGCTTAAGTTCTTCATTCCCTGCCTTCATTTCCTTTTAATCCTCTTCCTCCCTGCTCCATCTGTCATTTCTTTTTTCCAAGGGAAAACACATTTTCATTTCACAGATATAAAGACGAGGAGTATAACTGGACTATTGAAAGTGAAAGAGACAGATATTTTTTAATAGCTGTTTCTATACCAAAGAAAGGACTTTTCCCTATAGATGTTCCTTTCACTTAACTGACTTGTTATTGTATATATATTTCATCTGAAGAAAAATTAAAAAGGCCAGGAGACAGAGCAGAAATGATCCTGCTGCCAATTCATCTTCACCTGCACTTTTTTCACTGAGCCCGTCATACGCTACGGGGAGAAAGAGACAAAGCTCTGGTGTGACAAATAGGCCCCATGATTATTTTCAACAAGTCACAAGAAAGTAGGACAAAATATCTTAATGTTTTCTTCTTTCCCTTCATCTTTCATTCAACAGAGATTTGCTGTCATTTATAAAGGTCATTGGGCCTATGAAGAGGCAGGCAGAGAAAAAGTTTGGGCCACTCCTCAAGCAGACTTTTAAGTAGTGACTACACTGAAATACTGCAAAATAAGAGCTTGGAACTAGAGTGTGGCCGAGTCTTTTAGGGGAATAGAGTTTATTAGGCCACCCACAGTGTTCTATCTATTTGGGGTTATTGTGAGCACCAGATAATATAGCGTTTTCATGTGGAAATGATGGGAATGTTAAAAGCACAATTTCTTCCTTGTTTCTCGATTGAAATAGTAGATTGGTTTTTGGACATGAAATCCTAAAAAAAAAGCAAGAAAAAAGAAAAAACTTCGCGTGGAATACTCTTTGGCACTTAATACACTGATTTATTTAGAAACTGTTGTCCTCCTCTTGGGAGGCATTTTGAAGTAATAGACTCCTCAAACTGTAAATGTGACTAAAGCTACCATGAATAAAAGATAGACTGAAATGAATATCTACAGCCACTTAGCCACAGCCACTTTAGGCTTGGAAATGGGCATCGTACCCGAAGGATTTATACTAATTGAAGGACTTTTAGAGCATGTATTGGATGTAGTACCTTCAAATTACTCTCAAGATAAAGCGAGGCCTGTAGGAAACTTGTCACTGTAAATTTTTACCTGACATGATACAGCAGTGACAAGGGTGACAACTAATGGCTGTTTATTGAATGCCTACTCAGTGGAAGGCACTGGGGGTGGGAATGTGGTCAGAAAACCATTCAAGGAGCTCCTGGCTATCAATATTATATTAGCCATCACCTTCCTTGATGTGGCAGCACTAGGAACAATTTTGTACTCCTCCTTTGTGAAAAACTCTCACGGCTTCAGATGCAACTCTCCATTCTCTTTATGTTGACTTGCTTGTCTCACTCAGTCTCCTTTGCTGATTCTTTCTGCAATTTTGTTGCACTATGAAAATCAGCTACGGAATTTGTTCTTATTGGATTGTCAGCCCTACACCATCTTGTAGAGTCTCTGCTTTGATTTCCATCTACATACTGAAGACCCCTGAAGTGTATTCCCCTACGAAGACCTCATCCTTGAATTCCACGTATTCAGTGATCTGATTCTTCCTCATTCTTAGATGTATATTGGAAGATATAAGTAAACAGCTTTGAAATAGAATTCATGATTCCCCCCAATATAATAGACCTTTTATCAGCTTTTCCTTCTCTTACATGGGATTTTATTTGACCACTTTCTCAAGTAAACCCTCCAAGCTCCTCTTTGAAATTTATCTTCCTTTATGCTCTCTGGCAATGCAGCCTATCAAAAAATCATGTAGGCTCTGTCTTCAATATTATGCTAAAATTCTAGTATTTATCTTTCTGTCAGCACTGCCATTAACTGAAGTCTTTATCTAGTCCTCTCTTGTTATGTGCAGTGTTTTTTTTTCATATTTTTTAGATTTTAACTCAGACATGTTCCCCTATTTTCACTATCTAATGTATTGTTTGTTGCTCCTGCTTTTATAGAAAGCCTAGTTAAGATCATGTGGTATGCTATGCTTTTATTTTATTATTGCTAATACAAGCTTTGTGTGGGTAGGATCTTGCCCCTTTTATTTATTGCTCTATTTTGAGTGTACAAAGTAAGTTTTAAATAAGAAATGAAGAGTATGATTAAGTTAATTACCTAATGAGGGACTTACGACTTATTGACTATTTGGTGCAGTAGTCTGAGCCCTGTATACTGATGTTGAAGGAGGTAAGATTTTTGATGGTGTACACTCTTGCCGCATATTGTACATGCATATAGAAAGAAGCAGGGCATTCTAACGATGGATATGAAACAAACAAGAGGTGAGAGACTGAGGCAGAAAAAGCAAGGATATTTGAGCATAATGGGAGTTGCAGCATAATCAGGAGAGAAAATTAATATGAGAAATGTCAATTAGGGACAACTCATAGGCTTCAAAATAAAGGGGGACACATTTCATAATATCAGCAATAAGAAGCCTAGGAAAATGTTTAAGTAGAAGACATTATGAAAGTCATATTTTAAGATATTTAATCTGGCAATATGAGAAAGAGTGTGTCTGCCTTCAGCAAAATAAGCCAGCTAGCTAGGTCAGACTGAGGTCAGAAGCAAAAGGACATTAATCTATGGACTGGTAGACAAAATAAAATGCATGCAGTGGTCATTTCCAATGAATGCCTGGGTGTTCACCTAGTAGTTTGTAGATAACAATTGGAAGTAGGAGATAAAAGTAAAGAAACAAATAAAGTTTGCCATAAACTCTTGACTACCTAAGCTTGGGAGAAGGACAATTCAAAATCATAACAGCTTTGAGCACAGGGTGACTCAAATGTGAAACCCGCATTCACTGTTGTGGACTTCTTGTAATTGGGGAAAATTAACAACATACCATTGGCAGTTACTAATAAAATTCTGTCCCAAATCAGAATTAATAGACCTCAAATCTTTGATAGAAATGATGCTTTCAACATTAAGAATACATGAGTTTTCTAAAAGAAAATTTACTTAGAGAAAAATAATTGAAACCTTGAGGTCCAAGTTTTGGAGTGCTACATGTATAGGCATGGCTGACAAAAAAAAAAGGTGGGGAAAAATAATGGCAAAAGGAGAAAAGAAGGGTTTGTTTGTGTAACAAAAACAAATGGAAAAACTATCAAGAATAATAGTGACACTACTAATTTTTAAATATTCAAGTCGAGGCTTCTCAAAAAGTTTTGCATTGTCATCTATAAGATTCTTGTTTGCTTTTTCTATTTTTAATGTCAAAAGAAGTCTTTTTAATATAAGAACACAAAAGGTGAATGAGTCATGGCAAAAAAACTAAGTTTACATAATATAACATGCAAAAAAATTGTCCATTAAAAGAATTTAATTAAAAGATATTCACATTCCAAAAATAGGAAAAATATAGATGACTTTTTCATTTAACCTTTAGAATCACTTAATAAATATACCGACTGGTCATCTGACTCTAAAAGAAATGTAAATTTATTTGACTTCCTTTAAAATCATAACAACAAAGCAAGTCAAATGAATTTACATCTACATCTCTCTCTCTCTCTCTCTCTCTCTCATCCCCTTGCCTGTTATTGATATTTTACAACACTGTAAAATTAATTATAAGTTTATATTTCATTCATGAATGAGATTTATTTACTGTCGAGTAGAAAAGGCAACCCTAAAAGTGTTGCTTCTTTTGTTCCATTGGATGTTTTCAGCTTTATTTCTGATCTGTTATTTCAACATTACTTTTCTTCCTATGGAATATGAAATCCAACTTTTCAACATGTCATGTGAATTGATTTTATTGTCCTGTTGTAGGGTATTACCCACTTATCTATGGGAGACATATTTGTAAACCCACAGGGAATGCTTGAAACTATGGATAACACTGAACGATATATATATATATAATAGCTATGTAGTAATATATATATATATATAGTAATTTGTGTCTGCATGCATACCTATAATAAATTTTTTTGTATTAGGAATTGTTAAAGCACAGCAGTAGTAACTAATAGACTAAAATAGGGCAATGGTAAGAATGTTGTAATGAAGGTTATATGAGTATAGTGTCTCACAATAACATTGCACTGTACTCACTCTTCTTGAGATGAGGTGAAATGACAAATGTTTGTGTGAGGAGTTGAAGTGGAGTGAATGACATTGGCATTGTGATGTAGCATTAGGCAGCTACATAAGAATTCCTTGAATGCAAGCACTGTGATCTCCCAGTAGTAGATATGACAACTAAAAAGTCTAAATGACTAATAACTGTGAATAACTTAAAAGTATACATTGGACATGATGAGCAAAGGGACGATTCATATCTGGGGCTGGATGCGATAATACAGCTCAATATTTCATTATGATAGTTTAGAACAGTGAAGAAATTAAAACTGATGAAATGTTATTTTTCTGGAATTTCCTTTTCTACGTTTTTGCATTGTGATTGACCACAGGTAGCTGAATGTGAGGAAAGCAGAACTACAGTAAAGGGATACTACTGAATTTGCCATATCTTCACCATTTGTTTGTAATGAGAATATATTTTTAAAAATTATATTTTGTCATTTGGGAGGGTTTGCTTTATCTTCCTTTTTCAAGCCTGGAAGACCATTACACATTAACATACAAAGGGAAAAGAAGGGGATGAGAACATTGTGGATCCAGTTTGACAATGTTTCCACGTTGAAAGTGTTTTCTGTTATCTATGATGGTGTAAAGCAAGAGTGTGACATGGTATGCACTCAATACCTGTCATCTGAAGGAAAGATTGCCTGTAAGAACAAATAGATGAATGAAGTTGGAAACACATATTTGTTGAGAAAGAATCCTATATTCTCAGTTTAGGAAACATAGAAGAGACAAACAGGAAAAAAGCAAGATAACAAATAATGCTAAGGGGCATGTGATTGATGAGTTAGAGTAATTAGAGGAGACGTTATACCTCCAACAGTTTCCTCCAGCACAATAATACATGGTTTGACAGCTAAGCAACTGGACTTTCCTGACTCCTACTCCAGCCAATTGCTGGCTAAGGGCCTTAGGGTTGACGGCAACAGGCACGAATTCCTCAGCACTCCAGATTTCTTCCTCAGTGGGCAAAGCTGTTTCTATCATCCTAAGGCTGTAGTCTTCAGAAGAAATAGAGCAGCTTATAGCCATGGGAGGCAATGCATAGTCCAAACAAAAAAGGAACAAGCAGAAGTGATAATGGAGTGGGAGGGAGTCTGGTCTGGCAGCATCCGTCCAAATGCACAAGTTGTGTAACAAGCAACTTTGGTTGTGAGTTGCCACTAAAAGAATCCTAGGTACTGTTGTGTAGTATTCCTCATTTCGACTGCAAATCTGTCCTTTGAATTTAATCAACAATATCACATTCCAAAAACTGATCTAAATATTTAATCTGATCATAAAATACAAATGGCAAATTCTCTGCTGTAACTTTATTAATATTCCGCATTGCAGAGAAAAATTGGCTAAAGGATAGAGGAGGCATTTTATCAGATGTTCATGGATGCTTTTTAAAATTTATTCATGCTTAAAAAGTGAGTATAAGTATAGGACTTGTTACTATCTCTAATCCTTTAAATTTTTCCTAATTAATTGTATAGAGTTTTGTTAATTGTATAGAGTTTTGTGGTGTTTTTGTTTTCTCTTTTTCAATTTTAAATCACCCTTTTTAAAAAATCTAATTTCACATTATTTTGGTACTTTCTCCCTTTCATTGCACTGCTAATGTCCTATAATTTTCTTTAAAAAATCTGGGCTTTGTAGTAAAAAAAATGCATATGTTATCTATATATCACATAAAAATAAAAGACATAAATTTATAAAAATAATTTGTACATTTATAGATATGACATATTTAGATTGAAATAACTTTTTCTCTGGCTTGGCACTTGCATTTCTATGTTGTTTAATAAGCAACATAGAGTTTTTTTCTGTTTACTTATTCATTGATAAGTATAGATTTTACTAGGGCAGTGTTGCTAATGAGCCAATCAGATAGATACTCCAGACTTCATATGTCTTCATGCATATTTTTATTTACATGCAAGATTAATGTGTACAGCTATTAACTCTATTCCCAGTATTCCCAGAGAAGAGAAAATTTTAGTTGACTTAATACTCTGCAGTAAAGCATTCTTTTATGACCACCTCTTGCTGGCTTTCTGATTCTTCAAATACATGGTTCCTTTGTGCTCTAGTAGCAGAGATGAACCAAAAGTGTTCATGTGCTTTGAAATGGATTGTGCATATCTGTGTGCTTGGAGAAGTGCTAGTGCAGGTCTCTTACATGGATATAGATTAACGAATACCGCTATCAGAGATTGATGATATGGAAATGACATTTGGGCTGCCTTAAAGAGTAACAGCAATACAGTAGATAGGGAACTCATTTTCTGATGGAAAGAAAAACCTTACGTTTGTAAACCTGTATTACTATCAGATAGAAGGTATAAAGTGTGTTCCCTGCTACCATCATATGAACAAACCACGTGTTCATCAGTAGCTGCAGCTGTCAATCATGTTACAATAGTTTCTACGTTAAAGTAGTGTATGAGATTTTAAACACAGTGTCTGCGTTTTTGGTAGTATTTATGGACTGCATTTTTGTGTTTCTCCCAAAATTCACGTCAAAGTTCTGCCATGAAAAGTGATCTTAGGTTCTGGGGCCTTTGGGAGATAATTACGAACGGATGAGGTCACAAGGGTGCAGTTCTCATGAATAAAATGTGTTCATAATAATCACCAGAGGGCTTTGTTCCCCTCTCTGCTGCTTGTTCTCCATTACATATGGACACAATGGAAGTCAATTTTTTGCAACCTAGAAAAGGCCCTTAGGAGAACTCACCATGTTCACACCCTGATCTCAGACTTCCAGCCTCCAGAACTGAGAGAAGTATTTCTATGAATTAAAACCCATCCCATTTTTTGTGGTAGCAGCCTAAACTAAGAATTAATGTTATAAGATTTTTTCTTTTCATTAAACGTGTGTTTATTTAATAGGGAATTGTGAAGACTCCATATAGCCAATATTGTCAAATTTATTTTGAAGCTTGAAACTCCATTTAATGTGATTAAATGATTCATGAAAAACTAGCAAACTATTAAAAAATTGAAGATTAGTTTCAAAAAAGATTAGGAAAGAAAATAATTTACTATTGTTTTATGTAGAAAACTATTTTAACTTTTAAAAATTTAAAGTAGGGCTGGGGATTTAGCTCAGTGGTTCGGTGGCCTGCCTTGCAAGCACAAGGACCTGAGTTGAATCCAAAAAAAACCAACAGCAGCAACAACAAAAAAGTTAAAGTATATGATAACCTTATAAAAATGTAAAGTGCACGTGAACGCGCACACACACACACACACACACACACACATTTCTCATTGTTCCAAAATCATTCTACCAAAGTAAATCACATACATATGTTTTATCTTTGTGATAAAGTCTACAAATTCCTATTACATAATGTTATTTCTTAACCATTGTTTAGTATCCCCAAAATAAACCTACCTGTTTATGGAATTTTAAGCATAGACATAGAAGAGAACTGGAATAACCACAGATAAACTAAATTTATATACAGAATGGAGGGGGTACATGCAAATAATTTTGTAAAGCATTTAGGACTTTGGGGGCTGTCATTACTGTTTAAAGTATTGTATGTTATTTTAGCCTTTTTCTTATGCTTCACTTGCCCACTGTATTTTTCTACTGTACTTATTCGTTTATAAATACTTCAAACACCTAGAGTGCTTTTAATATGTTATGTATTATTCTAGTACTAAAATACTACATTGAATGGCAAAAGGAACTTCATGGACCTGAAATTCAAACTAGGGAGAGAGAAAAATGAAACACATATATCTATTCTATTTTTTCAGAAGTTCTGTGAAGGAGAAACTCACAGTAAATTAAACTGATATATTCAATGGGGTGGATAAAGAAAGCCTTTCCAAAGAAGAGGTATTTGAAATATATTATGTACAGTACCCATTCTGCAAGAGGAATATAATCATTATGTATTACAATTATGCATCAATAAAATTAAAATTAGAAAAATAAATATATGAATAAAAAATAAAGACCAATGACAAAATAAACTGAGAATAGTTGAAGTATATTTTAGTCAGTCCATAAGAGTCTGGCAGATGTGGCTGGTTGAGGAAACAGAGTTGGAGGTTAACAGTCAGAACAAATACAATATGTAGCAAAGAGCTCTGTTTATATGATCTTATAGTAATATAGTCTGGTTTGAGGATATTAATCTAAGTATGTTGAGGAGTCATTAAAGGGTCTCAAGGAAAAAAGTGAGATCATCTTTAACCATCACAACTACTACTTGAATGGTTGGTATAGAGGGCAAAAATACATATTAATTAAGACTAGATAAGTGAAAAATTATTTTACTACTGAGTTAAATTTTCTCATCCACAACACTCCCAAAAAGGCATTATCTTACTTTTATAATTTTAAAGTATAAATCCATCCAATAGTTTGTCAGTGAATCAGGGAAATCAAGAGCACTGCACAAAATACATTGCTTAGAATAAAGTACAAAAAGGGACAACAACATGTTTTGCTACCACATGCATTTCTGTAGTCTAAATTAGTACGTACATGATTGGAAAGGACAGTAACAATAATGACATTGTACTATAGAAGTCATATTAGTTCACACATTGGTTACCTTTGGATATTAATGTATTTTATTTCAAAGAAATTGTGCCAACTGATAGCAAAATATTGGTTTTGGGTGGAGTAATGTCAGGAACTTAGCTGTTCTTGGCTCCATTTGTCATGTTGCTTGAGAAGGTCTTGTTACATTGGCTACTTTAGTCCTTTTGCCCATTTTTCTTTGTTTTGAAAGTGATTAGAATTTTCATTTTATTTATTATGCATTTAACATAGCTCTTTAAAATTGAGGAAGTACCTTTTCTAAGTGACACAATTGCTTTGTGCTTAGCAGAATATTTTCAAACTAAAAGGGTGACACTGGTTGTCTCCTATCATTTTTATCACACAAGCCCCATAGGGTGATTTTAAAGTACACAGGCTTTTCAGAAACATGTACTATATGTAATAGAACATACAGCTGCATCACTCAGGGTGACTGGAAAAGAGAAACCATTTCAGATGTTTCAGGCAGAAAATTGAATGCTTGTAAAAATGGTGACATGCTGGGAAGTAAGCTACTAGCATTTTGTCATAAAATTTGCAAGAGTCTCAAGAAAAGATCAATGACCTGAGTTTCCTATCGGAACATAGCAACCAGGATTTTTTGTAAGACTTTCAGACCATTAAAAATTGTCTATATTTGTCTTCTAAACCTCATAGCAGACCTCTTACTGGTAATGTGTAAAGTGGGATCCAAATAACAATAGGCTTTGGGAAGTGTGGGTCCTAAGATTCCAACCTCTGATGCAGAGATCAGTGCAGAGGGTAGTGGTGAATGCCATTTGCCAAATCAACAATATTCACAGTAGTTTATCCACTCCTGAGACCTTGTGGTGGATGCTGAGCTGAAGCACTCTATAGGAAAGTATAGAAGTGTCCATCTCCTGAGGGTGTGGCTGGAAGAGTGCTCTGTGCTATGGGTTCTCTAGGAGGGCGGCTACAGCTGCTGAGTGTCACTTGGCCATTGTCACATGGCCTTTCCAGCATACCCTATAAGCACAGATTGATAAACGTGAGCTTGAAAACACAGCCTCCTAACTCCAGCTTTTCATTCTTTCCTCTCAGTACCGCCCACAGGGTCAGTGGAGGCTCCTGAGATGGTACTGAAATTCCACATCTTCTGATCACACTGAGTTTATTCTCTTTCTTTCAAAGATGATGACTGCAAAAAAAAAAAAAATCACATAATGAACATTTTCCCAATTCATCTCTATTTTACAGTCTGTTACTGGAAAACTTAACCCAGGACACCACCAATTCCACCAAATCTGATTACTCAGAACAAGTCAGCAGTCTGTGTCTATCTTTAAATCTATAAAAAACACCATCACAGCAGCCTACTGCCACTAAAGATAACCAAACTTTCCTCCAAACAAATGATTCTTTACCTAAAAGGGGAAAAAAAGTTACACCCATTATTCATTCATCTCATAAGCACAGTTTGCAGAGATATTCTCCAAATGATAAGTAAAATAGAGATTTTACTACACACTCAGGAAGTGCGGGGGAAGTTTAGTGCTATACCTCTTTCATTTTATTCATGATACCTTTTTTTTTTTTTTTGCTCTACTTAGACATGTAATGACATGAGTAACCACACTTACACTCTAGGCAAATTACTGAAAAAGGGGGAAACAGTATAATGGATGCAAGTATGCTTATATATTTACTCAAGTTTGATAGCCTCAAAGCCATACTTGATATGTATAAATTACTTTTCATCAAAGTAAACATCACTACAGGTAATATTGTTATTTCTTTAAACATACAAAATGACCCAAACCTTTATTCCTGCAGGATCTATTGTCCTAGTTGTTATAGTGAATTATTTTATATTATTTCATTTTACAAAACATAGACTTACTGGAAGTACAACTAAAATTCCTCATATTTCAGCATTGTATATTCTTGTCCTTGATAAAAGGAAGGTAATCATATTAGTGTGATGTTGAAAAATATACTAAGCAACATTGAGTATCAGCCAGCTATTGTTATGGCCCTGATCACTGTTAAAACTCTAAAGCTTAAATCATAGATGCTTATATCTTACTTAGATTTTTGAGAGTAAAGGGAAGTTCTTTTTGTCTCTGCTTAGCTTATATTAATGCAGAAGAACTTTGCTCCATGTGTAATCTGTAGACCTGGACTGATGAATATCCCCTGCCATTCCCAAAGAGGTGAGCAGGAGCAAGTTGGCCCGAGTTAGACTTTCCCTTCCCATTCTGTCTCCTAGCCCAGATGGCAAAATATCATGTTGACATTCCTCTCATTGACCAAATCTGTCATATTATCTAGACTCATATTAACGAGTTTGGTAATACAGACATTCCTTGTTCAACAACTCCCCTGCTGGGCCGGGGATTTAGCTCAGTGGTTGTGCAACCTGCCTCGCAAGCACAATAACCAGAATTTGATCCCTGGTACCAGAAAGCAAAACAAACTCCCCTGTTTAATGACTATTTGGACTATGACTGAGGAGCACTGTTTGGACTTAGTATGTGCTGCTTGGACTTAGGAAAGGCATTTAAACATGACTTCTTCTACAGTACGGTACTGTAATTTTTCTGACCATTCTGTATAAGTACTGTGCACTAACCAACTGCATCATTGGAGCTTCTGCTGACCATTCACATAGTACAGTAATATAATTTCATGTTCTCTTATACATTACAGTACTGCATGTAAGAGTTAAGCAAATAAAAGCAAAGTCATCCAGTTGGAGTTTCATATGACCATTTCTCTGTTCCAAATATTGTAATATATGACAGCAATACCTCTGTTCATAGACACTGCTTTTTTGTGAACATTTCAGTTCATGCACAGAAGCATTCAGCAGAACTTTGCTTCTATTCATGATCTCTGCATCAGGACTGTAGCCTTCTTCCTTGCATGAACATGAATGTGGCCACCTTCCCCAGAACTGTGGAGCAGATTAAGTTCACGAACCAAAGTAACACTGTACATACAATTCTTCATTTAGTGAACAATACATTTAATCACAGATAGAAATGGGTTTTAAACAGGCAATTTCTGAATGTAGATTGCAAATATTCCTTGTTGTTTTGTTTAAACAAAAACATAATTTCCCTATAAAAATGTAGCCCTTTTTCCTTTTATAGAAAATTCAGAAATTTATAATTATTATTATTTATGTTGCCTTTTGATCTCTTATTTAACATTTTGTTTTATACTTGTCCCTCCTCATCTTTCCCTTTCTTGTGTTCCTGCTCTCTTTATAGCTTCTCCTCTCTTTACCCTCTTCTTCTATATTAATTTGATATTGACCAATGCTAGTAAACAATTTAGATGATAAACATACAGTCAAAACTTAAGGATGAGTACTGGGCATGGTGGCGCATGCCTGTAATCCCAGCACTTGAGAGGCTGAGGCAGGAGGATCACTGTGAGTTCGAGACCAGCGTGGGCTACATAGTGAGTTCCAGGTCAGTCTCAACTACATAGCAAGACCCTGTCTCAAAAAACAAAAAGAAAAACTTAATGATGAGTGAGGCATACAGGATTCCAACTGGTCATGATATATATAATAATCAAGATCCCAGAAACCCAAAAGAACAAAATACTACAAAGAGTTAGAGAAAAGAAACAAATCACATGCAAAGGAAAATTCCTCAGAATCACAGCAGAATTTTCAACACAAACACACAAGTCAATGAGAGCCTGGAGTGAGGTATTTCAAGCCCTAAAAGAAAACAAACTCCAACCTAAACTGATGCATCCTGCAAAATGATCTTTAAAAATCAATGAGGAAAAAAGATACTTCCATGAAAAAGAATACCCGAGAAACTTCATGAATATCAAACCAGCACTCCAAAGAATTATAAACAATATCCTGTGAAAAGACAATGAAGGCCCAACTCCATGAGGCCCAACAGAGCAAATCCATCAGGCAAAGCAAGAAACTAAAAAGAGGAGGGGGGATAAAAAATAGAAAAGCCAACAATAGGAAAATAATATGACAGTGATAAGTCAATACGAATCAGTTATAACTATCCATGTTAATGGCCTCAATTCACCAATCAAAAGAATACAATGGCAGAATTGATGAAGAAGCAAAATCCAACAATGTGCTGTTTAAAAAGAAACTGATAGACTGAAAGTAGAGATAGAGAACAGTTCCCCACGTGACAGGAACGCAGAAAAAAAAACAGGAGTAGCTATCTTATTTGCAAACAAAGTAAATTTCAAACCAAAACTAATTAAGAGAGGCAAAGAAGTTCACTATATCCTTGTAAAGAGAACAATTCAAGAGGAAGAGATGACAATCATAAATATATATGCACCAAATATTAATGCCCCCAACTTCATAAAACAAATATGAAGGAACATGAAAAACCAAATAAGCACACTGTCACAAGTAGATAGATCATCTAGACAAAAAAAAAAATCAATAATGAAATATTAGGACTGAACCAAGCTTTTGAACAAATGGACCTAATAGATGTCTACAGAGTCTTCCACCCGACAAAATCAGAATATACATTGTTTTTGGGTGTATGTGGGTTGTTCTCCAAAGAAGACCACATACTAGCTCAAAGAACATGTGTAAGTAAATGCAAAGGAATTAAAGTTTTCCCATGTGTTTTATCAGGTCATAGTGCAAGGCAGGCCACTGATGTTTTTTTGTTGTTGTTGTTGTTTTTTTTTTGGTACCAGGGATTGAACTCCAGTCTTTGCTCTTGCAAGGCAGGCCACCAAACCGCTGAGCTAAATCCCTGGCACAGATCACGGTGCAATTAAACTGCAGATCAATAGCACAAAAAAATTGAAAAAAAATCACAAACACATGGAAATTGAATAACACTCTCCTGAACAACCAAGGGGCTACAGAGGAAACTAATGAAGAAATTAGACAGTTTTTACAAATAAATGAAAATGCCATTACAACATATAGGAACCTATGGAACACAGTGAAAACAGTTCTATGAGGGAAATTCATAGCAGTGGATGCCCATACTAGGAAAACTGAGCAAGCTCAAATAAGCAACTTAATCATTAATATTAAGCTCCTAGAAAAAGAAGATCAAGACAAATCCAAAGCTCATACACAGGAAGAAATTATAAGGATTAGAGCAGAAATCAATGCAATGGAGGCTATGAGGACAATATAAAAAAAAATCACAAATAAAAGAGTGTTTTCAAAAGAATACATAAAATTGATATACTCTTAGTCTATCTTATTTAAAAAAAGAAAAGAAAAGGTTCAAATCATGCAAATAGGAGTAAAAAAGGTGAAGTCACAACAGAACCAGAAGAAATCCAGAGGATTATCAATACCTACTTCGAGAACCTGTACTCTACTAAAATGGAAAACACAGAGGAAATGCACAGATTTCAAGATACATATGAATTGCCAAAGATGAACAAAGAAGATATAAAAAGTCTAAACAACTCAACTATGATCAGTGAAATTGAAGTGGATTAATGATTTAAATATTAAAATGAAAACACTAAACTTTCTGCAAGATAAATTAGGTAGAACCCTTGAAGACATTGGCATAGGAAAAGACTTTAGGAACAATTCCTCAGGAGCACAGGAAGTAGTCCAAAGAACAACTGCAATTTCACCTTATTAAAAAGTTTCTGCACCGCAAGAGAAACCACCAACAGAGCTAAGAGACAACCTACAATGTGGGAAAAATTTCTATCAGCTGTTCCTCAGATAAAGGTCAACTATCTTGAATGTATAAAGAATTTTTTTAAAAATCAAACCTCCCAAATATAAATACCAAATTCAAAAGTAAGTATCTGAAATGAACAGATGTTTCTCAAACAAAGAAGTAAAAGCAGCAAATAAAAATATGAAAAAATGTTCAACATCACTGGTCATTTGAAAGATGCAGAAGAAAACAACACTGTAATTCCACCTCACCCCAGAAAGAATGGCTGCTATCAAGAAATTAACCAACAAGAAATGCTGGTGGGGTTGTGGGGAGAAAGGAACCCTTCTCCATCATTGGTGGGAGTGCAGGCTGGTGCAACCACTGTGGAAATCAATATGAAGATATCTCAAACAGCTAGAATTAGGGGTCTCATTTGACCCATTTATCCCTATGCTAGGTATCTTTCCAAAAGAATTAAAGATTCATAGCACAGTAGTATATGTGCACCCATGTTTATAGTGGGACAATTTGTAATAGCTACAGCTTGGAAATAGCCCACTTGCCTGTCAACTGGAGACTGGATAAAGAAGATGTGGTTTTTCTATAAAATCAAGTACTACTCAGCCATAAAGAACAAGAAACTAGACATTTATAGCTAAATGTTTTCATACAGTGGACATAATCAAGTGAAATAAATAGTACACACGTGTAAATATCAAATAGTTTCTCTGGTGTGAAAAACTAAAAATGTAAATAGGGTTCAAATTGTATAACTGATAATGAGAAATAGGAAGAAAAGGGCTAAAGGAGTAGGAGAAGTGGGAAGTGTAGGGGAGGGGAAAGAAGGGAAAAGAAAACAAATATGAGAAAACGTAATAATGGAAACGAAGTCTTTGTAAATAGGGAAGAGTGGTGGGAGTGAAGGGAAAGCTCAGGAATGGGAAAAAATAATAACCAAGATATATCATGTAGAGGTACAAGATCCCATTGACGAATATAAATGTACTATATGCCAGAAAAGTACCAAAAATTAAAGAAAAAATAAATATTGCACCGGATCTAGAGTGCTTTCCATCGGGGCTTTCAGAGAATGATCCATGACATGATTGACAGGGTACTGAGTCAGCTCATCTGTTTCTATTGCTCGTGTCCTTCTACTCTGTTATAATTGGATACACGAGATGAGCCCCAATACATGAACCATTCATGAGCTCCAGGAGAAGAAATATTACTGTAAGTCATGTAGGAGACGCTAGACACTAGTATTACTATTAAAACTCTTCCAAGAATGGATATTTTTGAGTTTCATTTTCCAGTTTGGTGAGTTCTCCCCTCCATTCTACTCCTTAATTTCCATGGTAAATGTTCTACAAGAAATATTATACACATGTAATTTATTAAATTTTTTTCATATATTAAAAATAGAAATTATATATGATGGTAAAATTGCTAATTACACCAACACACTTGAGCAGGTAAACTTAGAACAGGGAGAAGGTCAGATCCAGTTCTGTTCACTTTTGTACACTGCATCAAGAGAGAAAGAGGACAGAAACATTCCCCTCTGGGGTGATAATAATTGTTGGAAATAAGCCCTCAAACTCAAATGGTCAGGGCCAGAAAGAATACACTCAGATACCAAGAGGTCTGGACAAAGCAAATTTCAAATTTGTTCTTGAGAAAGGTAGAACACTCAAGACAAACGCAGTGGCTGCACCTATTCGCAGGGGAAGCGGACGGTTTTATGTCCTTGGGTGTGGGAAGCAGCTGCCCCTTACATTCATTGGCTGAATTCAAAAGCTATGGTGGTTGGCTCATTTAAGCAGTTGGAGCACAGGATCTAAAGGGTTGCTGAGGTGAAAGAAGAGTAGGAGGGCACAGAGTGTGGGTAACAAAAAGTCCTTGGTCTGTAGCTATGTTCTTAGAATTTAAATTAAGGAGGCATTTCCCATAAATCTGCTGTAATAGGTGGGCCAGAGTCTAAGATGGAGGTGCTTTAGTTTATATTCTGCGATAGAATACACAGGGCCTCAGTTTTTCAAAAAATTAACAATCATCAGATAGAACAATGGAGGCTTTAAACACTGTTTGATTATCAATAATTGACTATATTTAAGAAGTTATGAAATCTTCCCATGCCACCATTAGGAGATAAGCTCCCTGGTGAGGAAATGGGTGTTGATTTTCAAGATATTTTGCTGGGTCCTTATGATTTTCTTTAGACAAAACATTTTGCATCTATGAATAAAAGTTAACTATCAGTTTAGTAATTCATATTTGTAATGGTACTATTATAAATTAAAAACAGAACTAGAAAAGCAAAGTGCTGGAAAGTAACTAATATGCAACATGCTTAATATAATCCTAAACATAAAATTAAAATGAGGCACAGCTCTTTTATAATAGATTCATTAGAAGTTTATATTGACAATGCTTTTTTTTTCTCACTCATTTTATTTACAAAGAGGGAAATGCATTTTCATAGGAAATTAGAAGCTAAAGCCTAGAAGTCAGATATTCAAATGGCTCTTTTCAGTGGAAACTCCCTCAGGCTATCATGATTGATTGCTCCTAATTTCCTTTTGAAAGAAAATGTCAGGTATAGATGCTCAACAGATTTTGAGCTTTAAGTGTTTTGTAAAAATCAGAGAGGAGAGTTTGAATAAAATCTTTATAGGGGGCAAAAACATTTTAGATTCAAATAATTTTTTAACCAAATACTTCGGAAAAAACTGTAAAAAATTATTTATTGAACACATTAATAAGTGAAAGTATGTAATGAATGTAACTGTACTGTCTACCTAGAATGCACCAATAAATTAAATTTTAAAAATATAGGTGAGAGTATGTGTCAGTGGCATGGTTAAGTATTATGGATAACTATGTATGGAAAAGAAAGGACACAAGGAAAATGTTAATGCTGGCAAGGCACATGACTCCTGAGGAACTGCTACAAACTTTGTTAAAAATATTAATTTTTTAAAAATAATGGAATTTAAATATCACTTAATCTATATTGAGAATCATTTCGAATCCAATGAGTAAAATTAATACAGCTGGAAACAATCGAGCTGAAGCAGTCACTTTCTTCTACCCATTCGCTGTTAAACAGTACCCTACGGCCATCCCTCCTTCCTTCTACTGTCCTAAGAAAGGTAGGAGAGACAATGTAATACCCCTTATAAAAACTGAGGTATTCACCGATGCTCTAGGTCAGAGCACATGCTCATTGGATCTGCCAGCCTGACCTTCAGCCACTGTCACCCTTTTCTAGTTTCATTAAGGGTTCATGAATAAGAGCTGCATTTCACACATGCAGTTAAGACCAGAGCGAGTTCTGGGACAGGTATGCACGTTGAGAGCCCTAGCACTGACACAGAACTATGATCCTTATGCTTATGGGCTTAGAGTGGCACCGGGGCTTAGGTGCATATTCTTCAGATTCTGAAAGCCTTTGTAAGACCTAAAGTCTCACTTCCGCTCCACGGAGCGTGAACAGCCAAAAAGGCCTCCACAATGCTGGGCCCAACACCCAGAGAGGCTCCGGGAGCTCGATGGAGAACGAGAAACCCAGGAAGGAACACACCAGCCTAGATGGTAAAAGACCTTTATTAGTCTGGCCAGACGGCACTCCCGGAGCCAGGTGGCTCAGAGAGGCGCCTAGCTCAGGGGCCGAGGTCCTCTTATGGGGAGTAAAAGGAGGGGGTTAACATTTTGGGCTTACAGACAGGGGACAAAGGTCTGCTGACTTGAGCTGGTGGTCAGCAGTCACATATTGATGAGTAACAGGTACCACCTATAGGATGTCTCAAAGGTCACCAAGACACTCCGGATGAGCAAACAGTTTGTCAGTTAACTTGGGGCTCTATGTCTGGAGTCTCTAATTTACAGATAGATTCAGATCCGGACTTCAAACAATACAAGAGTGATCCACATTCTTAGGCCAGGGCTGGAACAAAGGTCGGGGCTGTGGCTACAATGGGAGGGGTTCAGGACACTGTCTCCTAGGCCCTTTGCCATTTAGCAAGGGTTTGTAATTTAGGTCCCACA
>NW_022900928.1:92571463-92578552 GCF_012274545.1 Fukomys damarensis | reverse complement strand
AAGAGTGATCCATTCTTAGGCCAGGGCTGGAACAAAGGTCGGGGCTGTGGCTACAATGGGAGGGGTTCAGGACACTGTCTCCTAGACCCTTTGCCATTTAGCAAGGGTTTGTAATTTAGGTCCCACACCTTATTAATCTGGGGTACTCTGCTGTGTATTTTGTGTGCCGTGCAGCATGTGCAGTGCTTTTGCTTTCCTGTCTCCATAGCAGTACTGCTCTGTTATGCCATATCTTTTGTCACAATGAACTTTCCCTAAGCAAAATTTCCCATCATCTTCAATAAAAGTAGGTGCTTTCCAATTGCCACTGGGTGTGCACTTCCTAGTCTTTGCACAAGATTCGCAAGAGCCTGGACTGTTATACCTATGGAGTTTATTGTGCAGTAACACACTTGCATATTTCTTCACAAAAAGAAATGTTATAATTTAAGTGGGAGCTTATTTCTCAAACACAATTTTAAAATGGCATTAAAAAGTGTCTGAATCGATTAAAATGTTTTGCCAAATTTATGAAAATAGCTTTAAGGTTTGTTTTCAGTATGCATCAGCTCATTCTTGATTTGAACCCAGTCTCTTAGACCCTGTGTCTAGCACTGGCTCCAGATGTCTTAGCTCTTCTTTACATTTGCTTCTGCTCTCTATTTCTGACCTCTACTATGTATAGGAGACCAGCTGGAAATTGTGCTTGACAGGTTATAAAATATTATTGAAGTGGCTTATGAATAGCTACTGATTAAACTGTGAGTCTGCCCTAAGCTTATGTTCCTTGCTAGATGAGCCTTTGGCTGGCATGTGGAAACAGAACTCCCTATGCCAATGGTCACAACTGAGATTTTAGTAGTCAGTAATATTGTAGCACTGCTGTTAGCAAGAGACACTGCAGCTGAAGACTGTGTGACTCCTTGCAGTCATTTTCCCTGAACAAGCTTTAGCTAAAGAAAACATAGGTCACTTGTTAAGCATGAACTTTCTTTCATAGATATATGTTGTTCTTCCCTTTGATAAGCCTAGCTCTTGTCAGTGCTTTAGTCGCTGTTTTCCCCTGCATTTGCCTTCATGTTCCCTGCAATGTTGTATGATCAATAAATAGTGGCAAGTCCAGAGCCTTGGGGTCCTAGCTTTGCAGAGTCCTGAACATCCTGGACCCCTGTTTATGCAAACCTTTGTTTTATATATTTTTTTATCCTTGCTGTACTCTCATTCAGGTGATCAGGCAGGTCACACAGGCCTATATTTTGAAAACATTGTGTCTATGCACCTGATTGCCAGAATCTTAATCCCTTTTCTAAAGATTTTAATGTTATTAGGCTTCTTATTCATAATCTTCCTTCTTATTCTCTTCCTCTTTCTCCTTGTCCTCCGCTTTTACTTTAAAAATGATTAGGAGGTTACATTTTTTTTTCTGGTAGTTTAGATATTTTATGAGTATCATGCTGTTTTGTCAGTATTTCAGAGAATATTGTTGTCTTTTGTTTGGACAAACCACTGAGAGGTTGAGAATGTAAATCAGATAAGCTACTATTCAAAATGTAAAAACTTCATATCTTCTCAAAGAAAGGAAATGAGTTTTCAAAAGTTAAAAAGTGACATTTCTCACTGACACTAAAACTTAAAAATCCTCATTGTAAAGTTAAAATGGTGCTAAAGAATGTATTAATCTTATCATAGTTTCAATAAATGACATTTGTCTTACATGTTGTCTTATTGGGACTAGGTTCTCTATTTCCATTATATTTAAAAATAGATCTTTGGAGACACATTAATTTTCACAACAAATCTACAACTAAAATTCTGAAGTACTACTTAAAATGTACCTATTTCTTAATGGACAACAATATTTTTCTTACAAATAAATATTTGGGCTTCTCTTTTCTTTTTGTTTCAAGAATTTGTTGTTAAAAAGGCATTTGAGTTTTCATCAGTGGTTATAAAAATCAATGTGATTCTGAATTGTTATTAATTACAAGCACAGCAATATCTTTGAAAAATAATACTTTCTCTGATTTGGGTCTTATCAGATTGATATCTTCTTGAAAGACAAGGAAAATGACCATTATTATTTGCATTTATAATGTAAGATTCTCAGATGACCAAGATCCAAAGTATAATCTCTAAATTATTAAAATTCAGGCTTAGTCTCATCTGCTGCAAGCTTTCTTTATTTAAAAAAGTAAGAGCCTCACGTTATTTAACCCTAGCTAATCTTAAAATCTAATAATCTTCCTCTTTAACTTCCAAAGTACTGGGATTACAGGTGTGTGGAAACATTGCATAGTGAGGTAAATATAAAAGCAAAGTAAAAATTTTTTTTTATTTACAAGAACAGTAACAGATTTTCTCTTTTAATCCTCACTATATTTCCTTTGTATACATTAGGATAACAAGATTCAATATCTAAAGTTACAGAACTAATAAGCGACAGTACCATTTGATGCCATCACAAACAAAAGAACTCTAAGATTTGAAATCCAGCTCTCCAACAAAAAAGTTTTAAAAAAGAAATTTAACAAGGCAAGATTATAATTTCTCTAGAAAATGACTGTGGTGTGGCAATCAGAAGTCTAAGGTTATAGAGACAGGAAACTGGTGCTTAATGAGAGAGCAGAGGAGACTAATGAAAACACTATGTCTTCAGGTGGTCTGTAGGAGTTAAATGGGAATTGAATACTCACAACAGATGGTAGAAAGCCCTATGGGAAGAAGAATAGCTGAAACGAGCTTACACCTGAAGCCAGTTTTGTTTGCAGGTTAGGGGAACACCGATCTAACTATATACATTGAATTAACACTAGAAATGAAAAGTGAGCTCAGTTGAGACAGGATAGACAGGCCAGACTGTATAATGAAACAGAACTCAGACCCACAGCCTGCAGCACCAGCCTGGGGAAGGAAAAATCACATTTTCTTCAGTAATCAGCCCCAAAGGACCAGTATATCATCAGAAAAAACAAAAAACAAAAACCCCCCAAAACAGGTTCCCTAATTTTTGTTACAAAAATTTGCTTCCAATTTAGGGTGAACCAGACAGTCAAATAGGCTCTCCTAAAATATCATGCAGGACACCTTGCTTCTAGCATGAATTCATCCCCTTTAAGCCATTATTTCCAATCAGGGCAGAGCTAAAGTCTTTCTCTTTCTTGCCTTCAAAGTCCTGCCTTTCCTTTGGTTTTCTTTGATCTCTGTTAAACACAAGTGACAGTGACCAACTCCCTTGGTATACTAGATGAAGTGCAGTTTCCTGTTCTCGTTTCGGTAGTTTTCATTAATTCCCATACCAGTTACTTTGAGCATGCAGTGGAGATATACAGTTTATGCATATTTGAGATATTTAGTGATCTACAAGAATATTACTGGGAGATTCAAGCAGGAAAAGAGAGGAGTTGAGACTTCCTTTGGGGGAATATTAAAGAATAGTCAAAGGTTTAAGGCAAAGTCAGGCATGAAATTTAAGTCCAGGACTATGATATAGAAATAAAATGATATGGAAAAAGATGAGGGAAGAATAAATCTTCAACAATTCATTCATTATTTTCATCCACAAAAATTCAGTGTAATACTATTTGCCCATTTAATTAGACTAATGGGTAAATTTTATTTCCATGAATCTATATTTTTCATAATAATGAATAGCACACAAACATTCCTATATTTCCTCCACACTTTATTCTTACTCCATAGTCGATTAGGAGAGGATATTATTGATTTTTCTTAATTAGGTGTAAAAAATTAATGAGATATCTATGACTCTGGATGTATCCCCCCCCCCGCTTTTTAAATTTTCCTCTACTGAAACTAGTTAGGGAAAAATAACTTGGGAAAACATATTTGCTCCTGAGAATGTTGGAAAAATGTAATTTAAAATAAAATTTCCCCTCAACTCAAGAATTGCTGAACATGCACATGGGAGAGAAAGCAACTAAAGTAATACCTTGGTTCACAAACGCTTCTGTTTGATAACAGTTTATATCATGAGCAGAAGTGGTCAGCAAAATTTTGCTTCTGTTTCTGAGCTATGTATAGGATGACTAATAGACCTGAGGCTGTCTTCTCCATAAGAATACACATACAGCCATGTTATCCAGAATTGTGGAATTAAGTTCATAAACCAAAGAAGCACTGTACGTTGTTATGGAATAAGCATCAAAATGTGTTGTACATCACAATCAAATCTTTCCTGCATTTAAGTATGTATAGCGTATCACATATATGTTTTTAAGGTAAATAATTAGTCTTCAAATAAGGGGATAAGATAGAATCATTTATCACATGGAATTTCTTCTAAATTCAGTTGGTAGTTAGGGTGCCCATCTGTATTAATTTCCTTTTTCAAATGAAAAAAAAATAAACTTTTTACACCTTTGTAACAGAGCTATTTTTGCATCTTGGAGCAAAATGTTCAGTCTTAGTTATTAGGTTCTAAGCAAGGCTCCCACCTATGCTGTTAGACGTTTAAATTAGACTCTTACCTTCCTTCAGGAACTGGGGAATACAGTCATGCCACCTTCCTTGGTGAATGGATATCTTTTAAAGAAATGGTTAATAGATGCTAGGTTGTAATGGTACTAGGAAATTTATTTTTTCAAAAGATTTACATTTATTTACTCAAATTGACTATTTCTAAATTGAATGTTCTAAGAAGAAGGAAAGGGAAAACTTTCTTCCTTTACTTTCACAAGCAAGTATCTCTAAACAAAATAAAAACTTGCACTTTTCTTTGAGAGGACTTAAACTTTTTCATGTGTAGCAGTTCCAGGCAAGCATTAGCAAGTTCATTTTTGTATTTCATAGTATGTACCACCTCCCACCAAATATTTGTAGTAATGAATTTGATATTTTGCTGTTCCATCTCCTGTCTTGGTCCTCCTATTTTTCAGTTGTTTCAAAATTGAATGAGGGAAAAGTTGGTAGTTAAAGATTCCTCAAATGGCCAAACATTTCATATGTGGCAGGAAACAGTCTAAGGATGAGAAGAACCAAAAGTAAGAAGAGACCATTCACACTTTGGAGAACTTTTCCGTACATGCCTGGGTTCCAAATGTGTCCCTGTCTTTTTTGTGGTACACTGAACAAAATAGAACATAGTCTTATTTGCTTTTTATTGTACTTATATCAGAAAACTATGAGTTTTTCCTCTATATCTTATCAAACAAGGAGTACAACAAAGCTCTGAATATATATTTAAATATTATTTTTCTCTACTCTCCAAGCATTGTCATAAAACACAATTGTGAAATGTGATAGAAGAAAGTAGGACTTGGGAGAGAAGTCACAGATGGAGACATGGATTTGAATGCCATTAGATGCTAATTAAAAAGATGAGACAAGATTATTGCACCACTGGAAAGAGGACAATGAAATAAGTTCAGCTAGATAGCTGTCAAACCCTGAGGAAATTAATGAGAAAATCACAGAAAGAGAATAATTAGAAAAGGGATCTGAGCAGCCCAAACACTAGGAATAAAATCAAGAAATTTCAGGGTCTCTGAATTCAATAAATGGGAGAATTTGAGGAACATGGTACTGTATGTCAGTGTCACATTCTTCAGACTAGTCAAGAAGAAAAATGAATAATAATTCATTAGAGACAAGAAGGAAGTCATTAGTGTAATTGAAGATTTCCATTTTTGTTGAGATAAGTCAGACAAAAGGGAATTTAGAGAAAATCTGATATGATTATCACATAAAATTGGATAGATAAATTTAGGGTGGAAAAAAAGAGAAAAATTGTGCTAGGTAATAGGCACCTTAGCCCAGAATCATGCTGCCTGTGTGTGAGATCTGTATTTAAGTAATTAGGGAGTATTGAATTTGGAGGGCATTAAAGAACACGAAACCTGATGAAGCTGTATAGTGTTGTGAATTTTTATTGATTTCATGAATTTCTTGAATTAAAGATGAGATGTAGAAAAAGATGTCACTAATTTATCATCAAGCTGAGATTTTGAACAGGAACCAATGTGCTTAAACCACTGATTTTTCTAAAGAACAAAAATTGGCTTTTTTTTCTTCCCCCAAACAGATAATGCTTAATAGAGTTCAATAAAGTTATGTCATTTTGTCCATAACAAAAATAATTTGCAATTACATTAAATTTTTTCCTCTTTAATATGAACTACATATTGAAAACACTCAAATAGTGTAGATGAGTTTTTGTTGTTATACTATAGAGTAAGTCACTTTAAATGGTTTTAAGTTTGAGATTTAAAATTCTTTTGTATGCAGAAATGCTCCCAACTCTTGCATTCTTCTCATCTCAAGGATCTTGTTGACATGTCTTGTTCCAATGTGTCATGTATAGAGTCATATATAACAGTTTTTCTTTTATAATTGACTTTTTTATTTCTTTTAGTTTTTGTTCTTTTTATTGTATTTACTAGGATCTTTTTGTTGATAGTGGACATCTTGATTTTCTTTTTGATTTTAATGTAAATTATTATTTCAATTAGTATTCAGAATAATGTTTTAAAATTTGTTTATGATAAATATATTTCAGATCATTTTTAATCTAAACTTTTAAAAAATCGTGAATTACTTATGAATTTTATGAAACACTTTTTTCAGAAACCATTATTCATAGTTTTTCTTAAATTTAGATATATTTTTGTGTATATATATATTTATTTATATATATGGAGTAGTACTTATTTTCATGGTTAAATCTAACTAAGTTTAATGGCTTGTCTGTCTTATACCTTGATATATTTTATATGCTAGTACTTTCAAGTAAACTGTTTATTTATATATATGGAGTAGTACTTATTTTCATGGTTAAATCTAACTAGGTTTAATGGCTTGTCTGTCTTATACCTTGATATATTTTATATGCTAGTACTTTCAAGTAAACTTTTCATCTGTGTTTACAATATTGGATAGTAATTATGTTTTGTCTTCATATTCTAGCTTTATAAGACTGTTTAGGGGATTGCTATGGACTGAATTGTACCAATTTCATGTGTTGTGGCTTTAATTCCTAATGTCATTATATTTAGAGATATGGTTGACAAGGAGGTAATTAAGGTTACATATGGTTGTAAGGGTGAGGCTATGATATGAATGAAAAGGAATATGCCAGGATTAGTACTTTTACAG
>NW_022900928.1:92568994-92571325 GCF_012274545.1 Fukomys damarensis | reverse complement strand
TTTATTTATATATATGGAGTAGTACTTATTTTCATGGTTAAATCTAACTAGGTTTAATGGCTTGTCTGTCTTATACCTTGATATATTTTATATGCTAGTACTTTCAAGTAAACTTTTTCATCTCTGTTTACAATATTGGATAGTAATTATGTTTTGTCTTCATATTCTAGCTTTATAAGACTGTTTAGGGGATTGCTATGGACTGAATTGTACCAATTTCATGTGTTGTGGCTTTAATTCCTAATGTCATTATATTTAGAGATATGGTTGACAAGGAGGTAATTAAGGTTACATATGGTTATAAGGGTGAGGCTATGATATGAATGAAAAGGAATATGCCAGGATTAGTACTTTTACAGAAAGAGACATTAGAGAATTCTCATTCATTATAGAAACTACTGATACCTTGATCTTGAACTTCAAGCCTTCTCCCACAACTGTGAGAAAGTAAATTTCTGTTATTGATGCCATTCAGTCTTCTTTCTTTCTTTCTTTTTAAAGCAACACAAACTAATGCAGTTAAGGTTTTTTACTCTTCTAGACTCTAAATAACCATACTTGGAATTTGCTTGCTTTTCTTAGAAATTTCCTTAAAACAGCACATAATATACATAATCAATTATTACCTACCAATTATATATCAATATGAAGATAGAAACGTTCAGAAAACAAGATTTTCTGCACATTCTTATTATGTTTGGAAATTTTAGCTCTTATATAATTCTACATATCATGTTTCTTCTTTAAATGATTATTGGCATAATGTCCTTAAATATAGTAAAGGGTACAGGTCAAAAACTTCTTGACTTTTCACATCCATATGTTCATACTCAGGTGATCATCATTTGGGTAACCTTGAGCGTATCGGTAATACGTTACAATAATCCTTCATGTCTCTATTGCAGGAAGCATGCTGCACATTATTTTGTGTCTCCATTTTTAAAATGAAATCTATAAGCTTGAGTTAGTTGTATTCTTTAAAAAATCTGTTATGCCTACATTTTTATTTAAATTTTATTAAATAATAAACTCACTATGTTCAGAATTTGGGGGATTTTTTTAGATTTCAGATTTTATATTTAATACATATTAGAGATTTCTAACTTTTTTTCTGATTTAATTTTTATAAAAATTATTATTTACTACTTCAAAGTCATTATTAAGAGAATAAAACCACTGACCAGAAGTGATTTTTTTCATTAAATTTATTGGTACTTTTTAGGTATACAGTAAATCACATTCATTGTTGGGATCTTGTACCTTACAACACAAACTAATACAGTTAAGGTTTTTTACTCTTCTAGACTCTAAACCATACTTGGAATTTGCTTGCTTTTCTTAGAAATTTCCTTAAAACAGCACATAATATACATAATCAATTATTACCTACCAATTATATATCTATATGAAGATAGAAACATTCAGAAAACAAGATTTTCTGCACATTCTTATTATGTTTGGAAATTTTAGCTCTTGTATAATTCTACATATCATTTTTCTTCTTTAAATGATTATTGGCATAATGTCCTTAAATATAGTAAAGGGTACAGGTCAAAAATTTCTTGACTTTTCACATCCATATGTTCATACTCAGGTGATCATCATTTGGGTAACCTTGAGCATATCGGTAATACGTTACAATAATCCTTCATGTCTCCATTGCAGGAAGCATGCTGCACATTATTTTGTGTTTCCATTTTTAAAATGAAATCTATAAGCTTGAGTTATTTGTATTCTTTAAAAAATCTGTTATGCCTACATTTTTATTTAAATTTTATTAAATAATAAACTCACTATGTTCAGAATTTGGGGGATTTTTTTAGATTTCAGATTTTATATTTAATACATATTAGAGATTTCTAACTTTTTTTCTGATTTAATTTTTATAAAAATTATTATTTACTACTTCAAAGTCATTATTAAGAGAATAAAACCACTGACCAGAAGTGATTTTTTTCATTAAATTTATTGGTACTTTTTAGGTATACAGTAAATCACATTCATTGTTGGGATCTTGTACCTTTACATGATGTATTTTGGCTCTTAATTTTCCCCCATTTCCCTGCAGAACCCCTCCAACTTTCCCTATTTACAAAGATTTTGTTTTTATTTTTCTTTTCTCATATTTTTTCTTTTCCCTTCTTTCCTTTCCTCTACTCTTCCCACTTCCCCTACTCCTTTAGACCATTTATTCCTATTTCACATTATCAATTATACAATTTGAATCTTATTTACATTTTTAGTTTTTCACTAGAGAAATTATCTGGTATTTACACATGTGTCCTATTTATTTCACTTATGAGTATGTCCTCAATGTGAAAACATTTAGCT
>NW_022900928.1:92561543-92568210 GCF_012274545.1 Fukomys damarensis | reverse complement strand
TTACATTCATTATTGGGATCTTGTACCTTTACATGACAGGTCTTGGTTCTCATTTTTTCCCCTTTTCTCTGCCCTCCCTTCACCCCCTCCTCCCCTCTCCACTCACAAACATTTTATTTCAATGTTTTCATTTTTTCCCATTTTCTTTCTTTTCCTTATTACCTTTCCCCCACCCTTCCCACTTTCCCTACAATTTAGCCCTTTTCTTCCTATTTCACAATGTCAGTTATCTCATTAGGATCTTATGTAGTATTGCAGTTTATTCACACCAGAGAAACTATTCAGTATTTACACATGTGTGACTTATTTATTTCACTTAGGAGTATGTTCTCACTATGTATCCATTTTCCTATGAATGAATCTAATTTCTCATTCTTTATGGCTGAGTAATATTCCGTTTTATTGAAAAACATTTTTATCCAGTTTCCAACTGATGGGCAAATGGGCTATTTCCAAGTTTTTGGTGTTACAAACTGTGCTGCTATAAACATAGGTGAACATATATCACTGTGATATGATTCTTTTAATTCTTTTGGAAAGATACCCAGCAGAGGGATGGCTGGGTCAAGGGGAACCTCTAGTCCCAGCTCTTTGAGGTATCTCCATGTAGATTTCCATAGTGGTTGCATCAGTCTGCACTCCCTAAAACAATGGAGAAGGGTTCCCTTCTTGATAGCAGCCATTCATTGTGGGGTGAGGTGGAATCTCAGTGTTGTTTTCATCTGCATCTCTTGAATGACGAGTGATCTGGAACATTTTTTCACATATTTACTTGCTGCTTTTACTTCTTTGTCTGAGAAGTGTCTGTTTATTTCAAATGCCCATTTTTGAATTAGGTCTTTATATTTGGGGGAGCTGATTGTTTTGAGTTCTTTATATATTCTAGATAATAGTCCTTTGTCTGAGGAGCAGCTGGTAATAAATGGTGTTGGACAAACTGGATTTCAAACTGCCAAAGATTAAGACTGGACCCTTATCTTTCACCATCAACTAAATTAAAATCCAAGTGGATTGAAGATCTAAATGTTAAAACAGAAACACTAAACTTGCTAGAAGACTAGTTAGGCAGAAGTCTTGAAGACATTAGCATAGGAAAAGATTTTATGAACAAATCCTCAGTAGCTTGGGAACTAGCAGAAAGAATCAATAAGTGGGATCTCATCTTATTATAAGCTTCTGCAATGCAAAAGACACCATCAACAGAACTAAGAGACAACCTACAAGAAGGTTATTGATTTCTGAGTTTTTACCTTGTATACAGCTACTTGGTGGTCCTTTTGATCATCTATGTAAAATACCATAACATCACATAATGACAATTTCATTTCTTCCTTTCCTTTCTTTAATGCTTTTATTTCTTTCTCTTGTCTAATTACTATGGATAATGTTTCCGGAGCTATATTGAACAGGATCTTCTTTGTTCAACTTTGGTAATTCATATGTATGTAAAAAAATCTCTCAATTTTTCCTGTTTATGAATGTCATCTCATCCTGTTGGATCATTCCCTTTAGAAGGATGTAGTGACCTTCTTTGTCTCTCTTAATTAGTTTTGGTTCAAAATTTATTTTGTCTGCAAATAAGATACCTAGCCCTGCTTTTATTATGGGTTCCTGTCTCATGGAGAACTGTTTTTCATCCTTTTACTTTCAGTCTATGAGTTTCTTTCTGAAGTAGGTGTGTTTCTTCTATCCAGCACATTGTTGGATCTTGCTTATTCATCAATTGTGCCAGTGTATTTCTTTTGATTGGTGACTTCAAAATTTATTTTGTCTGCAAATAAGATACCTAGCCCTGCTTTTATTATGGGTTCCTGTCTCATGGAGAACTGTTTTTCATCCTTTTACTTTCAGTCTATGAGTTTCTTTCTGAAGTAGGTGTGTTTCTTCTATCCAGCACATTGTTGGATCTTGCTTATTCATCAATTGTGCCAGTGTATTTCTTTTGATTGGTGACTGGAAACGCACAGAGCTATATTGAACAGGATCTTCTTTGTTCAACTTTGGTAATTCATACGTATGTAAAAAATCTCTCAATTTTTCCTGTTTATGAATGTCATCTCATCCTGTTGGATCATTCCCTTTAGAAGGATGTAGTGACCTTCTTTGTCTCTCTTAATTAGTTTTGGTTCAAAATTTATTTTGTCTGCAAATAAGATACCTAACCCTGCTTTTATTATGGGTTCCTGTCTCATGGAGAACTGTTTTCCATCCTTTTACTTTCAGTCTATGAGTTTCTTTCTGAAGTAGGTGTGTTTCTTCTATACAGCACATTGTTGGATCTTGCTTATTCATCAATTGTGCCAGTGTATTTCTTTTGATTGGTGACTGGAAGCCATTAACATTGATGGTTATAACTGATATGCATTGACTTATCATTGTCATGTTATTTTCCTATTTTTGGCTTTTTAATTTTTTATTTTCCCCCTCTATCTTTAATTTCTTGCTTTGCCTGATAGATTTGCTCTGTTGGGCCTCATGGAGTTGTGACCTTCACTGTCTTTTCACAGGATATTAGTTAGAGTTGTTTTGAGTGCTGGTTTGGTATTCATGAAGTTTCTGGGGTGTTCTTTTTCATGGAAGTATCTTTTTTCTTCATCAATTTTGAAAGATCATTTTGCAGGATACATCAGTCTAGGTTGGAGTTTGTTTGCTTTTAGGGCTTGAAATACCTCACTCCAGGCTTTCATTGTCTTGTGTGCTTGTGTTGAAAACTCTGCTGTGATTCTGAGGAGTTTCTTTGCATGTGATTTGTTTCTTTTCTCTAACTCTTTGTAGTATTTTGTTCTTCTGTTGGGTTTCTAGGATCTTGATTATTATGTGTCTATGTGAAGTTTATTTATTTATTTATTTATTTGTCATGGTTAGTTGGAGTCCTGTATACCTCACTTATCTGTATGTCAAATTCTTTTGCTCTGTTTGGGAAGTTTTCTGTCATTAATTCTGTAAACAGATTTTAATGTTATTTGTACTTTGTCTTGTTTTTTCATAGACTGCTATCAACTTCATATTATTCCTTTGTGTGTGTCTTCCAGTAGCTATTGGATTGCTTTCTCATGGTCCCTTATATTTTTAAGAGATCTCATTTTTCATGGTCAATGACCACCATCCTGTCATATATATATCTGATATTTGATCTTCAGATTGACTCAGCCAGTTGTGTATGCTTTCAATAGAGTTTTTAATATCCTATGTATCTGTTTGAATCTATTTCATGGATTTCATTTCTTTACTATTTTGGGCCT
The DNA here is from genome assembly GCF_012274545.1 of Fukomys damarensis. Classification (NCBI taxonomy): domain Eukaryota; kingdom Metazoa; phylum Chordata; class Mammalia; order Rodentia; family Bathyergidae; genus Fukomys; species Fukomys damarensis. Next base: position 92,564,968 of record NW_022900928.1, on the reverse strand, counting down.
TCATGGTTTCCATTTCTTTCCTATGCTGGGCATTCATGGCTTCTATCATGGTCCTGAAGTCATGTATTCTTTTAAATCTGTTTCTGTTGTAGAGTCTATATTCATTATTTCATTCTGGTCATCATCTCTTTAGTTATCTGGGAAATTATTTCTGTTTTGAACTTTTCTAGAGCCTCATTCATCTATTTTGTTACTTCCTGTGCTATCATTTTGATGTGCCCAGGTGGTTGATTGTTAGACTTTTCCACCTCATTTCCCCCCATTATTTGTTTTTGGTTAGCTGGAAGTCTGTGTTTGTGCCTTCGTTGAATGTCTTCCTATTTTGATTTTTGTTGTTGGTACTGTCCTTGGTTTAGTTCCTGGGTTAATATTTCAATATTCCATATATAGCTGATCTTCAGGTTTTGAGTCTCTAAAGACTCTGAGGCAATCTCATTTTCATTAAACCAAGGACAACTGATTAGATCAATCACACCTTAGCCCAAGTGGTACAATCAGCAACAGCAGCATCAAGCACAGCTTAGAAAATGTCAATTTGTGGTAGCTATTAATCTACCAACTTTAACCATGTTAATTAAATCAAAGTGGAGGACCAGTCCAAAATATATTTATAGTGAATGAACTCTTCAATATAGCAACTTTATTCTTCAGGATGGGGATGTAGAAGTAGTTGGGGAGAAAGACAGTTTGAAGAATAGGGCAAGGTTAGAAGTGAGACCAGAGGACATAAGAAGATCATGAAGACTCTAGGAAACTGTTGAAAAGAAGAGAAAAGACAGAGTGAAAGAACAAAGTCAAAATAGAACAACCTATAAGCAATAGGAAAGCTAGAAATTGTACTCATTTTTGTTTCAAATTTATGACAACCCCCGGAAGGAAAAAAAGAGAAGAAAAAGAAAGAAATTTTAATCTGGCAGGATCTGGAATAACAAGGGGAGATAAGAACAATGTGCAAGAGTAAGACAGTGAGTGAGAGAAAGAAAAGAAAAATTTGAAGATTAATAAAGAAAAAATGATATAAATTAAAAATTGAAAAAAGTTTAAAAATAAAAAAATAAAAATGAAGCTCTTCCTCTAGGGTATATCTCTGCTGACACATGAGATAACATGGGCAGCAGTGTGCAGATCTAAGTCAATTTACCTCAGTATGCAGGCAGCTGACCCCTGAGATTCAGGCTGTTTTCTGCCTGCAAGGCCCAGGTTGAGTTCCCTCACCTCCTGAAGGGTTGAATTTTGCAAGTTTCTATTGCAGTTTCTATCTGCTATTCCCCTGAAGATAGTCTAGTTTCCATTGGGAGCTGGTGAGCCCTCCAACCTATCAACTATGGTGGTCTGGTGTGCCTTTATTGCAGAGATTCTCTTCACTTTTCCTGTGGGCTTCAATTTTCATCAAGGAGCCTAAAAGAGGCCCTCTTTCTCTTGTTTACTTCTGCTTTATCTTCTGGAGCTCAGGACAATGGACTTTATGTCCCCCTGTGCCTACGTAGTATGGATCTAGGTACCTGAGCAGCCAGGAAGCCAGAGGTGCCAGGGGGCAGGGATGTGAGCCGGGGTGGGGATGTGATCTGGGATGGTGTTGTACTTACCTGCATGGCTCCTCCCCTCAGTGGAATGCTTGCCTGCTTGGAAACCCAGTGGTATGTGGGTGGGGTAGCAGCTGTGCTCCAAGTGGCTCTGCTGCTCACTGGTCTCTAATTGGTCCACTTGTATTGCTCAGGAGTTGTGTGTGAGGCAGAAGTTCAGCTCCATGTGGCTCCACTCCTCACCAGACCACTCACACAGTCTCTAGAAGTGATATTATTAAAATGCATCCAATAAAGGACTTCTAACCAAAATATGTGAATAATTTTCAATGCCTCATATTAATAAAAACTGATGTATTTAAAAAATGGGCAAACTAAATATTTCACAAAGAAGAAATATCAGCATCAACAAATCTGTAAAAGTATGTTCAACACAATTAGAGAAATTTGAATAAAATCAATTTGAAATATGATTTTAAAAGAATTTTATATTTGATCTAGATTTTTACATTTCTTAGGTATTCTTATTGTATTTTTCATTGATTTCTGCCTTATATTTTCTTATATGTACTGGTTTTAAAGTTAACTTGCTTTTTGTTTGCTAATTTTTTTGAGATCATTGATTTTCAAACTTTTGAAGTTTAAGATTAATGCTCTTAGTGGTAAGTATTTCCAATTGAACACTTTAGGTTATATTGTGCAATTTTGACATATTTTATTTTAATTATGTTTATTATCTTCATTATTATTATATATTTTAGTACCTCTTAAAGGTAATATTTATTTTTCCTGTTCTGTTTTTAAGATTTTTCTCTTTGATTTTATTTTTCCTCAGTTTTCCTATAATGAGGTGATGTCTTCCTTTCTTTTTCTTACTTAATGCTCTGGAGTTCTTGTACAAGTGGCACAATGTCCTTCAGTGTTTTTAGAGTGGTCTCCAACATTCTGCCTTCAAGTACTGCTCCATCTCTATTTTGCCTCTCTTCTGCTACTGGACCATCTTTGTGAATTTTTTTTTCCCAGAGTGGAGAAATGTCTACATTGCTGTGGAAGCCAGGAAAATGTGAGGTTCAACTGTGACTGCATTACAACAAGAATTCTGAAAATTTCCCAATTAATTGGAAGTGGGCAAAAATATTAGTCAAATGTTTGTGGCCATTTGAGGAAGGTATACAGAGCAAAATGTTTATTGGGTTTCATCAGACTAACTGTGAGTGAAGAATGAGAGATGTTTTAATTTTTACAGAAGATGTCATGAGAAGACGAGTTAAGGAAGCTTCAAATTTCATTGATAAAAGTGAAATAAACATGGAAGTTTGACTAAGTCATGCAGACAACTTCTCCTGATAGCATTGATGGTGTTCCACATAGAAAAGAGAAGAGAGTAATGGAGTGGAATATTTAACAGAACAGCAGAGGATGTATATATAGAAACACACACATATATATGACACATATATATGACATATATATTTATATATTATATAATATACCATATCATGATATTTTTATGTGTGTGTTTTTGTGTGTGTGTGTGTGTGTGTGTGTGTGTGTGTGTGTATGCACCCAGTACTAGGAGTCATGATCTTACACTTGCCAGGCAGGTACAACACCACTAAGCTATATACCCAAAAGCATTTCTGGTTTGTTTTTGTTTATTCTTTGGTTCCAGGGATTGAATTTAGGACCTTGCACTTCTGAGACAGGCATGCCACCACTAGGCTAAATCCTAAGCTGTCAGAACAACAAAGGGAAACCAAGGGAATAAAGTGGAGGACTAAGGTAATTGAAGAGTAAGAGATCTGTAGATTATTAGTGAACTCCATAGTGAATCAGCCCCAAGTAAATTAATTCATATTAATTATTATTTATAGTATTCATAACATTATTCATATTAATTTA
>NW_022900928.1:92483438-92561444 GCF_012274545.1 Fukomys damarensis | reverse complement strand
GTAAAGAAAATGTAGTAATTCATGTTCTTTTTTTAAATCCATTTAAGACAAACCTATTTCTCTTTGTAATGATTATTTCCTTTTGATAATTTTACTTTAATTACATTTTAATTTGGGATTATATGTTATTTATCCCCAAATGAATTCTAAAGTGAACATTATTAAGATATTTTCTATAATCCCTCATTTTGTCTGTCCTTTCCTACTATGTTTTTCTTGTTGTTTTTATTCCCTTTCTTGCAGTATCAGCCTATCTGTCATCTCTCATGCTACATTTACTGTGAACTGAATTCCTCAATTCAGTTCTTGATGACTCCTTCTATGGCAAGACAATGCAATAAATCACAAAGCAAGCATTCTTATTAAATATACATTTTCTATGCAATTTTAGAAAACCATGTCAACCTTTTAAAAGTTCTAAAATTATGGGCGAAAGTTTCATTCTCAGTTAAAATGGAATCTATTTACTCTCCCTGGTCTCAGCAAATTGGCTAAGAATTTAGAATGATGTTTCTTCCAATACACTCTAGCTTGAACTTAACCATTCCCACCACCAAATCAGAAAATTAGTATTGCCAGGCCTGTGATCTCTAGAAATCTTCTGTCTCCAGGAAAAACATCTCCCAAAGGTTCAAATTTCTGTACCTCTTCTTTTGCCAAAGAAATATTTTTGTTTTTCATGGCTTTTATGATTACACTGAACCTATGTAGATAATTTATTTTTTAACCACTGATGACTAACTTTAATAATATTGACAAAATCCCTTCTGCCATGTGATACAACATAAAGTTAAGGAAAACACCAGGGACTAGAGATCACAGGTTCTAAAACTCTGTTTACCTCCTTGGAGAAACAGAAGAGGGATCATCATTTTGAATCATTTAAAAATATTTGAGAATTCAAATCAAACTGTGGACAAAGAATTTTTGTCTGCTCTTAATAGCCACTACCTTTGCTGTATTTTCTCGGGATACTCACGGCATCGATCAGGAATCTTCCATTTCTTAACTCCAGTCATGAAAGTAAAAGAACACTTTGATTAAGAGAATTTTTCTGACAGCAGCAGAAATCAAAATCCAAAATGATATGGAATATAAAACCTTGATTTACCTAGTAAAAACTCAGGAAGTAGATTGGTTTCATGATTAAATAATTCTTTGATTTAACAAAGACTCCAAGAAATTTGGGATTATCTTTCTTCCTTTCAAGTTTCATAAGGTGATTATTATGTATCATAATTTTATTCATGTATGTTTTTTAACATTTTTTTGGAATATAAACTTCAAAAAGCAATGTCTTTTTTCCTTGAGTAGGGTTTATAGTGCCTGGTCTGGCACATAGTAGACATTAATTACATATTTACTGAAAAAAAATATCAAGTAGCAAAAAATTTTCTAAATGCACACTTTATCTCTTTATTTAAAGACCAGGCTGCTTATCATCAATGTAGAATGTTTGAAGATTCTTCTATGGTTTGTTTAATGTAAAAGATTTATAAATTTCAGATCTAGGTAGGTGTTTGTAATTTTTAGGTTCTCCAAAATAATCTTTGCTTGCTTTCATACCTCTTAGTAATTTCTCTATGCCAGGCATTGCAATATTACTGAAACAAAACAGAGATGAATGTGTATAGATGTCTAGATTACCAAGGGGACAAACAAGTACAAACCCAGAATAATAAGTGTTAAAGGAAAACTACTCAAACAAAGGAAGAATCACAGAATTTAAAGAAGTCATGAAACCTTCTGGTAAAAAGAATAACTAAAAGGAATAAAATGAAGAAGTAGGATATTTATTTATGTTGTATGTATTTAAGATGTAAAACATTTATTTTTAAAATTCTTATTACAGTAAGGCAAATAAATATACTCATCATTGCACAGAATTACCCTCCCCTGTCTTATATTTTAAAAGATCTAAAATCTGCTTTCTTAACAAGTTTCCAGTATCTAGTTCAATATTATTACTGAAAGTTCTGCTGCAGTCAATTAGATATGAAATGCCATTTAAAATGACTTCTATTTCTCTGTAAAAACTTGGATGCATAATAATGTCTCTAAAAAACCTCCCTGATTTTCCTTGCCTTAATCTTATTCTCTGCTGATGTTTCCCGGAGGTCTTTTACCTCCTATACATATTTTTTGTTATAAATGAGTATTTATTTACAGTATATGTATATGTTATATACAAAGTCTACATAAAAATGTAATGATACATGTTTAAAACATTGCTTTGAAATTTTTAATTTTTGGTTTATTTTAGACTGGACCGCTCCTTATAGTTGAGGATAGATTTGAACTCACTATGTAGCACAGGCTAGCCTCGAACTCAAGGTGCTCCTCTTTCCTCAGCCTCGCAAGTGCTAGGATTACAGGCGTGCACCACCATGCCTGGCTTGAGATTTTAAATTTGTATAGCATTCTATATTATGATCATGGCTTATATGTAGATGTCCCTCAAAGCCTTATGTGGTCATAGGTAGGACTTTTCAGAGGTGGCTGGATCTAGAATGTCTAGTGCTGGGCTTAATTGTGTGATGCTATGATTAAGAGTCTCCCATACAAGGTGTGGGTGGCATCAGTCAAGAGTCTCACAGCCTAGAGAGAATATAAAGGGACTTAAAGAACTCTCCCTGTGCTGCTGCTGCTTCTGATGCTGTCATCATCACTTGATTTCATAGCTTTGCTGCTTTTGGCCTGCCATGAACTGTTTCTCCTCTGCAGTGTCCTTTTGCCATACCACCCGCCTTGGAGATAGCCAACTATGGACTGAAACCTCTATGAACTGGAATCTAACTTTCTTTCTTTAGTTTTAGTTGTTGGATGTTTTGTCTCAGCAATGAGAAAAGTAATTAAAACAATAATACTTACTGTTTTCTTTTTTAAAATTGAGTTTATTGGTACATTTTAGGTATACAGTACAGTATAGTTACATTCATTACTGGGATCTTGTACCTTTATATGACAGGTCTTGGTTCTCATTTTTTCCCCTTGTCCCTGCCCTCCCTTCACCCCCCCTCCCCATTTACAAAGACTTACTGTTTTCTTTTAATAGTGGCTTTGTGACATTTCTTGATCTTGATTTGTACCTTTATTTTTACTATCTTGATTATTACTAGATGACTATTTTGCATATTTTATGTTTATATAAACAGTAATTTCTTTAGAAATATGATAAGGCATAGGATGGCTGAAATACAAGGTTTGAAACATGTTTAAAATTTCTACATATCCCAATTTATTTTCCTAAATTATTGTAGCCATCTCAATGCTGAATCTGTAGTAATTGTTGTCATTTTCTTCATAATCTTCCCAATAACCTAAATTTTGAGAGCTGTAAAGTTTTACGTGTTGGCTTAGAATGAAATGTATCATTATTTTTCTAATTTACCATTAGGATTCAGCAACTTGAACAGGGAGACCACAAGACAAAACTTCTTAGTCAAGTAAAATGAGGTGAATTGTAAAGTGGGACAGGGAAATTTTCTCCTCAGTGACTACTCAGTTTTGGACTACAAGAAAAAAGTAATAAGAAATGAATTGTAGTGATAAGGCCTGTTGAGCTGGAAGGGTTTCAGCTGCTAAGCTGTGAGGCCCAAGGATATGACAGTGTAGTAGCAAAGACTTCATTTGAATGAACAATATATATTGTGGTCGCGCTGCGGGATCCTTCTCTCTTCTGGTCAGTGGGTTCTGTGCATGTGGAGTTTGCTAAACTGTATGGAGGATCCAATCAGTCCTTTGCCCTCCTTCCTGGGCTATTTCTATACCCTTCCAAACTGTTTCATGTTTTTGATACATCACGATCAGTTATTCATGTTAGCAATCTCTACTGAAATACTCTAATTTCACCTACATCTTCCCCAGCCTTGATAGCAATGAGCTCATCTATGTTGGTTTAATTCCTGCTAATTGTCCTCTGTTACCCCAGGATCTCAGCACACCCACTGGTATCATAACCGGCCTGCAGAAGAGAGAAACTGGAGAGCTTCTCCTGTAAGTTCTCTTCCTACTAATGTATATTTCCCCACAGTAGTAGGAATATAGTCTCTTAGGCTTCATCCTGAATGTAATTGTGAGATCACACTTGATAACTCTTTCCCAACATACCTGTCTCCTAAGATTTTGAAATCCTTCACCTAAAACATTACACTGAAGTCTGCAATATTATTCTCATTACATGTGCTTCACCATTAAGTATAAGCTTCAGTCAGTGAACCAGTATTGCACTACATGAACTAACACATTAAATATAGAGTATTACTTAGTTTGTGTTTATTTTTCTTCTCCAGGTTCTACAACAGAATATCTTAGACTAGGTGGCTTATGAATTTAGAACGATTAATGTAATTCTAGTGTTTATCATTCCTATCTATAGTTCTATTCACTCAAGGACTTTGAAAATAGACATAGAAAATATTTTCAGTCCTCTCAATAAAGATCTTTTATGTACATATTTTTATAAAATCAAAGAGACCATTTCTTCCAACTAAAATAGTGAGAAAGAATATAAGGTACTCCCCATACCATATCTTCTATCTCATTCACAGATTCTGATAGTAGATTGGCCTTGTACCTGTCCTTGTCTCTCTCCTCCCACTGTCCCTACCAACTTATATCTGAGAATTTATGTGATAAAAATAGGATCTAATTTTTTTGCAGCCACTATTCACAGACTTTTGGTTTTGCTACTTTAGCTGTATATTTTAACAGTAAGATTTAGGGAGATTTAAAAATACTGCCATGCTTTTGTGTTCTCTGAGTCCCCCATAGCACCCTAGCTGGTATGAGATGGGTGTAGGGAAAGAATCCAGGTCTCATTTTCTATACAGTATTTCTACTTAATGATTTTGCTGAAGCTTTTGAACTCTAAAAGGGGGATTTTACGTGAAGTATTATTAGAGAAGGAAACTATAGATACACATGACCCTTGAATGTAAGTGCCCCCTCCTCCCTCAACTTGGTACCAATGCTTTTCCTTCTGGCTTCAGTATGATAAAAGTTATTTTGTTATTATTTAATAGCATTAATTTCTGGAGGCAAATGAAAAATCACCCAGCAAGTTTCTTGAAAAAAAGGGGAATTCTTTAGATTAAAGCAACTATTACTATGTCTTGATGTTTCCAAAAAAGAAGAAAATGATTTATCTTTTTTCTTTATTGGTGAAAGACTTATCTGTTATTTATGCCTTGTTCACTATTGTGATGTTTGTAGTTAAAGTGAATGAGATCTGGTTTAACATACATTTTTTGTAATGACTGATATGACAGATTGGATTCTAGGGAAAGTGAATTTGAATATTACTGAACAGGAATAGCACTGGGTCTTATACTTTATGAAAGAAGATGTTAGTTGATGAATTATGAAAATCCCTCAAGCGTCTGGTCCAAAAATATCAATATACATCCTCAACAGTTCCCTTACTTCAGAGTGAGAAATCTGTTACATAATTCTGTGGATCCCCTTCTAATGAAAATTTCTAGGTTTAATGTATTACTCCCCACCTGAACCCTACAAAATTCAAAATTCCATGTACAGAAATAATGAACTTATTTATTGCTTTCTTTCATTACTTATAGAACTCAAAAATTCACTATTTTCCTGACTAGTCAATTAATGTAAAGGAAATAGCAATACAAAGCAGGAAAGTATATTTAAGAATTAGAACTAATAATTTTGAATGGTATTTGTGCTAACTTATTCTTAGATTTTAAATTTATTTGAGGCTAAGTTTATATACATACATGGTTTAGACTATGGCATTTGAGAATGTGTCTCGGACCTTCTGCCACCATTATGTGACCTGCTTTGCTAATGCTTTCTCATGCTTATGCATACTTGGTTGAATCATAAAAGTTACTTTGGCTTTATTGGTAAAAAAGATTAGAAAAATATTTAAAGTATATTAAAATAGTATTAAAATACTCAATAAAAGTATACTGATGGTAAATATTAGCTCATGTATTTATATAAAAACATGTAAGAATATCAAAATTTTGTGAATTAAAGAGTATACAATTGAACATTTAATTAAAATTCTTTGATGTTTTATGTAACTCCATGGTTTGGCTTCCCAGATGAAAGTATTTTTTAGTCACTATGATGAACTGGTTCCTGTATGAAGTGTTAACCATAAAAATCTAAATTTAAAAAAAAGAATAAAATACATATTCCAAAATGTACTCATGGTCAAGTGAATATGTGTATACACACATACACACATAAACATAGATATACATATATGTGTTTCTATGTATATATAGTGTGATAAAATACAGTGAATGTTTAAATTTAAAATGTTTATTACAGTAAAGGACACACTGCCATTAAAGCCCTCCAAAATACTTCCCCATTCTTTAAACACTCCCATTCCCTCATTCTCAGTTTTCTGGAGCAATTCTGGAAATACTTTCATGAGCATCTCCAAGTTGTACTGCCATGGCTTTCTTGCCATCCTGGATCAACTCAAAATATCTACCGTTCATGGTTCTCTTGACTTTGGGGAAGAGACAGCAGTTACATTGCACCACATCTAGTGAGTAAAGTGGATGAGGACACACAAGTTTTTATTCAAAAGCAATTACCATAAACTTTTTGATATTAGGGTAGCCAGGAGAAGAAATGAAGGAGAACTTTCAGAACTGCTTCAGAAATTAGCAAGAAGGATGCAGTAATTGTGTTGCAAGTGACGGGAAGTGTTTTGAGGAAGATTAATGGCAATGTGCGTTTTACTATAATTTACCATATCTTCTGATTGCATTTCATATATATAAATCAAACAATTGCTGCAATAGAAGACAAAAGACAAAGTCTAAAGGTGCACTTTGTATTTTAAAGCAATATATCAAATAGATTTATAATAATTTGGTGGATTAATATTCTAGTAAAAACTTGTACAGTGAATGTATCTTTAGGAAGTCATATTTCTACTATTGGGAATAGAAACAGAAATACTGTAGATGAATTTTTTCATAATTAAATGATTCAAGCAGGGCTTTAACAGACACTTTCATGGGAAATGCTGAATATTTTGTTATATCTCATTAGATTTTCCATTAGTTCCTTTTATATTTAACACTCAATAATTATAAAGTCTCATCAATTTTGCATTCTATCTTCTTAGCTGACATTTTGTACTGCTTCCAATATGAAAAATATATAAAAATATGTCCTCTCGGAAAAAATGTAAATATGGCAACCTAGTATCTTTTTCTCAAAAGTGGTATTAATATAGATAGAAATTAATTAAATTTAAGAGATAAAATTGCTGATTTTGTCTCTAAAAAACATCCATAGACACAGATATATAAATAAAATACACATGCCCAATTTCTATTTTTTGCTTTCCAAAAGATCACAAAGCTATTTTGTTTCTGAATTAAGTGGTGCTGTAGCATTCCGTGTGTTTGTAAAATGTCGTGATTATTAATGATGACCTTAAAAAAGATATAACACATTTATGAGTGTATATATAAAAGCAGTGTAATCTCATTACATATTCTTGGATTCAATATTGATGACATCAAATCATTCTGAATAGGATTAACAGGTCCACATACTTTTATTAAAAATATTTTAACTTGTCAGCTAAAATTTTATAGCTCATATATTTTTACAAGATATTTTAAGTCTATCTTTATTTCACTTGAGGAACTTTAAGTTCTACAAAAATATTAAAAGAACTTTAAGATAGCCACTTTGATAGGAAAAAAAAATAGGACAAGATAAATGGGAGTTTAGAAATACAATCAGATACATAAAAGGAGCACGGGACAAAAATAATCTAGACTGTCAGAAAGCCGTGATATTGCCTCTTTGTTTCTCCTTGAGGATGAATGCATTATCAAGGAATACTAATGCTATAGAAATTGGATTCTGAGGAAAATGTCACCACTCTTTGACAATAGTTGGCTTTCAGAGTGAACAAAAGGAAATCTGGATTCTGTGTTTGTGTTTCAATGAATCATGGAGGGATAAAACATTTATTTTCTTCCTTTGTGATTTAGTGAATAACATTGGCCTATAGTACTGGCTTTTGTTTCCAATCTACAGAGGTGTTCAGTTTTGTTCATATAGTAAAATACATGTTCACCTTTATTCTTATGAGATTTGTACATAGAATTCTATTTTAATACCAATTCACATTTAACTAAACATCTGATAAGAAAGCTATGATTAGTGTTACTCAAACTCTGTAATAAAATTGGTTAATGAAAAGCTGTACCAGGTATTTTGAAGGTTTTTAGTATCATTACAGTATCTGTATTATGTTTTATTAAAAATTAAAGCCCAACAATACTGTCTTCTCTATAAAATAATATATTTGTAAATAACACAAGGTGAAAATTCTCAAAAACACAGATCAAAATGTGTTTCCACAACACGTTATTCACAATTTCCAAACTCCTAATATTTTTCAAAAAGTTTAAACTACTAAATATTGCCACAAATTCTGCATAAAGTTGCTTAGAAACAAAAGCTGACATGAAGAAATATGACACTATGTATTGTCATCACTTGTGTAAACACTCAAATATTTTGCTACATCAGTGTTAAAGTTGTTGATTACATGTTGTAGCTAAAGGCTCTGAAAGGATAATGCCCTTTACTGTGTGCACTGTGTACCCTTTTCAAAATTGGATGTATGTCTGGTACACTTACATCACCTCTGGGGCGCTACGTCAAGGGAACAGTAGTCTGGACACACACATCTGAGGAGGTCTAATGAGAACTAAACAGCACCAACTTCAGGACAGCAGCTTTGAACCACCCTGCAAATGCAAGCAGCAGCTCTGTCTGACATTCAGTGACATAGGCATGTCTTTAAGAGGGGTTTGGCTAGCAGTGGAGGTTCCCAGGCCTGTGTGAGTCCTGTGCAGTTAGGGTGGAGAGCTTATCAATTCATAATAGGCTCCTTCATCTATCTCCCATCTCTCTTAAGAACCACCACGTGTTTTGGAGAAAGCCACTGGCCTCACATCAAACTCACCAATCAGAGTTTGATTTCTTTGAAGCTCCTTAGCATGCTCTAGTACTGAAATTGGGCTGCAGGCCAAGATGCATTGTGAAAAATCAGTGATCTGACTCTGGCCATCCCAGGCACCTGAAAGTTGACAATATAATTTGCTCATCCATTTAAAAGATATTAATTGAATTCATTGACTATGCATATGATAGGTCTTGGTCCTGACATAATTTGGAAAAATGAAAAAATTAATTGTATAATGCACAAAATATTCAAAATAATGAAATCCATGTCATCCATATAAATGGCAGAGTGGCTCAAACTTACCTAAACTTACTAGCACTAGAGACCTAATTAATAATTGTATTCATAGAAACTGCTTTCATTTTTCAGTAATTGCACTTAAAATGTTTTCAAATTATATGAAAATATCCTTTTAAAGTGGATTTTTATTCATTTTATCTGATTATTTTCTATCTACTTAAAGCAGAATCATTATGAATCATTAAAACATTAAACATTCATAATCACATGAATCATTAAAACATTAAACTTATAAATGTTCATAAGTCAACACAAAATTCCTTAGATAACTTTAAAAACCAACTATATGCTACACTAAATAAATATAAATTGATACGTCCTTTCTGTAGGTGCCTTATAGTCTTGTCAACGATAGATGGGATTTAAATATTACAGTAGATCGGGGTATAATTCTATCTACTATGGAAAAATAAATAAGCAAATTCTCTTAAAAAGAGACAACCACAAATTTAAGAACTGTTAGTTTCAGTTTACTCATGTGTGTGTATATATATAAGAGTATATTCATATAGTACCAATGTATTTACACAATTTTTATCTCACTATCTATATCATATTTTGTATTAAATATGTAGCTATTGAAATATTTCATTTCTCTTGAGTACTAGTCTGCATATATTTTCTTTGGATGAAATTTATTAAATAGAAATTTATTTTTAACAAGTATTTTTCTAATAGTATAATATTATTTCATTTAATTGAAGTTATAAACTATCTCAATTTTTTTCAAGTAAGCAGAAATTTCATACTTTCATAGATTTCATATTTTTAAACTGTGTAATTATAAATTTTGTTGGGAACAATGCATAAAATATAAGTTAAATAACTTATTTTTGACTTCTCTAAGACTCACAATCTTGTGTAAAAGTGTTAGCTTTTGACTGAAAAGAAAAGGAAACTTTCCTCCCAGAATCAGGTCTATTTGGCCACTCTTCATTTCATTTCCCCTTGGGATTTTTTCACTCTGATTACTGCTGCCTTAATCACACTGATATCCAGGGGCTTGTTCACTCTCTTTTAAAAAATCTCATTTCAAGCTGGACAGAAATCTTTTAGTTCTGTTGCAACAACAGAGACTTTAAAATATACTTTACAATAGATTTAAGTACTAAGAAAGAACAGAAAGAAAATGAAGAAGATGGAAGGATTGTTTGAAGCATACAGGCAAACATCCCAGGGTTTTCTCCCATCTAGAAGTATTACCCGTTCCTTGGTCTCTCTGCTCATGTACTTTTACCCTTCCTGGATGGTTTCATATGACTGACATCTTTTTGCTTGTTCATGACGTCTTTACAGTGTCCAGCCAGGCCCTCAGCTGAGAAGAAACCTTATACTTCTCCAGGGAGAGTAACTTCTGGGCGGTCTGGGCTCCTCCTGTAGTCTTTGCCACTGATTGAAAACAAGAGCTGCATTTTTGTAGTATATGTTGATTGCATAGTGTTCCTACCTACAACTTCATGACACTTTAGATTCACATTGTGTTCTGTTCCAGAGCTGTTCCCTGGCCTCACCTAGAGTGCACACTATTCCTTTGACTGGGCAGATTGTTATCTCTGGTCTACTTTGCAAAGTACTACTCAATTGTTCTTTAGTTTGTTTATTTTCCATTTCTTACAAAACCCATTCAGTCACAGCCCGAGCCATGGTCTTTTCCTTTTTTGAGACAGCAGCCTAACTTGGACACATTTCTTAAATCTTATGCACACCAGTGATGCAAACATGCTGCATTTCCATTTTTCTCAAAAGTAAAATGCTGATTTGAATAACAGATACCTTTGTGCACTGTGTTAAACACAAAGAAAGTACAAATTACATAAAGTGTGCGTATTGGTGTGGTCATGTAATGTTAAATAAATGTTAGGTTTTAGTTTGACTATTGCTATAATTGCTTTTTATCTTACTTTTCAGGAAAAATGCATTAAAATAATTTTACATTTATAATACACACAGAGATAATTTGAGTGCCCCAAACAATAAAATATTATATTATTGTCTACTGCATGAAGTTGAGAAATTTCTTTATTTAAACATGCACCAAGATAAGTACAAGTATGTTAAAAAAAATCGGATTCTTTCTAATGATTAAATGCTCCATTTTGTGTGCTTTTTGAAATACTAAATACTTATGATTTTAATTCTTTTAAAATCTGGGTATCTGCTTATTTGATCTAACTTTTGAGTATTAAATAAAGCATATTTTTATAATAGTACCAGAATTCATCAATACATCCTTTTAGCACCTGCCTACTGTCCTTTTCCAAAGTAATTAAGGTACCAGGGGAGGTTTCTCCACACTTGAATGTATTGTTACATTGCTGCATTTATATATTTTGTGAAAGACCCAATTCTGCGAGCCATATTCCTCTTCCTTTCAAGAACACAGCGCCGATGGAAAGCAGGGAGATCTGAACAAAGGATGTAGAAGGGTGGATGCCAGTAGGAGGCTGTACAAGTCAGCATGTATGTTCATGTGGAGGAGGAAGAGGCAGGCAGATAAGTGTACTTTTTGCAGATTCTAGACAGTAATCTACGATGAGTGGTTTTAAAAATATCTATTAAATTTAATACATGCAAGATTTTAGTTTTCATAGCATGAAGACAAAATTAAGTGAATCATCATAAAAACCCTGTTTAGCTCACATATTTAAACAAAATTTCATTTGACAGGCTCAAGGGAGAGTTTGTGTCTTTATGGTGTCCCTTTCATCTTTTTCAAGACTGCCAGTTATAAAGCTGCATTCCATGGGGAGAATGTCTGTAGATGATATCCTGCAACCACATTTCATCCATTCATAAATATTCTATTTCTCATGAAGGTTAGGCTATGGCAACTACTCCAAAGTTCAGATTGGAATGCGTCCACTTAGTGGGCAGCTATCAGGACACATAAACATGTCCCAATGTGCTGAACTTGTACAAGCCAGATGTAAGCTATTAAAGCAATTAGTGATTCATATTCCAAGGAACTGCTTTCTGTGCCGATGGCAAAAATTGAAGATGTTAATTACACTGCTTAAATTTTCAGCTTCTTCAGGTGAATGAGGTGTTTTGTGATTTCCCCAGGAGCATGATGCTTGAAGCTGAAATATATCTCATGAGAGAATGACAAATAGGCCAACTTCTAAAATTATAACTTCAATTTTGAAATATAAAATAAGAAGAAATAATAAAGAAAGAGTTTGATATCCTCTCCTGGATACAAGTATGTTATTTTCAAAGGCATATCCTCTTATTTAACATTTTTATTTATTGGCCAAACTGTTTTTTCTATTTCAATTTTCCTTATGTAAGAATATGTAATAATGATGTAGTTAATATGATTTTAATTAAGTAATACTTCAGTTACTATTATGATTTATGAATGTTCAGGAAAAATATAGGAATTTATTTGCTATTAATTGTTGCAGGGCAAATAATATCTCTCTCTTCCCCAACCTCCAGGAAAAAAAAAGAAAAGCCTACACACTCATCTTTGGATTCTGTACATTGCCAAAAGTACTCCATGGATGTAACTAGGGTTAAGGAAGGACCTTCATATAGGAGATTATCCTGTATCATCTGGGTAGACATGGTCTAATCACATGAGCCATTTGAGGTAAAGAAATCTGTGTAACTGGAGGCAGAGATGTGATAGAAATCAAAAAGAGTTCAAGAACTATAAGGCTTCAAACAGCATTGCTGGCTTTCAGAGGTATGAATCCCAAAGTGTGGCCTCTTGGGGTTACATTGCCCCCCCAGGAAGCAGATATCAAAGAGTTTGCTAACAATGTGCATGAACTTGAAGTCGATTTTTTCCCAGAATCCCTTGATAACATCTCAGTAAGGGCAGACACCTTGTCTTCAACCTGTGTACTCTGCCCTAGAGAATCCAGCTCAGCCAACCCAGAATTCTGCTGTGTAGACCTGGGGGATAATAAATGTTTGCTGCTCTTAGCCACTCAGTTAATGGCAATCTGTTGTGGTAGCAATATAAAACTGATCACTAATTTTTGACCCATTCATTCCAAAAAACTCTTTTAGGTAAATTTTAATAAATGAAATATGTTACAATGAAATGTTTAAATAATTCAAAAATAATAAAATATTGATGTCTATAAAGTAAGGGTAATGTACTTAATGAAGAGACAGAAATGAACCCTTTTGCAAGGAAAGATACAATTTCCCTCATAGGACTGCTTTCATTGTGTCCCATAGGTTCTGATATGTTGTATTGTCATTGTCATTTAATTGTAGGAATGGTCTGATTTCTTCCTTAATTTCCTCTGTGACCCATTGATTATTCAGAAGTATGTTGTTCAATTTCTGTGTGTTTATTAAATTCTTGCAGTTTCTTTTTGTCTTATTGGGCTCCAATAGCAAAAGCAAGTCTAGGCAATAAAGACAAGGTAGCAGGTACCACAATCCCCAGATTGAAATTATACTACAAAGACATGGTAATAAAAACAGTATGGTACTGGCAAAGAAACACACCTGAAGACCAGTGGAACATATTAGAAGATGCAGAAACAACTCCAGGCACACTCAGCAACCTCATCTTTGGCAAAAAAGCCAAGCACCCTCACTGGAGGAAAGATAGCCTCTTTAATAAATAGTGCTGGAAAAACTGGGTTTCAACTGGCCAAAGATTAAAACTAGACCTGTATCTCTCACCATTCACTAAACTAAAATTGAAATGGATTAAAGATCTAAATATTAAAACAGAAGGGCCTAGGGGTTTAGCTCAATGGTGCTGCCACCTGCCTCACAATGCAAGGTCCTGAGTTCGACCCCCAGTATGGTACATGCACGTGCGCACACACACACACACACACACACACACACACACACACACACACATAAATAAATAAAACAGAAACACTAAACTTGATGAAAGATAGGTTAGGTAAAACTCTTGAAGATATTTGGTGTAGGAAAAGATTTTATGAAAAACACCACAGTTGCTTGTGAACTAACAAAAACAATTAAGTGGGATGTCTTCTTATTTAAAAGCATCTGCAGAGCAAGAGAAACCACCAACAGAGTGAAGAGACAACCCACAATGTGAGAAAATATTTTCACCAGCTGTTCCAGAGACAAAGGTCTACTATGTAGAATATATAAAGAAGTTAAAAAGTTAGACCTCCTAAATTTAAACACCCAGTCCAAAAATCTGTAATGAACAGACATTTCTCAGATAAAGAAGTAGAAATAGTGAATAAATATATGAAAAAAAAGTTCAACATCAATGGTCATTCAAGAGATACAAATGAAAACAATGCTGAGATTCCACCTCACCCCAGTTAGAGTGGCTGTTATCATGAAATCAACCAATAACAAATGCTGGCAGGGCTGTGGGGAAAGAGGAACACTATTCCACTACTGGTAGAAGTATAGACTGATGCAACCACTGTGGAAATCAGTATGGAGATATCTCAAAGAACTAGGATTGGAAATCCTATTTGACCCAGCTATTCCCCTGCTGGGTATCTTCCCCAAAGCATAAAGAGAATCATACCACTGTCATATAAGTGCACACATGGTCATTGCTGCACAATTTGTAATAGCTAAAATTTGGAAGCAGCCCAATTGCTCATTAACAGGAACTGGATAAAGAAAAATGGGTACTACTAAACCATAAAGGAGAAACTAGAGACATTTATAACTAAATGGATACACATTGAGACCATACTCTTAAGTGAAATAAATAGGACACACATGTGTAAATATTAAATAATTTCTCTAGTGTGAGAAACCAGAAGTGTAAATAAGGACTAAAAGGTATAATCGATAATGTGACATAGGAAGAAAAGGTGCAAAAGGGAAGGAGAAGTCAGAGGGGTAGGGGAAGAGAAAGATAAGGTGGAATTCATATGAGAAAAAGAAAAGTGGAAACAAAGTCTTTGTAGATAGGGAGGGGTGGAGGGGAAGAAGGGAGGGCAGGGGGATGGGGAAAAAATAAGAACCAAGTTGGATTATGAAAAGGCGCAAATTTCCAATGATGAATATCATTATACTGTATGTGTTAAATGAACCAATAAAATTAATTAAAATAAATAAATGAATAAATAAAAACTTCATATCACAGCTTTGCTGATCTAGATTGTGAAATTTACCGTGGTGGTGTTGCTCCTGGAAGAATTTACCCTTGGGAAGTGTAATCCCTGTCTCTGCCAGCTTTGAGCACCATTGTGTCCATATCACTCTAGTTTCTACTTTGTCACATGAATTTTCACTTTCTTCCATATCTTCTCCTCTTCTCTCTCTTATAAGCACACTTGTTGGGTTTGGACTCAACTGGATCATCCAGAATGATCTCATTTTAAGATCTTTAGCTTAATTACATCTGTAAAGACCTTTTCCTAAGTAAAATTGAAAAATTGCCCCACAGGGGATGTTTATTTGGGGCTTTGTAGGGTACTGTTATTTCTCTGAAATTATTTTTATTTGTTGTTCAGGATTTCATTCATATTGTTGATTTCTCCAAAATGAAAATATGACGAGTATATTCCTTTAATAAAATGTATCTACTTCTTTCAAAAGATTTGGCAAGCTTGTTACACTTCCTAAATATGAAGCAGCATAATTCTTTTGATATCCAGGTTAAATTATTCCATTGGTTTGTGAGGTGGAACATCAGAGACTTGGGCTCAATGCATTATAATGGAAACTCTCAGACTATAGATATGAAGGACCATTAAGTGAAAAATAAACGGGAGCATTTTATATTGACTATTGCATGATAAATTTGGTTTAAAATTAAAGGAAAATTGTGCATTTTGGTAGAAGATGTGAACTAACAGAATTGAAGAAAAATGTTTTTCTTGAGGTAAGAGGATATATGTATGCTTTGAGATTTAAAAGTAATTCATTTAGAAGAAAGATAAACA
This sequence comes from Fukomys damarensis, assembly GCF_012274545.1. NCBI lineage: Eukaryota > Metazoa > Chordata > Mammalia > Rodentia > Bathyergidae > Fukomys > Fukomys damarensis. Next base: position 92,545,289 of record NW_022900928.1, on the reverse strand, counting down.
GAGAAAAATGTTTGGCATAGAAAGAACCTAGAAGTGGAGGCATAGGAAAAGATAAAATGAAGAGAATAAGATTGGTTGGTGAAATTAATATTAAAAGGTATAAGGATATTGTTTTATCTAACTCAAGAGAAAGAAATACAAACAATAAAATCATTCATTATTTGGGTCTTACTTGGTGTTGGGTATTGAGTAGAATAATTCATTTGGTGCTCATGAAACATTGTTATTCCTTTAATTGAGAGATGACAATATAAGCAACTTGTTCAGTCTCTATCAGCAGCCAGGATGAGACTTAGCAAATAAATATATTCAAGTAATTTTTCTTTCCAAACCTTCAATGGTTTCCCCTCCTATGAAGTATCAAAACCACCTTCTTATGTCTTACAAATCCCAATGAATCTGACTGACATACACACAGTGAACTCTTCAGAATCCATATCCCGTTTTCCTACACACATTCCAATTCAGCCACTCAGGCCTCCCTTCCCTTTCTGTAAAATCCCAGAGCTCGTCCTGTTCCAGAGCTCGGTACACTACTATTGTTTGTACCAGGAATTATGTACTGGGTTAAGGGATGTTGCAGATTAAATGTTATCTCCTCAGAGGGAGAATTTTCTGCCAATTTCATGGAACATCATACACATTATAGAATGTGATATATCATGATATTCCTTTTATACTTAACTTAGCTCCTCTATAATGGATTTTGTTCATTTCTGTCACTTTCAATTGAATGTATTATTCTAGTATTTGCTTTGTTTGGTTACCATTACAACCCCAAAGTATAAATAGATGCTTGAAACATAGATGCTACTCAGTAAATGTCTGTAGAATCAATGAATAACTGAATGAAGTACCATACATGCAAGAAATCACAATAACCCTAATTGAAAATTATTTATTTTTATTACACATCTCGTAAATTTTAAAGAAGACAGCAAAATCAGCAATAGCATCTATCTTCCTGGGAGTAGTACAAAGGCAGGGCCTGACATCTTGACTTATTTTTATTGCGATGGTCATATAAAAACTAAGTTTCATTAAATGCATCACATGTGATAAATACTTTTTATTGATGGTTTTATCTGATTTGTGATTTCTATTGTTCTCATTTTATGGATATTGCAACTAAAGTTTATATGCAGGAAAAGTGAAGCCACAGTATGAAATTCAGCATTATGTTCCAGATCTATATATTTTCCAGATAAATCATCTTATGGCAAATCCTGGCTACTGAGTAGCTCACTTCCAGTTGCTTCTGCTCATATTTTAATCTTTACTTAAAACAATATAAGCTTTACCCTTTTCCATCTCATTTTAAAACTTTAAATGATTTATATAAAGTGTTTCAGTGATGGGAAGTTCTTTTGTATGATTCCTTATAAAATAGCATGAAACATTTAAGCATTTTGCAGCCAATGAGAAATGTTATAAAATTAAGGGATATCAGAGACTTATGTTACAGAAAGAAAGGATTTATAAAGGAAGAAAAAATAGATTCACAAGAATGTAGGCAAAAATTGACAAGAGGAAATGAAGATGAAGGAGAAAGAGAAAGAAGAGCAATAAATTAGGAGAGAGAAAGACTGAAATATGCAAAAGAGGAAACAGGCAGAAAAATGTAGAGGGCAAGTGAGCCACGGTGATGAGATTCCAGAGGGGGCCAGAAAGAGCTCAGCACTCTGTTGGCTATTTTCTTTACTGCGCAGAAGCTTTTCAATTAGACTAAATCATGGTAGTGGCCTTTAGGCCCATCAACAAATGGACAAAGGAACTGTAAAATATAAGTAATTTCAAGGGCAAAATAAAATAGCAATGTGAGATAAGAAGGTAGAAGGGAAGGGGATTTGAGAAAGGAGGGAGGGGACATGGAGGAGCAGGCAGAATGCAAATGATCAAGATGTGATATTTGTATGTGTCAACCCTGCAAGCTGAAGGTGCTCACTATGAATCAAAAGCATATACTAAGAAAAAATATTTAAAATATAAAATCTCCACTGCACAAGCACATTCAAATTCTTTTCTTTTCTTCAATTATTCTTTTATCTTAGCTCTTTCTTGTTAAAGTTAATGCCATTTTTAATTGATCTGTCATTATTGTATATATCCATGGAGCACAATGTGATATTTTGACTTATGTAAACAGAGGGAATGATTAAATAAAGCTGATTTACATGGCAATCAACTCTCTTATTTGACACATTATATGGTGAGACATATGAAACTTAGTTATTTTGAAATAAACAATCTATTACTATGGGCTGATAATAAGTCAGTTTCCTGTGAAGGAGATCTCAAAGCTTATTTTTCCCAATTATCTGAAGCTTTCTACGTTTTGACCAAAAACTGCCCCTTCTTTCCCTACCCAATCTCTATTTGCTTCTGTTAACCATTATTCTACTGTCTTCTTTTATGAGTTCAATATTTGGATTCCATATATCAGTGAGATTGTGTGGAATTTACTTTTTTGTGCTTGGTTTGTTTCACTCCCTACAATGTACTTGAGAATTATCCCTGTTGTCCTCGATGGTAGAATTTCCTTCTTTTTAAAGGTTGAACAGTCACTGCCATGGCAAGATCTCTATAAAGCTGGATATTAGAGATAGGCTGTGTAAATCACTCACTTCTCTGTACTTCCCCCCTCAATATAATAATTAATCAAATTTGTTACTATAAAGATTAAAGTATGAAATACTTTGCTTTGTGTTCCCACACAACATTCTTTTGAAGAAGGTAGTTAATAGATACTAAAATAAGTTGGCGTTGAGGGCTGGGAAAAATACAGTTGTAGATTAAAATGTATGTTCCGTCTTCTGAATGTAGAAGTTGTACTTTAAATTTATATCATGAAAAAAATTCCTTTAGAATTTATTTAAAACAATTAGTCTAAGATTTTATTTTAGTGAGTGCATTGTTTTTCTCAATTTAGTTAACCTGTGGCACTTTGAAGTACATCTAGATGGCTTGATTTTTCAAGGTGCTTCTTTACACAGGAACATATTGTTTTCTAGCATAATGCATTTTCCTAGATAATGCCTGTTACATTATTTGAGAGTTTACCCAAGGTGTCAGGGCTGATAGATAGAAAAGATAAAGTAGATTACACACCAGATGAAATCAATAAATGCATAAACAAAATCACCTTTAGAAACTAAGCAGATTCTTTGATGTTTTCCTGTTTAATTTGCATTACAGCTTTGATAGGATGAAGTTTTCCTTCTGGCACTTAACTGTTTCAATAATCTTTACACTTCAGAAAAGAACAAAGAATTTACTAAGTCTATGAAATAAAATTGTTTCACTTTTCATGCACTTTCATTCTTTTTGAATGTGAGTGTTATTGATTATAGTAGATAAACATTAAGTCACAAAGCAGTTTATACATGAGTGCAGTAATTCTTCATTCTGTTTATTGAGGGCAGGTTTGAAATTGAAATGCCATATACCATTATAAGCAACCAGTAGCTTCTATACAGGGCAGCCAAGAATAGTTTACTAGGATTAATGTCATGGAAACGCATAGAAAAGCAAATGACCCTATTTTTAATGTTCATACAGAGATTTCTTTAACTGAAATACCGAATAGTTTCTTTGGTGTGAAAAACTATAATAGTACACAGGATCCTAATGAGATAATTAATAATGTGAAATAGAAAGTAAAGGGCTAAAGGTGTAGGGAAAGTGGGAAGGGTGGGGGAAAGGTAATAAGGGAGAGGAAAAAAATATGAGAAACTGAAAAAATGGAAATAAAGTGTTTGTAAATGGGGAGGGGAGGAGGGGGTGAAGGGAGGGCAGGGACAAGGGGAAAAAATGAGAATCAAGACCTATTATGTAAAGGTACAGAATCCCAATGATGAATGTAATTATTGTATACCTAGATTGTACCAATAAACTCAATAAAAGGAAAAAAAAGAAAAAAGAAAAGCAAATGAAACCCTGGTGTTACACATATTTATTTTTATACCTATGAACTTGTAGATGAGTTAAAATATTAGTTCTTATTCAATAATATGAATAATAATTATACTGATGGTAATATTACATTAATTACAATTCCTGCTACTTCATAAATTTAGTAAGAGACTGAAGTTAAGGCTTTATCTATTGATTCTCTGGGCCCATAATATTATATTTATTTAATCAGCATAAATCTAGAAAAGTTAAGCAAATCATAAACAAACTGTGGTCAATGAGATTTGATATGAATTTTTTTTTTGATCCCTTAGGAAGTGCTTTATTTTACCCAGACTGGTTCACTGAAAAGGTTAATGATGTATTTCTCTACACAGAGGATATATGACTAAACTGGAGAAGCAGAATATTATTTCAACTATGATTATGCAAATTTGAGGGAAGGCAAAGAAAATATGTGTTAAAAAGTATCGAGGTAAAAAATAATCCTGGGTTCTCAATAGCAATTTAGTTATAATATTTATTTATTAAAATAATTAGTTTTACTAGTACACATATACAGTACATAATGATTACACTCATTATGGGGAGTTCGTGCATATACATAAACACATCTTAATTCTTTTTATGTCCTTTTCCCCTCCTCTTCTTTCCCCCTTCTAAATGAAGAATTAAACCTAGCTTTTTACTTGTTTGGATAAAATTTGATAATGTTTTATAATATTCATACTTAAGGAAATTTTCTGAAATCTAGAGATTAACATTACATTTAGTGATCAATAAATATTTCTCTCAAAATATCATAATAATCAGACTGCAAATAGAGCTTATAGACATGTGATCTATTAGTGTGTACTAGAAGAAGAGCCAGGATATGGGGATTATAAGTGAATTTTAGAAAAATTTTTTATGAACTGTTCCTGAACTTGGAAAAAGTATTATTATCTCTGTACGTAATATTTGAAAATGAGTACAATAATATTTTCCATGTTTAATGAGGTTTATTGGTGTTTCAAATGGACTCCATAAAAAGGTGAAAATATAAGCTATGGTGCAAATTCATAACCCCAGCACTATAGGAGGCTGACAGAGAAAGATCTTAAGTTCACTTTAGTGTGATCTTGTCTCGAAAATCAGTGAAATTGGGCCAAGGATTTATCTCAGTCGTGCCACAACTGCCTCACAAGCACAAAGTCCCCTGAGTTCAATCTTGGTACCACAAAAGACTGAAAAAAAAAAAAAAAGAAAGAAAAAAAATAAAAGAAAAGAAAAAGAAATGTCAGCAATAAATCTTGAAATGATGATACAGATGTAGATATGATGATTGTGCATAGGATTATGGAGACATTGCACGAATTCTAGCAGAGCTATGTTAGAAATTACTGAGATAAAGGAGAACACATTATAGAGGGGAAATTCCCAGAACAGCATTCCATTTTGTTATAGATTGGATGTTTGTGTCATTTTTTAATTCCTAAACACCAGTGTGTGATATTTAAAGGCAGGGTATCCAAGACAATCCAAGTTGACTGAGTAGAATATAGGCTAACTGGCTTCTAAAAAAAGGAAACAAGAAAATTACATCTTTGTCGCTCTATGTGTTCACACTGGGAATGTAGAAGTTGGACTTTTGTAAACCAGTGAGACAGTGCTGAGTAGGAAACAAGTAAGCCAGAACAGGCCCTTGAGCTTTCTACTCTCTCGCCCTCCTCTGCCCAGAACTGTAAGAAATGAATCTTTGTTTAAGACGAGTAGTCCATGGTATTTTGTTTCAGCTGCCTGAGTATACTAATGCAATTACCCATTAGCAGCAAATAGGAACCTAAAGGAAAAGGAAAAGTGAGAGAATGAAATTAAGTTTGGAAATTCAGTCAGGCTGGAAGGAAACAAGCAAAAATAAAATGTGAGGAGTAAGAAATTATAGAATGAGAAATTTAATGTTGCTTAGATTCTCATAGAAGAGAGAAAAATTGAACACGAACTTTGCAGTATTTATGAGTGTCAAAGAGTGTGGGGCCAATTCTCTGGCACATTTGGGTAGAGTTTATCATGATAAATCAAAGCAAAGCAGGGGGAAGTATTTGTATCAATTGCAACCCCTGGAAAGAAAAACTATTTTCTCCTTTATAGCAAGCATAGATAATTATATTAAGCTGTTTTGGAAAACACATAAATCACTTATAAATTACATAAAAATATTTCATATATTTATATTGGAATATTATTTGTTTTATTTTACCAAAGAAGGTTTCATATTTTAGAAAGCTTCAACTATACTGTTTATGACACACACACACACACACACACACACAGGTTCCAAAACTAGTTATTTATGTAGTTTGTATAGTTTAGTTCAAGTTTGGTTTTTGAAGGTTTCAAGTTGTTTCAGGATTAATAGTGTATTCATTCTATGCCAACACAATAGGACTTACTATACTTGAAATGGCTTAAGGGTACTAAAGTAAATCAAGGTGATAAAGTAATATAAATCAAGTCAGGAGAAAAAAGAGAAAATTGTGGAACTGTATCATGTGATAGAGCTATGAGTATAAAGTAAGGGAGAAATCAGTAACTATTTTTCTTTTTCCTTAATCACGTCACCTAAATTCTTTTTTACATGAACAACTTAGTGTTCTCCATCCTCTTTTGCCACAGAAAGAATTGGGTAGTGCTTCCTTTATCCTTTATAGGAAGAAAACAGAACACATACATGAAATCTTTTCTAATTTTTGCAGCATTATAAGGATGTGAGATGGTGTATTTTTTCCTGAAATGACTTTGTGATATATTTAGTGGCAATACTAAAGGTTCTGTTCATTTCTTTAGCGTGAAATAGTTGCGAGTATAAAATGCTATTCATATAGTACCCAGACAGTGATAGTGTAATATTTTGGTGTTACAGAAAAAAGGCAAAGTATTTGAGATTTTACTAGAGATCATACATAAGAAATAGAATTCTGGCAACATGACTGTGGAGACAACTGTCTGACAGTTACAATCCACAGCAGCCGAAAAGTATTACAGTTCATTAGAGGGCAGTCATTGATTTGCTGTAAATGTGACTCAAAAATCATTTGAGTACAAATGTGAAGACAGGTTAGAAGACAAAGGCATAGTTGTGCATTCACTCAAAGAGGAGTTTGTGTTGATGCTACAGGGAAAAGGTAGGATATAATGCAGTATAAGTACTGGGGAAAAAAAAGATGATAATACTTGCTATGGAAACTATGCTGTAGAGGTGCAAAAAACAATGCCTTAAATTTTTTTTTCTTGTATGAATACCTTAAAGGACTTCTGCAAATTTTCAACACCCAAATGATTGAAATTGTAGGATGCTCATATTTTTACACTTATTTTGTTTTCTCCCTCTATATTCAGTTCTGTCTCCTCCTCCTCCTCCTCCTCCTCCTCCTCCTCATTTTTCCTCTTCTTCTCCTCTTCTTTGTCCCTTTTCATCTTCTCTTTCCTTTCTACATATGCTCTCTTACTTGGACAGAAGAGAATGTTTTTCTTTGCTACTCACTTTTAGTTTTTCTTTTGCAATCAGCATTCTCAGGATCAGTAACCTCATTAGTGGTAAAATTCACCCCAACACTGCCATATGGGATTTGAAGATATTTTTCTATAGTGCTGAAAATCAAAATCTTCATTTCAACAGAAGCATTAGCTGTGTTGGCATGAGAAAAGCATTCTGTAGGGCCTTAATGAGTCATGTAATATTAGAATATTCAACTAAAGTGTACTTTAAAGTGTGATTATCACTCCAAACAATTCAATTAAAATGGATAAAAGGTTTGAAGAGTTATTTCACAACAGAAGATTCATAAATGGACTATCACTAGTCATCAAAAAACTATAATTTAAAAAAAAACCACAATGAGATAGTACTATACACTAAAATAGCAAGAATTAAAGACCTGGCAATATCACGTTTTGGCAAGAATGTGGTATAACCAAACTCATACAGTGCTTGTGGAAATACTGTCACATCCACCTTGGAAAATAGTATAGCTATATTTTTATAAAGTGAAATAAAAACTTACACCACCAACCATCCTACTCCTCTTTATTTTGCACAAGGAAAAAAAAAGATTTGTCTATTATGTAAGTATTTACAATAGTATTATTTATGATAATTAAAATAAAAATGGAAATAATCCAAATGTCCATTAACTAGTAAATCAGTAAACAAATGGTGGCATATTGCTACCATGTCATGCTACTAAGCAGTAAAATGGGAGCTATTAGCATTCACAAGAATGACTAATTCTTGAAACACTGTAAGTGAAAATAACTACAAAGGACTACATCCAATGTGATTCATTCACATGAATTTCTGGTGCAAACTTATGATGAAAAGGAAACAGGTGGTTACCTGGGGATTGAGTTTGGGAAAGGACATGATCAACAAAGAGTGATGAGGAACCTATTTATTTACTTATTTATTTTGATGGAAACCCTTTGTAAGACCCTGAAACTGTTCCCTACATCTTTCATAGTGAGGGCTAAATGAAAATATACAATTATAAAAATTTCCTAAAACTGTGTACTTCACTTAAATGTGTAAATACAACTTATTTAAAAGTTATAAGATAGATTTGAATTTTACTCTTGTCTACTTTTATTTTTGTGGTTCTATGTTATAACTTTTCTGATTTTTCTCTATGAAATGTGGAGGATGATATCTATATTCCACAGGGGTTGTGCTGATGAGCATAATATGTGAAGGACTTAGAACTGTGGCAGTCACATCAATTTTATATATTGAGAAAATGAAAATGGTTACTTTTATTAGCAAGAGAAACACATCTTGGTTTACAGGAGAAAACACTAAATTGTTTTGCATATCAAATTATTTGCTCATAAAACCCAAAGCATTTCCACATTCATGAATTAAATAAGAAGATTATTTAAAGGCTCTTTAAAGTGTAATTATTTTTAAAAGCTTAAATTTTACCAGGAGTTTTTGAAAACTAAATGCATTAGATGGCTACCTATGAATTCTTGAAGTTATTAGACTCTAAGTTGTTTGTCTTTACAAAGATAAAAGTGACCACTACACAACACGGAAAACAACAAAACAATGGAACAAAAAATGGAGAATGTTAATTCAGCATTGTAGCCCGTGGAAACATTTTCTCTTGGACACTGATGAAAAAGTTATCATTACTTCTGCTTTTGGCAGTAATGAGTCATGATACTGGTTTTTTTATTATTATTATTATACGCGTATCTGATTTTGTGGCTCTTTACAGCTGTTATATTTTTTAATAAAGTAAAGGTTTATAAGTTTCATGCAGTAAATCTATCAGTGAGCATGCGCTCACTTCATGTCTTTGCATCACACTTTGTTAATTCTCAAAATATTTCTCACTTTTTCATTATTATTATATATTTTACTGTGATCAGCGATCGTTCATGTTACTCTTGTAATTGTTCGCGGTGCCACTAACACTATCCATGTAAGACAGGGAACTTTATTGGTAATTGTATGTATTCTGTCTGCTACACCAACTGGCCCAACTCCAATCTCTTTCTCTTTTTGGAGCTTTTCATGCTCTGAGCACAGTATTGAAATTAGACCAAATTAATTCCACAGTAGAATGTGAGAGTGTAAGTGAAAAGGAGAGTCACTGATCTCCCATTTGACACAAAAAGCTACAAATTATTAATCTTAGTGAGAAAGATACGTTGTAATCCAAGACAGGTCCAAAGCCAGCTCTCTTGCATAATACAGCTAAGTAGTGCATGTAATGGAAAAGTTCTAGAAAAAAATTAAGTGCTACTCCAGTGAACACACAAATGATAATAAAATGAAATAGCTTTACTGCTGATACCGAGAATATTTTAGTTGTTTTGATAGAAGCTTAAGTCAGGCTCAACTTTTTAATGCTTAGCCGAAGTCTAATCTAGAGCAAGATCATAACTTTCTTCAGTTCTAAGAAGGCTGAGAAATTTGAGGAAGATGTACAATGAAATTCTCAAGTTAGCAGAGATTGGTTTATGAGCTTTAAGGAGAGAAGTCATCTTCATGACATGGTGCAAGGAGCAAGTAAGTACTGGTCTGGAAGTTCCAGCGAGTTACCTAGAAGATCTACCTAAGTGCCTTTGTGCGTATGGGTATACAAAAATTTCAGCATTGATGAAGCAGCCTTCTACCACAGGAAGGTGCCTCCCAGGGTTTTCCTAGCTAGAAGGAAGTCAGTAAGTCAGTGCTAGTCTGCAAAGCTTCAAAAGACGGACTTACTTTTCCTAGGAGCGAATGTATCAAGTGTTTTAAAGAATTGAAGCCAATGTTTATTTCCCTTTCTGAAAATCCTAGGACCCTTAAGAATTATATCAAATCTCCTGTGCTAATAAGCTATAAATGGAACCAAAAGCCTGAAAGAAAACACATGTGTTCACAGTGGGGATTACTGAATACTTTAAACTCGCTTCAGTCTTACTGCTCAAAATTTTTTTCTTTGAAAACAGTTCTGCTTCATGATATTGAACTGGGTCAGCAAAGAACTCCGATGGAAATATATAATAGGATTATTAGTATTTTTATTTGTCCTAATACAATATCCACTTTGCAGTTCAGGCAGCAAGGAATAATTTCAGTCTTCATGTGTTATTTTCTAAGAAGTCAATTTTGTAAATCTATAGCTGCCATAGATTGTGATTTCTAAACTAAAAGCCTCCTGAAAAGGATTCGCTAATCCTGATTAAGACCATTTGTGATTCACAGGGAGAAAAATGTTAACATAAATAGGAATGGGAGGAAGTTGACTGCAACTGTCATGAATGACACAGAATGGTTCAGTTTAGCTCAGTGGCAGAGCATGTGCTGTGGGTTCAAGCCTCACTACTACACAAGGGAATAAAGAGAGCAGTGTGAAAAGTAAGTAGATATGGAGATCATGGTGGAAATAGTGAAAGAAGTAGGACGAGAAGTGAAGCCTGAGGGTGTGACAGAATAGCTGCAGTATCCTGAAAAAAACATGGATGGATAATCATTTGCTCTTCACAAGCAAAGAAAGACATTGTTTGGGATGGAATCTGGTCCTGGTGAGGAAGCATGGTCATTGTTGAATGACAATACAAAGTCTAGAATATTACGTAGATTTAGTTGATAAAATACAAATAGAGTTTGGATTGAGTCTAATTTTGTTAGAGGACTTAGTGTGCGAAAATGCTATCCAAAAGCAGGTCATGCCTGAGAGAAATTTCTGTATGTGTGCAAAGGAGAAGTCAAGCCATGCAGAGAACTTTATTTTTGCTTTTTTAAAAGAAATTCCAGCACGTACCCAGCCCTGGGCAACCACTATCCTAATCAGTCATTAACAATCAGCACTGATGCAAGAATTCCCATTAACAAGATTCTAACACTATAAAATATACTAAATTATTTGATCCACATGTTATGTAGCTCAGTTCTTTAAAGGATAAGTCACAAAGCAGCCTTTGCAATGTGTTAAATTGAATACTTCAATATTTAAATTAATAGTTAATTGGATATTAATACTTGGTAAACATAATTGACTCTAAGAGGTAAGGAGAGATTACCAGAAAGTGTTTATAATTATTCCTTATTATGGAAGAAGTCTCCCTAATTCTAGACCACTGGTGGTGAACCTATAGGCATACGTGCTGCATGGGGCATGCAGAGTGCTCTCTGTCAGTGTGCAAGCCAGGTTGTCCCAGTCTAAGTCTGACAAATTATCAGCGTGAACACAACAAAGATCACATTAGTTGTGCAAAAGCACACCAGATGCAAACTTTTACCTTTCAATAAAAAGTTGTTTGTATCATTGGAAGCTCTATTATTGTGTTTCTCTTTTAAGACAAAATATTTTAATGTGAGTTTTTGTTTTGTTTTGTTTTTTTAAACTAAAACCTCAGTATTCAGGTTTAAAAGCCATGCTGGCACTTGGTGATAAATAAGAAGTGGATTTTGGGCTGCAGTTGGGTACTCTGTCTCTAAAAGGTTTGCCATTACTGTTCTAGATAATACAACAAAAATTGAATTAATAGTGCTATGCTAAGTTTATCTCAGTCACATCTTGGTTAGGAATTATTTCTCATGACTGCATTAATTCATAGGTTTTCATACTAAAATTTTTCATCATTTGGAATTTTTTTTATTTTCCAATAGCTTCACCCTTCACTTCTTTTTTTTATTGCACGTTCTAAATATTTATCTCTGGTTGTCCCAGTAATTTAGAGGTGTTTTACTTTCTTATTCTTAAAGATAAAGCTAATTTATCTGTTATGCTTACTTCATTTTCTATATCAGGCTTTAAAATGAAGAGGAAGTGTGGGAATTATGCATAATGATGATTTTTATCATTTTTTTCCAATTTGGTGTTTGAGTAAATAAAAGGTAATATAATTTCCAAAATATATGATTCCACTTCTCTAGGAATTTAAGAGACTTGAATTGATTTTGTTTTAAGTAGAATATTTTTCTTTTCATCAGTAATACAGTAATTTGGTGAAACTGTATTCAACAAATACATTCCATTTTAAAAACTAAATGCTGTTTCTCACAAAACATTAGTGGGAAATAAACAAATTCATTGCTGGAAAAGGTAAAATAAGATTTGCTAACTCATTTGTGGCTGCTAGACATATAACATATTACACAGATCATATTAACAATCTGAATTTACACCTAGAAGATGTATGAATATTCTTTTTTCTCTCCCTCTCTCAGTGTTATATTGATCTGGCTGATTTTTAATTCATTTTACGTTCCATTCTGTATTATATTTAAATATATTTTCATGGTTTATTATGTTCATTTGGATTTACTCTTCTGAAAATTAGTTATTCATGTATACTGTCAACTTGCTCTTGCTTCACTTGCCTTTACTATGAAGTAATGAATTTTTCCTTATCCTAGCTTTCAACTTTTCATTTTTGTCAACTGTTTACGAACATATTTTTCCCAGAATAACCTCACTATGACCTTATTCATTATGGAAGTTGTCTTTGGTCCAAATGTGGTCCTGTAGAGCACCAAAAGCTGTGCCTTCTGTGATTTCTTGAATGTATTGGACACTTGAAAGTTGGAAGTTGATCATGGAGCAGTTTGCCTAATGTACCTTTGGGTATTTTCTAATTCACACAATAATGAGCTGAGAAGAGAAGCATATCTATAGTGCCCTCCCCAGTCTGATCTATGTATATATTTATATCTATGAAATTTCAAAAAATCCCATAAATTTATAAATAAAAATGTTTCTCTATAAAGCTAATAAAAATGGGTGATGGGATGCGAAATAGCTAATACTGTATAATAGTGCACAAATATAGCAGGGTAAATGTGAAAATGATAAAGGATATATTTATTAACTTCTCTGTTTTGTATGTATTATCTATGCCTTGTAGTTTAATGCTGTTCATGAAGGCACTTTATAAATACAATCAGTCTGACTGTGATACATTCATGATACATTTGAGTAGCAGAATGAACCCAATCAGATGCATGTCCTGAGAGGGTGGTAGTTGGACCCAGAGAATTAGTATCAAATATGTGACAAGTTGTCAAGTACTGAATATATTTGGAAATAGCAGGGGCAAGACTTACTAAAGAAATTGGAAATGTGTTGTGAGAGCAAAAGATGACACCAACATTGTTTTAATATCTGAGAAAATATAGTTAACCGTAAGTGAAATAGAAAAAGTAAAAAATGAGCAGAAGGTAAGAGTGGGAACCAGAGTTGAGGAGAATCATTGTATATATGTTAAAACTGACTTACTTTCTAAATACTGTGATCAAGGAAATTGGGTTTAGGTGGGGTGATTAAAATATAATTAATATTTAAAAGTAAAACAATACATTGCAGTAAGACACAATGCCACAAATCTCCCACAAAATACTTTCCTTACTTTGAATACACATCCCACCATGCTTGCCACTTTCTGAGGCAGTTCTGAAGTGCTCTTTTTGTCTTTATCTGCATCATCATGGCTGAACTGATGCATTGACTTGATTAAAAGCTATTACATTTCATTATTTTCACTTTAGGGAACATCAGAAGTTTCACAGTGATACGGCCAGTGAATAAGGTGGATGAGTACACATTGGAATGTTTCTATAAGCCTGACTTTCCGTTGGATGGTAGTAGGAAATAGCATTCTCTGTATTTTTAAATTAATATTATTGGTACTTTTTAGGTATACAGTACAGTTACATTCATCATTGGGAGTGATGCATAATGTATCTCGGTTCTTATTTTTTTCCCATACCCCTTGGCCTCCTTTCATCCCCCCCTACTCTTAATTATTTACAAATTTTTGTTTCCATTTTTTTCCTTTTCTCATATATTTTCTTTTCCATTCTTTCTTTTCCCTCTACCTTTTCCACTTCCCCTACTCCTCTAGACCTTTCCTTCATACTTCACATTATACAATTTGAACTTTATTGGCACTTTTAGATATTACCCCAGAGAAACTATTCAGTATTTACACATGTGTGCCCTGTTTATTTCACTTAGGAATATGGCTTCAATCCTATAAATGGCTCTAGTTTCTCATTCTTTGTGGCTGAGCAAGCAACTCCATTTTATAGAAAAGCACATCTTCTTTAATTAATGGGCAATTGGGCTATTTCCAAGTTTTAGCTATGACAAACTGTGTTACTGTAAACATGGGTGTGCATATATCACTGTGGTATGATTCTTTTAATTATTTTGCACAGATAGCTAGCAGAGGGATAGCTGGGTCAAACTGGACCTCTAAACCTAGATTTTTTGAGGCATTTCCATATGTATTTCCACAGTGGTTGCAACGGTCTATACTCCCATCAACAACAGACATGGGTTCCTTTCTCCCCACAATCTCATCAGCATTTGTTGTTGGTTAATTTCTTGATAGCAGCCATTCTTTCTTGGGAGAGGAGGAATCTCAGTGTTATTCTCATCTCCATCTCTTGAATGAGCATTGATGTTGAATATTTTTTCATATATTTATTTGCTGCTTTTATTTGTTTGTCTGAGAAATGTTTGTTCATTTCATATGCCCATTTTTAATCATCATTATATTTAGGGGGTGTCTGATTTTTTAAGTGCTTTATATATTCTAGATAGTAGACCATTGTCTGAGGTAATAGCTGGTAATTTTTTTTTTCACATTGTAGGTTGCTTCTGAGATCTCTTGGTGGGTTCTCTTGCAGTGCAGAAGCTTTTTAGTAGATGAGATCCAAGTTGTTGATTCTTTGTCCTAGTACCTGTGTTATTGAGGATTTCTTCCTAAAGTCTTTTCCTATGCCAGTGTTTTTGAGAGATCTACCTAATATATATTCCAGGAAGTTGCCTTGCTAGATGGATTTGCTCTATTGGGCCTCCTGTAGTTGTGACCTTCATTTTGTTTTTCCAGTATATTTTTTAGTATTGTTTGGAGTGCTGGCTTGGTATTTATGAAGTTTCTCAGGTGTTTTTTGTCATGGAAGTATCTTATTTCCCCATCAGTTCTGAAAGGTAGTTTTGTAGGATACATCATTCTAGGTTGGAGGTTGTTTTCTTTTTGGGCTTAAAATATATCACTCCAGGCTCTCCTGACTTGAGGGTTTGTGTTGAAAAGTCTGCTGTGATTCTGATGGGCTTTCCTTTGCATGTGATTTGTTTGTTTTCTCTAACTTTTTATAGTGTCTTGTTCTTCTGTTTGGTTTCTGGGATCTTGATTATTATATGTGTATGTGTAGTTTTTTTTTTTTTATCATGGCTAGTTGGAGTCCTATATGCCTCACTTATCCATATGTGAAATTCTTTTGCTCTGTTTGGGGAGTTTACTGTCATTACTTTTTTGAACATTTTTTATGCTATTTGTACTTTCTCCTCCTTTTTCATGGACTCCTATCAATCTTACATTATTCTTTGCATCATCTACGAACTATTGGATTGATTTCTCATGGTCACTATTTTTAAGAGATCTCTCTTTTCATAGTCACTGACTGACATTTTGTCTTCTATATCTTATACTCTGTCTTCTTCTTGGGTCTGTCTGTTTTGTATACTTTCAATAGATTTTTTTCTTATCTCCTTGATATCTGTTTGAATCCATTTCAAGGATTCCAATTTTTTTCCCATGTTGGGCATTTATGGCTTCTATCAGGGTCCTGAACTCATCTTTTTAAAATCTCTTTCTGTTCTAACTATATCTTTCATTCTGCTCACTTTCTCTGCAGTTATTGGGAGATAGTTTCTATTTTGAATATTTCTAGGGCCTCCTTCATCTGTCTTGGTACTTCCTGTGGTATAATTTCATGGTTTCCTGGTGGTTGATTATCCATCTCATTTCCCCCATTATTTGTCTTTCAGGAGCTGGGAGTCTGTGTTTGTGTCTTGCTTAACTGCTTTCTCATTTCTATTTTTGTTGTTGGTACTGTCATTGGTTTAATTCTTGGGTTAATACTTCAAACTTCTAGATATACCTGGTCTTTAGGTTTTGAGTCTCTAATGATTCTGAGACATTCTCATTTTTGTAATACCAGGAAGGACAACTGATTAGATCAATCACAATACCTTAGCCAATGTGATATAATCAGCAACACAATAGCATCAAGCACAGTTAAGAAAATGACAATTTGTTGTAGTTGTTAATCTATCACTTTTAACCATGTGAATTAAATCAAAACCAAGGACCAGCCCAAAACATGTTCATACTGAATAAACTTTTCAATATAGCAACTTTACCCTTCAGTATGGAGACTTAGCAGTAGTTGGGGAGAGAGAGAGAGAAATAGGTAGAAGGATAGTTGAATGTTACAAGTGAGGCCAGATGATTACAGAAAGATCATCCAAACTCTAGAAAATTGTTGAAGACAAGAGGGAAAGATACAATGAAAGCACAAAGACAAGAATAGAACAACCTAAGCTAGAAACTGTACTCACTCTTCTCTGAAACTAATGACAATTGAGAGAAGGAAGAAGAGAGAAGAAATTAAAAAGAAAGAAGAAATCCAATTTAAGGCAGGAACAGGAACAAAAAGTGAGATGAACAATGAGAGACAGCAACAGATTGAGCAGGAAAGAGAAACAAAATGGAAAAAAGAAAAAAAAGAAGAAAGAAAAAAAAAAGAATTTGAAGAGAGTAGGAAAAACAAAAATTAAAAATGAGAGGAAAAGAAAGAAAAAAATAATAATTTTAAAAATAAAAAATAAAAATGAAGGGCCACCTCCTGGGTATGTCTCTGCTGTCACAATAGACAGTGTTGTCAGCACTGTGAAGAAATAAATCAGTCTCAGTGCGCCAGCTACAGACCTCTGAGATTCAAGCTGATTTCTGGCTGCAAGGCCTTGGTTGAGCTCCCTGACCTCCTAAAGGGTTTAACTCTGCAATGCTCTAATGCAGGTTCCAGCTGCTCTTCCCCCGAGGATAGTCCAGATTCTGATGGGAGGTGGTGATCCCTTAAACTCACCAACCACAGAAGTCTGGTGTGCCTTTACTACACAGATTATCTTCACTTTTCCACTGGGCTTCAATTTTCATTAAGGAACCTGAGAGAGGCCCTCTTTCTTGTATTCACACCTGCTCTATCTTCTGGAGCTCAAGACAATGGCCTTTATGACACCCTGTGCCTCTGTGATGTGGATCTAGGGGCCTACACAACCAGAAGGCCAGAGTTGTGGGGTAGTGAGCAGGAAGCCCTGAGCTGCTCCTGCGTGCATGCAGTGTGGCTCCACTCCTCACTGGTCTGTGCTGCTTGGAGGCCCAGGGCACTGGGGGTCACACTGTATTTTTTATTACAACTTACAAAGACACTCACTAAAGAGGACTTCCAGAACTGCTTCAGAAAGTTCCAAGAATGATAGAATAAATATGTTCAAATTGAGGGGTATATTTTGAGGGGGCTTAATGGTAATGTGCCTTTGAGTGTAGTTTTTATTTTTAACTTAAACATTCACTACATAAGTTGATCACACTTCACATAGGACTGGAAATTGGTGGAAGGGTTATAGGTGGGAGAACACATGTGAAAGTTCACAGTGCATGGATGTGAAAACACATATACCTACTTTTTGCATAAATGTTTAGAATATTTTCTGAATTACTTTGGGGCATAGCCCTTATGCATTTTTTTCTTTCAGTTTTTATAGTACTTTATACTATAGGACAAGATTAACTTCTGCCATTATGGAAGTCATTTTAGAAACATCTGAGGATAACAACAAGGCTAGACATAAGAATTACAGATAAAGAGTCTTAGCATATTCCTAGTGATAGAGTTACAGTGGATTGAAAGAAAAGATTGTGGCAAAAGCTTGTTTAGAGACATTTTTCTCTAGTTTTAATGCATTTTTCTATACATTACTACAGAATGTTGACTATAACATAGATTAACTTTCATCATATAAAATGATAGTTCTTTTAGAATCCATTGACTATTAAGATCAAGGGCAAATGATATTTTAGAATTTTCTGAAAATTATATCACTGTCATCTAATTTCAGTGTTCAACTGTGTTGCTGAATTAGTAAAATTTATTTGCCTATTAGGCATTGAGGAAAAATGATGATTATAGAATTAAAATTATAGAGGGGTGATTCCTACCTGAATACACTGTTGAAGCATTTTCAAATGTATTTCATAATAGCTCATGCACAAGGAAGTTTTGTGAGAATTTGATAATGAGTGGCTGTGAAATGTTTTAAGAGGACATTATAAATAAGAATGTCACTGAGCGCGGTTGGTTGGGGGGACCCTCTTCCTTCAGCTGCATTCAGGTGAGGTGAATCAGAAACCCTCATAAAACTCTCATGTCCTGTTGAAAATCCAAAGGCATCTACATATTACTTCTCATCTAATTAGTTTTAAAATACTTTGTTACAATCCCATTAGTCTCTTATGTTCCAGAGCCCATCCTTAAAGATACATTTGAAAATTTGTTCATCATTTTCCATCTTCAAATAAGAGGCAGTTGCTTTGCCTTTTTTGACTGCAAGTGACATTAGAAACATTTTTTTTTTGTCTGCAAGAGACATTAGAGGAAAATAAAGCTGATGTTTCATGTGCTGAGTTAGTGGGACTTAGACAAGATTATACCCAGTTTTGCAGTAATAATGTTAAAGTACTACGATCACAATGATACAGAACAAACCAATAGTTAGGGGTAATCATCAGTAGCTAGCTTTGTAATCTTCCTATGAGCAATATAATTGCTTATCAACAAGTACTTACGAACCTCTAAGAACAGAACATTATGCTAAGTGTTCAGGGAAATGAAGTTGACTAAGTCTCTCCCCATTTTAAAGGGTATCTTATGATCTTTGATGATCCAATAGGAAATATAGAGCAGATAAATTCAACATGAAAGAGATGATAGTGAATCTGCAATTTTAAAAAGTACGAGTGGATAGTAATATTTATAATTATTCATGCAGAACAGGTGACAACTGAAAAGATGGAAAAATATGGAGAAAATGGGCATAAAAGTGTATGCAATAAATTGAATATGGAGTAACCAAAAAAACAGTTCCTTTGAAGTTTAGGACCATGTGGAAAATGACTAGTGAATAACATTAAATAGAGTAAGTGTAGGATTTAGAGTGGGATAGCAGGTTTATTTGGGTCTTATATCTGAAGAAACACCCAAAGGCTTTTGGAACAATAATACAATGCTTATGAAGTAGAGTCTTAGGAAGTTTAAATGTAGTGAAAGTGACAGTCAATGGGTAGGAGTTAGAAGAGGGCTCCAGGCAGACAGCCAGCTGGGGAGAGCAAATCAACATTCAAGATGAGGGTTAGTGAAAATGCCGAGGAAGGGAAAGCAAGAGGAAGATGAAGGCAAACTTAATATTAATAAATGAATGATTCAATTTGGAGAGAGACATATCAAAGCTGAAACTTCGAATGTAATCTGAGCAACATATTCATACCACAAGAAATTGGCATCCATAATTTTACAAAATAACTTTAGTAATTGAAGTTTATTGCAGGCATACATGGGAACATGGAATAGCGAGTGATCCCCTTACTAGTTATTTTATCTGTATAGGTCTCTGAACTTTATATAAAACCAAAGCAATTGCATCTCATCTTATGCACCATAATGTAAAATTGTCTTGTTTTTGCCAAGTTTAACATAAAGTTTCAAAGTCTTTCACTTAAATTTCCCTCTTAACGAATCCTGTACCAGCTTTGATTCATAAACTTACATATTCAAATGCATTTTACAAATAAATTTACCTTTTAAAAATTTATAAAGATCTTCACAGGGTATATTATTTTCAGATCCTACAAAACACGGTCATATGAAGGCAGCACAAGCAATGGGAATTTAGGCAGGAAGTAATAGTTGTGCTTCATCAAAAGTATCAAAAGAAGGCTGGGGATTTAGCTTAGTGGCATTGTGCCTGCCTTGCAAGTGCAAGGTCCTGAGTTTGATCACTGTTGCCAATATAACAGAAATTACTCAACAATCAAGGGCTCCTCTGGGGCTCATTCAGCACAGATAATTAAGAATAATTTGAGTTGGGAAGACAACTTAATAGGTGTGATGATGCATTTTGTTTCTGTTGATTTTGACAAATAGAATATAAGAAGCTTGTCTTGATTTACTAGAGGGTAACACCGCACAGAAACATGTGAGAAAGGCCATAGCGGGTCATTTGTTTACTGCTGCAGTTGCCTGGCATTCAGAACTGTCTAATATGTAGGAGGTCGGTCACTGAGGCATACTCTGATTTGAAAGAGGCACTATGAGAATGGCAGCAGAGCAGCACAAGGCCTGAAATGGAATCTTACCATGTTTTTCATTTGAATTTGGCACTTTAATTCTGGAAACTTTGCAATTTGGATATGGCCCAAAGACAGAGATATTGACAAGACTGATTCAAGGGATACTTTTAATATATCTAAATGTGTATTTGCTGAGGGAAGTAGTATTTCTTTTCATGAAAAAAGTGTGCTTTGATACTTCCATACTTATGAGTCTATGCATTTTCTTTTTCAAAAGATTATCAATAGTATTTGTGCTCTCCTACATATTATACTAAATTTTTTCCTTCTTCGTGGCTTCTTATAAAGTATGCAAACATCCTTATCCCTTAATCCCTGCACTCTGGGAGGTTGAGACAGGATGATCACAAGTTTGGCACCAGCAAGGGCAGTTTAATGGCTTTAGTAAGACCCTTTCTCAAAAAAATAAAAATTAAATTTTAAAAAGACCGAAGATGTAATTCAGTGTAAAGACCCTGGGTCCTTTTTTGGTCACTTTCGCTGTGTCCCAGTCCTCCATTACTCTGACAAAATATCTAAGATAATCAACTTATAAGCATGTTTTCAGATGTCTTTGTCCATGGTCACTTGGCCATGTTGCCTGGGGACCATGGTGGGGCAGAACATCGCGATGGAGAATGTGTGCTTAATAACGTTACAGAACTAATGGTGGCTGGAAAGCAAAGAGAGAGAGAAAGGAAGGGGCAATGCCCAAATATCTCTTTTAAGGCCACGTGCCAGTAACCCAACTTCCTTCTCCAGGCCCTACCTCCTCTCAAGTTTCCACCCATGGTGCCACAGGCTGGTAAACATGACTTCAGTGGCTTCTGAAGAAGCTTTAAAATCCAAACCTTAGCATACGAGTTTGTTCCTTCCTTAACTATTACATCTCTGACATCAGAGACAGGAAAGGAAAGTCAAACTTTGCTGCCTCCTTTTCTGGACCTCTTCCTTCAGTTTTCTTGTCAGTTGCTTTCAGATTTTTATCACTCTCGCACCACTGGGACTACACTAACCAGAGTTACTGATGACTTTACTACATATGAAACTCAGATTCTTTTCCAGGCCTCAGTTGTATTCATTTTTTTTTCATCTGGTAATACTGACCATATATTTTTTTTTAAATGCTGCTTATTCCTCTGACATTTCCAGACTCACTTCATGTGTTTATTTTTTGATTCCTATGGTTTATTCTTACGGTGTTTTCTTAGGTCACGTAATTTCTGTCTGCTTTTATAATTTGTGGTGTTTAAAATTCTTGCCATTAACATTTTTTCTTTCCTTATTTAAGATGGAAAGTCGCAATACTATAGAATTGAAAATAAATATCTAACAGACTATTCTTGCCATCTGTCACTGTGTGTAACTGACCCTCATAATCTTGGCCTCTTCCTATCCTTCATTACACATCCAGTTGCATCCAATTGAGCAATGAGTTTTATGGATTCTCTTTCCTAAATATTGTATTAGTTGTTCTCTGTTCATTTCCTGTGCCACACCCTCATTCTACTCTCTTTAAAGTAGCTTGCTGCCAGATCTCTGTGCTTTTAGTCATGCACATGTTCAATCTATCTTTTAGCCATGTTTTAAAACCCAAATATGCTCATCTTACCTTTTCACTTCAAAGGCTTTTATATGTGCCAGCATCATTTTCAGAAAATGTCTTTACATGATCAACAATTAATATCCTTCAAATTTTGGTCTTAGGATCACAGAATATATGTATGTTTGTTTGATTTTTTGTTTTTGTTTTTGTTTTGTTTTGTTTTTTTGGTACCTGAGATTGAACTCAGGTCCTTGCGCTTGCAAGCAGGACACCGAACCACTGAGCTAAATCCCCGGCCTCTATATATGTTTGTTTGAGAAAACTTACATTTTCTCAACATGCATATCCAGTACGATAAATCTGATAGTGCCAAGAACCCTTGAAAATAGATTCACAAAATCATAAGAATTTGTAATAATAGAGCACTAAGTCAACTATAATTCAGACAAAAATACTAATTTTCAGTGAAATAATATGAATTATTAAAGCACATGGAATTTGTTAGTGACAGAACAGGAACAAAAATATATCATCTAGGACTTTTGGACCTATTATTTTCTTATTGGGCAATGTGAATACATTCTACTATAAATCTGTGAAACTTGCACAGTGCTACACTGACATGCAATTTTTGGCAGCAGAAAGTACAAACTTTAATTGATCTACTTGTTTATGGTTGATAACAGCCAACTGTTTGTTTTGTTTATCTGGCTTCCATCCAGATTTCAAGCAGGAATCTCGATAGTTAAGAATCATCATGGATAACAGTTATTTTCACTGGTTTTCTTTTCTTTTGATTAACTAATAATAATTACATATATTAATGTGGTCCAGTGTGAGGTTTTAACACATGCAAACAGAATTTACTTATCTGACCAGGATATTTAGCCTTTCACTTGACTCATCATTTGTCTGGGTTTGAAAACCTTAAACTCCTCTCTTGGTGATCTTCATAGAGTATGTGATATATTATCATAAACTATTTTCACCTCACTCTGCTGTAGAGCAGCCATTTTCATGGAAAATGAGGTGATTGTATAATGGCATATAATGAGAGGAAAGGGGCACCCTCATTTCTTCCCTCCCACCATTCTCTTCCAGCAAATGACATGATCATCTCAAGGCAGAATCACCATAGAATTTTACATCTTTTAAAAATATTTATCTTTGTTCTTTTTTTTTACAGCAATGGAATTATTTGATACCATTGATATAAAAAAAATCAAAACCTGATTAGGTCTGCAGGACATAAGAAACATTAAGGAATTGTTTACATCATTTTTCAATTGTAATAATGAGCATGTGAATAGCAATGATTTTATAATAACTTTGAGAATGATTTCTTATTTGAATCAGGTTTGAAGAGAGTCATCTCCATATTTTCTTAGTATAGTGATGCATAAGATCAATACTTACTGGATTTAACTCAAACTACATGATCTTTTTTCTCTTTTGAAGTTACCTGTGTGATAGGCTGATGGGACACATGCATGTCATCAGGGCAGTGACATTTAAATAATTCTAGTGAACCATACAGTATTTATGCAATACACACACACACACACACACACACACACACACACACACACACTGCAGTTAACCCCCTTGGTTATTAGACAGCAAAAAATAGCAGAATCTTTGTGCTTTGGACATTAGAATATACTATGTAATTTGGTTGACAAATCCTTCAATATAAAGGGTTCATCTTTTGAAACAGTTAATAACCAATGAGCACAGCCCTCCTAGTGATATTTTCCTTGCAAGAATTATGCATTTTGGAAGTCACTGCTCTCCCATTTAAAATTCTAAATTAACTCATATCATAGCCATTATTGAGGAAGATGACCACCTGCCATCACCATATGTTGGATTTAATTATGAATATTTCCATTTGGAAGTTACAATAATCTCTCTGATTCTCTTATTCTATATAAGATCAAAAAAGAGGATGAAAATTCCATGAATTATTCTAAAACAATGTGTCATTATAAACACATTCACATAAAAAGGAAGGTGACTTGTAGAAAAGTTAATGTCAGTGACCTGGCAGATGGCTCAGAGTAAGAGATTTGTTCATCTCATTACACAAAGTTTTAAGATCTTTTAAAAATAATTATGCTTTATAATATAGTTTTTCAGTTCCTGCTTATAACACAGTACCCTATTGTACATTTTCATGTTTCTTTATTTGGTTTGGGATAATTTATTTAATCTTGTCTCTGTTTCCCTTTCTCTCTCCTTCCTTCCTTCCTTCCTTCCTTCCTTTCCTTCCTTCTTTCATTCTTTTGTTTCTTGATTTGGATGACATACAAAACAACCACCATTAAATAAAAATTAATTTTAGGAATAATATAAGGAAAATTTATACTTCTCATTTGACTTCCTAGTTCCCTATTAGCAGATATAATTTTCATTTTGGTTTATTCCACAATAAACACTAGTAAACACTAGTACACTCATTTAATATTCCAAATACCTTAAAGTTGATGGAGACACAGCTCATATCACTTGGTCTGTTCTTTTCATGACATAGTGAAGAGCTGAGAGCAGACCTGTCAACATAAGAGAAAGATCAAAATAGGGATAAGAATGAACCTTACCTGTTTGAAAATAATAGGAAAGAATAATTTTGGTTGGTAACACATGGGCATATGTCTTAAAAGACACTTAGGAATTTGCTGGACAGAGCCATCCTGGTGCAGATGGTTGTTGAAGAAAAGTAATTTGCTAATGTTAATAGTTTGTCCTCTGGTTAATGTGCCTCTGTCCTACTCTGTAGGAAATTGCTGAATTTAAAATTAAATCTCCATGCTCTGCCTCCCTTGAACAGAAGAAGTAGTGGATACCTTTGACCATTTGCTGTTCTGTTCCTTCATTCATATTAGAATTCATTTGAATCTCCTAATTCCCATTTTTATTTCTTCAATTTCTCAATCACTGTCACTCAAATTGTTACCATATTTCTCTGTCCTCAGATCAATAGCATTTTCTCTATGAAATCTTTATTGAAGATTAATGAAAAAACTCAAAAATATTTATAATCAGAATTTCTAAATGATTTGCTTTGCATTTTTAACATTTATTTATTTTATTGGTACGTTTTAAATATAGGGATCACACTCATCATAGGGAATCTGTACCTATATGTAATGTACTTTGATTTTTATTTTTTTCTGATTCTCCTCCTCTCTCTTCAGCCACTCTTCCCCTCCTTATTTATAAAAATCCTTGTTTCCATTTTTCTTTTTTTCTTTTACCTTCCTTTCCCTCTGCCCCTTTCCTACTTCCCCTTCCCATGACTTTTCCTAGTTTTGGCCCTCATTTACATTCTCAGTTTCTCACATCAGAGAAATAAGTGGTATTTACAAGTGTCTAATTTATTTCACTTAGTATATGTCTCTAGGTGTCTAGGCGCATCCATTTACCCTTCTCAAGTTTATTCTTCTTTATAAGTAGTCTTCTGTTGTAAAAAATAAAACCCCACATCTTTATATTTTCTTCAGTTGTTGGGCATTTGGGTTGTTTTCAAGATTTAGCTATTAAAAGGTGTGCTGCTGTAAACATGGATGTGCATATATTGTTGTGGTAAGATGCTTTTAATTCTTTTGGGATGATACCAAGAAGAGGAATAGCTGAGTCAATGGAACCTCTATTTTTAACTTTTTGAGGAATCCCCACACAGATTTCTATAGTGGTTGTATCAGTCTACACTCCCACCAACAATGAAGAAGGGTTCTTTTTGCCCCACATCCCTGTCAGCATTTGTTACTGATTGATTTCTTGATAATAGCTATTCTTTCTGGAGTGAGATGTAACCTTAGTGTTGTTTTAATTTGCATATCTCAAATGATCAGTAATGCTGAACATATTTTTTAATTTTTTCACTTGTACTTCTTCACCTAAAAAAGTGTCTATTCATTTTAGATGTCCATTTTTGAATTCAGTGTTTAAATTTAGAGAGTCTTATTTTTTGAGTTCTTTATATATTCTATATGTCAGTCTTTTGTCTAAGCATTAGCTGGCAATTTTTTTCCCACTCTGGGTTTTCTCTTCACTCTGTTAGTGGTTTCTTTTGCTGTGCAAAAGTTGTTTTTTTTTTTTTTTAAGATGATATCTCAGTTGTTGGTTCCTTGTAATATTTCCTGAACAATCAAGGTTTAATTCGTAGTCTTTGCTAATACCTATATTTTAAAGAGTTCTATTTAATATCTCTTCCAGCAGAATTAGTGTTTCTGTCCTAATATTTATATCTTTGATCCATTTCAATTTTACTTAGGTGTAAGGTGAGAAATGTGGGACTAGTTTTGGTCTTCAGCATGTGGAAAGCCAGTTTTTCCAGCCTCATTTATTTAAGAGTCTATCTTTCTCACAGTGAACTTTTTTGGCCGCTTTCTCAAATATAAGATGTCTGAGTATGTTTGAAGCTACATCTTATGATCTGTTCCACTGATCCTCAGGTTTCTTTCCTTTCTTTTAATTTTTTTATTTTTTTGCCAGTACCATGCTGTTATCACACTAGTTCTGTAGTATAATTTCAAGTCAAGGATTGTGATACTCCCTGCCTTACCTTTGTTGCCAAGAATTGTTTTTGCTATTTTAGGTCTCTTCTACCTCTAAATGAATTTTAGTTTTTTTTTCTCTCTCTAATTCTGTGAGGTATGATCTCTGTATTTTGATTGTGATTGCATTGTTTTTAATAACAATATTGAAAGTTGGGCCATTTTCACCATATGTGTTCTTCTTACTCAAAAGCAATTGATAGGTTTCCATTTTATGGTATACTATTCAAATTCCTTTCCAGAGTATAATAATTGTCAATGTGAAGGTGTTTTCCTTGATTTTTTTAGACTGACTCCTAAGTATTTCATTTTTTTCAATGTCAGTGTTTGGTGTTTTTGTTGTTTTTTTTGGCAATGACAATGTTTATTTGAAAAAGTGAGAGTGAAGGAGAAACACTCTGTGGGGCAAGCTTGGACAGAGTAAAAGGAAAAGCAAGATAAAAGTAGACCCTGGATCATGCAGAGTAGACAAGCTCCTTTTGTTGTCTGTGTCTTTTGTATTATTTAAATATCAGGGAAACCTGTAAAAACTTTTACACGCAGATACTGAGAGGCAATTCAGGAATCCCATACCTGAGGCTGACCTTGGGTCTAAAGTCCTCCTAACGAAAATCTGCTGGAGTTCTTGTGAGAGTTCATGTGCAGGGCTTTTGGGAACTGTTCTCATGTGTTCCTTTATCCAGCAGTTAACAACAGGGCATTCCCAGTTCCCCAGAAAGCCTTGCCATGCCCTAATCTCCTATCTCATTACTTTGGCTTTTTCCCCAACTTGGCTTTTCATAATGGTTCTTTTGTTTGGGCCTTGTATTGTCAATCCCTTTGTTAAATTTGTTTCTTCTCACTTCGAGGCTGTCAAAATGATGAGGAAGGAGTGAACATAAATGTGCATACCCCTTCACTCCCTCCACACTCCCTATTTACAAACACCTTTTTTCTATTTTTTCGTGTTCTCATGTTTTTCCTTTCCCCTTATTTCCTTTCCCCTACCCTTCCCACTTCCCCTACACCTTTAGCCTTTTTTTCCTATTCCACATTATCTGTTACACAATTTGGATCTTATTTACACTTTTAGTTTTTCACACCAGATAAACTATTTGGTATGCAGGTTTTTTGTTTTTGTTTTTTAAATCGTGAATTGGTGTTGAACTTTGTCAAATGTTTTTTTCTGAATCCATTGAGATGGTCATGTGGTTTCTGTCTTTGATTCTGGTGATATTGTGAATTACCTTTCTTGATTTGTGTATGTTGAACCATCTATGCATCCTGTGATGAATCATACTTGATAATGCTATATAATCTTCTTAATGATTTGGTGTATTTCATTTGCAAGTATCTTATTGAGGATTTTTCCATCTATGCTCCTTAGTTAAATTGGCCTATAGTTCTCTTTTTTGGTTAAATCCTTCTCTGGTTTTGGTATCAGGTTAATGCTTGCTCCCAGGAATGAGTTTGGGAGTATTACTTTCAATTCAATTTCACTAGAAAGCTTGAAGAATAGTGACATTAGATATTCTTTAAATTTCTTGTACAATTCATCAGGACCTGGGCTTTTCTTTGTTGGTGGGTTTTTAATTACATCTTCAATTTAATTGACTGATATCAGATTATTTAACATTTTTATATCTTCTTGATTCAGCTTTGGTAATTCATACGTATCTATGAATCTGTCCATTTCTTCTGTTTTCCACATTAGTTGAATAAAGGATTTGGAAGTGAATATTGAAGATCTGGAATTCTGAAGCCTGTTGTGATTTCACCCATTTCATTCTTTTTTGCATGAATTTGAGTCTTCTCTTTCCTTTTTTTTGAGACAAGGTTTCACTATGTAGTTGAGTTGAGACTGACCTGGAATTCACTATATAGCTCAGGCTGGTCTTGAACTCACAGTGATCCTCCTGTCTCAGCCTCCTGAGTGCTGGGATTATAGGCATGTGCCACCATGCCCAGCTTTTCTTTCCTTTTTGATAAGGTTGGATAGGAGTTTGTCAATTTTATTTAAACTTTCAAAGTACCAACTCTTTGATTAGTGATTCTTTGTTTTCTTAGTCTCAACTGCATTAATTTCTACTCTGATCTTTACAATTTCTTTCCTCATATGAGATTTGGGCTTGACTTGTTTTTCTTTTTCTTGAAGCTTGAGGTTCAGTATTAGGTTATTTGAGTGCTCTATATTTTCCTGATGGAGGAAATTACTGTTATAAATTTGTCTCTTAGGATTGCTTTCATTGAGTCCCCTACAACTAGTATGTTATATTAACATTATCATTTAATTGTAGATACTCTTCAGTTTCTTTTTTAATTTCATCAATAATCCATTGGTTTTTCAGAAAAGTGTTATTTAATTTTCATGAGTTTATATAGTTTTTGTAGTTTCTTTTACCATTGACTTCCAATTTCATTGCACTATGGTCTGATTATGTGCGTGGGATAATTTAATTCCTTTGCATTCACTTGAGCATGTTTTATGAGCAAGTATGTGATCTGTTTTGGAGAACAACCCATGCACAGCTGACAATATTTATTCTGATGTGTGGTGGAACACTTTTTAAACATCTACTAAGTACATTTGTTCACAGGTTTATTTTCATTTCTGATATTTCTTTGATCAGGCTTAGCTTGAACTTTATTTGTCAGCAAATAGAATAGATACTCTTGCTTTCTTCAGGGTTTCAGTCCCACGGAATATTGTTTTCCATCCTTTGACTTTCAGTCTATTAATTTCTTTTTTATTTAAATGTGTTTCTTATATTTAGCATATTGTTGGATCTTGTTTCTTGATCTATTGTACCAGACTACTTCTTTTGATTGGTGAATTGATACCATTTACATTGATTGTTATTACTAATTTGTATTGACTTATCCTTGTCATATTATTTTCCTGCTATTAATTCCCTGCTTTTTCCTTCTGTTTAATTTCTTGCCTTGCCTGGTAAATTCTTTGTATCAGTGTCCTTGGAATTGCAATCTTGATGATCTCTTTCTAGAGTATCCATCAGAACACTCTGCACCACTGTTTTGGTGGTCATGAATTTCTTTCAGTTGTTCTTTGTCATGGAAGTATCTTATTTCTCCATTATTTTTTTAATTGAGTATATTGGTACATTTTAGGTATACAGTACAGTTACATTCATTATTGGGATCTTGTACCTTTACATGACAGGTCTTGGTTCTCTTTTTTTTCCCTTGTCCCTGCCCTCCCTTTACCCCCTCTTCTCCTCCCATTTACAGACATTTCATTTCCATTTTTTCATTTTCTCCTATTTTTTCATTTTCCCTTATTACCTTTCCCCTACCCTTCTCCATTAATTTTGAAAGATAATTTGCAAAGTACATCAATCCAGTTTGGAGGTTATTTTCTTTTGGAGTTCAAATACTTCAAGTTCTCCTTGACTTAATGGTCTGTGTTAAGTCTACTGTGATTCTGATAGGCATTCCTTTATAAGTGATTTGTTTCTTTTCTCTAGTAGCTTTTAATATTATGTTCTGTGCTGAATTTCTGGAATCTTGACTATTTGATGCCTTGAGGCAGATTTATTTTGGTCATGACTAATTGGAATTCTATATGCTACACTCATCTCCATCTCAAACATTTGTTCTTTTCCTACTTGGCAAGTTTTATGGAATTACTCCTGTGCACATATTTTTTAATGCTGTTTGCACCATCTCCTGCTTTTTCATTGACTTCTATCAATCCTACGTCATTCTTCTTTGCATCATCTTACAGCTGTTGAATTGATTTTTCATGGTCCTGTGCTAATTTTTACAAATCTTTCCTTTTATGATTACCAACTACAATCCTATCTTCTAGATCTAATGTTTTGTACTTGCATTTGTGTATTAATCATTTGTGAATTATCAATCTCCTGGATATCTCACAGAATCTATTTCATTAATTCTATTTCTTTCCTATTTTGGGCATTTGGGGTTTCCATCATTTTCCTAAGCTTTCTTTTTTAATTAAAAAAAATCTAAGTCAAATCTAGATTCGCTGAGCAATCTTTCACTATGATTATTATCTCTTTCTTGACCTGAAAGCTTATTTCTGATCTGATTTTCTGTGTAGTCTAATCCGTACTTTTACTTCTGCTGCTACCATTTCATAAAATTCATGCAGGTGGCTTCTGATTTCTTCTATTTTTTTTCCCCTTAGACTTTTCCTGGATGAGCTGGAGGTCTGGGGTTGCATTTTGCTTTTGTATCTTGTCATTTTTTATTTTTTAATTTTAATTTTATTTTTGGGTTGATGCTTGTAAATTACTTATGATAGGTAGCTTTATCACTATTATTGAGGATTCCCTAGGAAATGTCTGCTTCTCAGAGATGCCTTCTAAGTGTAGCTGGCTCTTGGTTTTTGTGTCTGTCTCAAGACCCTACCTTCCTTCTTATGGATGAGAATTGGCCCAGCACCTAGTCTTTTTGTATTGGACTATGATAATGATTATGACACCAGACAATCACATGTGGTCAAAGGAGGACAACTGATTACGATAGGTATAATACCCTGGCTAAATTAGTGCATTTAGCAATAACAATAGCATTAACTACAACCTCGAAACTGACAAGCCATGGTAACTATTAATTTGGTATCTTTAACCATCAGTACAAGACCTCCAGTTATATAACAAAATCCAAAATAAACCAGGACCTTGTACGCAATGGATTTAACCTTAGTAGAGTGATTTTACACTGTGTGTGTGTGTGTGTTGGGGGGAGTTAAGAGGGATATGGGAAAAATAGAGAAAATAAATGAAGAGAAATATAATAGAAGCAAGGCTGAAGAACAAAAGAAGATCACACAAATTTTAGAAAACTGGAAGAGACTGGAGAGAAAAAATGTAGGAGAAAGCAAGAGAATAAAAAAAAAAAAGGAAGACTAGAAACAATATTCACTTACACAAAAAAAGCCAAAACGCAAACAAACCCAAGTAATAACAGTAGAGAAGAGAGAAAACAGAGGATGAAGAAAAACAAACAAACAAACAATAAAATTTAAAACCTAGACAACATAAAAAAGAAAAAGAGACAGACAACGGAAAACCAAATAAACAAACAACAGCAACAAAAATGAAATTCCTCTGGTGTCCACAGCTCTGTGGTAATATCCAAGTCAGAGCCCAGATCTGTGCTGGGTGCAAAGCTGATCTTGGCCTCTGGACGTGGGGACTGGTGCTAGTGTCTTCAGACAGCAACTCTTTGGATGTCCCTCAGCAGGCCAATTACATGTACTTACCCTGTGTGTCTCTATCCCCTTTGCCCAGTTGCTACAGTGGGTGGCCTCAGACAGAGACAGTTCAAGGCATTTAGTTGGCCCCTCCCAGACCTTGCACATCCTCCTCTGTTTCACTCGGTTGATGTGCATCTCTCTTCTCTCATGACACTGGGAGCAGGGCAAGGGGTGCTGGTGTTATAGGACTGCTGTGGTTTCTTACTTTATTGTTGCTAGAAATTCCGGTTAGCCACTATGGTAGAAGGCAACAACAAACAAACAAATGAAACTCGCAGCCAAATAGTAGGGAACAGCTTCCTGGTCACTTTCCCCTGTGTGTGCTGGTGAAATTTGCTACCAGGCTGCCACGTCCTCTGTCAGGAGAAGGCAAAAGAAGCAAGGGGCTTTATATCCCAAATCTATCCTGTGTAGCTTGAATTTTCCATGCTATTGCAGTCCACCAGCTTTTTGGGAACTTAGCAGAATGATGGTTCCTGTGCCACAAGCACCAAGAGGTCCCACAAGCTGCCCTGTGAGCTGCTTCACCATTTGATAAAGTCTAATGCATATGCTTTGTTTGTTCTACAAATCTGTTATTTTAGATTGATTTTGGCATCAGGATATATGTTTGTCCTTTTTTTTCAAATACTCAAGTGAAATTAACAAGTCACACGTGGAAATACTGAATAGCTTCTCTGGTGTGAAAAACTAAAAGTGAAAATAAGGATCAAAATTTGCAATTGATATTGCATAATAGGATGAAAAGGTCTAAAAGAATAGAGGAAGTGGGAGGTGTAGGAGAAAGGTAAAAGAAAAATATGCTAAAGGAAAAACATGGAAATAATGTCCTTGTAAATAGGGGAGGGTGGAGGGGGTGAAGAGAGGCAGACTTTGCTTGGAGACAGCACTACAGCAAGACTATGTGGAACCCTCAGTTTTCATATAAACAGTCTTGATTGCCTTTCCGATCACAAAGTAGATTTCTCTGCTTTCTCCTATTTTAAGTTGACAACCATGTCTTTGACCCTCTGAAACAATGGTGTTCTCAATTTGTATATTTGCTATATCTGAGATTCTGCCTAACTCTGTTTCCACACTTCAAGTCCTTATGGACTTGAGAATGGCAAAATTTTCACAGCTGCTCACATTGTTCACATTGTCTAATACCTTCTTGATTCACCCATCCCTGGGTACTTGTCTTATTTCTGCAATTAAATATTGTATCAGCCACAGTTCAGTGTTAACTTCTTCAGCTATTTTAAGCAGAGGTAGACATGAGAGTCTGCCCCAGAGATTGCTTCTATACCCACAATATAGGGTCTGTTACTATGCTATTTTCCATGCTTGGTATATTGACTAGGCTCTGCTTTCAATATCAATATTTTTTATGTTGGCTCATGTATCTCCAATTTCCCCAGAAATGCACCATTGGATTTGTTTTTCTTGTTTACTACAGGGAGAGAATTTCAGCAAATTCCATTGTGATTGTACCAAATAAATTATGACTCAGAGAGCAAAAGTTTGGGATCTTCCAGCTTGCCAAATATGTCTTTTACAGTGAACATTCTGCAAAAGAATGAGTCTTTCGACCCAAAGAAAGCAATGAAATATGGCTGTTGTTTATCACCCTTGCCAAAATCTATGATACAAAAGACCTACCCATGAGAACTCATGTTCACATTGGTCCTTTAATACTCTCTTAAAGCTGAAGGCTATTTATTTCCACTTTGTTAGCAATGCTGAATACTAAACCTCAATTTTCCCTAGTAAGCGATAATTAAAATTTGTAGTGAAAAAATATGGTATAAAAACTGATCCATATAGTAACTAGCCTTTTTAGTATCTACTGTTTTTACCCTTGCTAATATTTTTGAGATAATCTATGTGTCTATTTCTTTGTATTGCTTAATGTTATCTTATTATTTGAATATTATAAAATTGTTATTTATTTATTAATGAAAGACATTTACATTGTTTCTAGTTTTTCTGACTATTAATAAAACTGCTGTAAACATTTGCACCCAGGTATTTTGTAGATGTGTTTTATCTACTTCTGGATAAATTTCAATGAATGAATTAGCTGCTAGCAAGTATGATAGCTATATTATAGAGCATGTCTCTATAAGAGATTGCCAAGTTTTAAATATTTTTTAAACTGACTACAGAATTTTGAATTTCTGTAAGCAATGTATAAAATTTTTAGTTGTTCCATGTCTGTGCCAGCACATGGTACTGTCTTTAATTTTTGCTGATCCAGTTTCTGTAAAGCAGAGTATTATTGTCCTTTTAATATGTATTTTTGTAGTATTTAATATTGCTGACCATTTTATGAATATTTATGTGCTTATCTAGTACCTATTTTCTTTCTTTAGTAAAGTGTCTGTCACTTTAATTTATTTTTGTTTTTTACTTTTTAGTCCTTTAATTGTGTCAATTGATTTTTATTAAATTTTGAAGGATTTTTATACCCTGCATACAAGTTATTGATAAATAATGTCATTTGCAAGTACATTATCTTATTCTGAGTCTTATCTTCTTATTAAGAATGCCTTTTATTGTGTCAGAACTTTATGATGTAATTCAATTTTTAAGTCGTTCTCTTAAAGTTTTTAAAAATCTTATGTAAGTCTGTACTTAATTGGAGACTGTAAAGGTTTTTCTACAATTTGCTCTAAAGGTTTTATAGTTTGACTTCTTATATTTAATTTTCTGATTAATGTCATTTAAATGGTGTTTTTGGGGGGTGGTATTGGGGTTGAAACCCAGAGCCTTCTAGTGAGCTATATCACTAATCTTTTTTATTATTTTGAGGCAAAGTCTGTCACTTAGTTGCCCAGCCTGGACTCAAACTTGTGATCCTCCTGCCTTAGCCTCCCAGAGTGCTGGGATTACAACAGTTTTCCCTGTGTGCCCAGGTTTGCTTTAATTTTTTGAATATTTACAAAGTAGAATCTTTGATTGCATATGTACCTATACACATTGTCTTTGCTCTTTTCCTGCTTAAGTTTTCTAATCCACCTATGATTGCTTTTCATTCATTAATTTCGGATAATTCATATGCATATACTCTTCAGATGTTTTTTTCATTCCCTCTATTTCTCTTTACCTTCCACGACTCCAACTGCAGATACGTTGATAACTTTCCACAGCTCACGGATGTTTTGCTGTTTCTGATTGGTGTGAGGAGGGTGGAGGGACAAAACCGGAACAACTCAGGCCCAAGGCACAGTTTTCTTAGTGTTTCTGTATCTCAGTCTGGTGTTTATGTGTGTAAACCCCAGGAAGTGGTGGGGCTTTTTCAATATGTCTGCTTCCCTCCCCTCTCATAAATTTACCCAAAATTGATAGCTAATCATATTCCTGCTCCTTCCCAGGTATGTTCTGAAATGCTCTTCCTAAGCAGGTGATTTGATCCTTTCCCACGGAGGGTAGTATTTTCTTTTTCCCCTTTCTCAATTACAACAGAAGAGAGCTTTTCCTGGAATTATGGGTGGCTGAGCACATGATACTTCTGTAATGTTTTTTTTTTTTTCTTTGCGACAAGATGTCCCTATGTAATTAAAACTGGCCTTGCACTCACCATGTACCTCAGGTTGGGCTCAGACTCACAATGATCCTCCTACCTCAGCCTTCCAAGTGCTAGGATTATAGTCATTTATCACCATGCCCAGTTGCCTTCCATATTGTTTGCTTTTACATTTCTTTCAGGAGCTATGAATCTTTGATTGGTCTGGCATGGTATAGGTTTTGTGGTCTCCTGGTGATGAAAGACTTGTTTAATAGGAGAGCAAGTTCTGGCAAGATTTTGTGCCGATGGGGAAGTCATTCCCATCCTACTGGTGTGTGCCAATTTCTTTTGTGAGGATTCAGGCGATGTCAAGGGAAAGATTATTGTCTGCCCTCTTTATTTTAGGGGGCTCCCAGGGATTCTAAATGGATAAAATAGATTTTCCTGGACCCATCAAAATTTTGTAATTTAAAAATATTCTTTTGTGGTTATGCTTATTTTTGGTTTATACTGTACCTCTTGTCTCTTGCCCAATTAATGTGTCCTAGCTCGTTCTGGAATGCTTCAAGGTTAGTGCCTATTTCATCTCACCATTTTGCAATCTCAAGTCCAACAGGCTCAAAAAGTTGTGGTTCTGTGGGTCCATTGTATGCATTTATTAAGTGTTCTTGATGAAAATTTGGTGATTGCTTGACTCACTTCCTTCCATCTGGCTTGTTTTATTATTGATAGTATTCTGTGAAAACTTCTAGTTTTTTCTTGTTCATCATTTTTGTAATATCAAAAAATGTCTCTTGATGATGAAGATGGAATTATTATTTCCTGTATCCTACTTCATGCTGTGTGAACATCATATTTAAGGATGTTCATTTTCAACTGTTTTTTTCTTCCATTTTTGCTTGTTAATTTTTTCCCTCCTTTTTCCCACTTTTGTTAATATCTAATGGTCATTGTTTCAATTCACCAATTCTTCACTCAGTAACAGTCTGTTTATAAACTCAGCAAAGAAATTGCTTTTATCACTGACATTTTTAATTGTCAGCTTTTTATATTTATTACTGCGACAAAATTTCCCATTTCTTAATGTTTGGAGCTCCTATCATTCACTCTAGATTTTTTAAATGATAAGCACCATCCAGGGATATCATCTTTATCTTTTAAAGCAAATCCTTTCCATTTTGTACAGCCATTCTTTATGAAATCCTTCTCCTTAGTGTACTTATCTCCTGAATCATCCTGTTGAAAATCTGTTTTTAAATTTTTTTGAAAGATAGCTTCTGTTTTATAATGTATTTTTATTAACTTTTCAACATAGCATATAAAATAATTCTCTTATTATCTATGTTATCATTTGCCTTTTATCTTTTTGGTACCAGGGATCAAACCCTGGACTTTGTGCTTGTGAGGCCAGCAGCAGCACCACTGAGCTAAATCTCCAGCCCTTTTGTTTTTTAATGACATGATTTTTAAATGATATCACCATTTACATACTGTCTTTGAAAACCTACAATACATAAGCAGAGGAAAAAAAAACCTCCAGAGATAGGAAACAGCTACACATATGTTGATGATCATTACTTGAAAATATCAAGTTGCAGAGCAGTGTTTATATTTCGCTATATTTGTGCAGGTAGAAAGGATACATGGGTTTATATCTGCACAGAGTGTCGCTTGGAGGGATGCACGGGAAGCAATAAGAACCTTTGCATCTTATAACAGAGACTAGAAGGCTTACTTTGCTCATCACACACATTTACTGCTTAAATGTTTTAGCATGCTAATGTTATATAACAAAAAATTGCCAAAAACAATAGTATATGCAGTGAACTTCAGCGTTTGAATCTTTTCTTCTTTGGTACCGGGGATCAAACTCAGGACCTTGTGCTTGCGAGACAGGTGCAGTGCCACTGAACTGAATCCCCAGCCCTCAGTGTTGTATCTTTTAATACATTAATGTGTCATTTTGGTAAATAGATATTTCGCTATGTCTATAGAAATTACTCAAGATGTGTCTTAAATCATATCCTCATGAAATGCCTCAAAGGACCAAAGTTCTTATATTAGAGGAACTTCTGGCCTAGGTAAGTGGTACTCAACTCTGGATATGCACTGATATCATCTGGAGGCCTTTGTAAAACTGGAGACTTTTATAAAAATATCAGGCTGGCCCAGCAGTTCGGTGATTTTATTGCACTTAGTACTGCATGCAGATTATACATTAATTTCCTTTCTACTCTTTCCATTGGCTAAAATTCCCCATCTCCAATGTATGTCACTTAGTTCTGTTCCTCTTTTCTGTGTGTCTTGTATTAGTCATCTCCAGTCCACAGTGCAAATTGGTTCCATGGAGGCATAAAATAGAATGCAACAAGGCCAGGGATTTAGCTCAGTAGTTCAACCCCCTGCTCTGCAAGTGCAAGGTCCCGAGTTTGATCCCTGATATATTTAACAGTAATTACATGAGTGACCTTTCTTATTCTTCCTTTAATTTGGAATTCCAAAAAGAAATGGTTTACTTATGATCATCAAATTATGTATATTCTAGATCTAGACATATGTTCTTGAATTCTATGAAGTAATTACATAGACAATAATGAAAATTAGACATAGTGAATCGTGCTGCACCATTGTTCAGGAAATGACTGTAAAAGGCTCTGCCCAGGAAATGTGTGTGCCATTATGGACAGGATTCCTCCGTGAGAGCTCCAGGTTACCACAACAGGGGCTGAATCATGCTCTTCTTGAAGCACTGCAATTCTCCTTGGTATCTCACGCACTGTCAGTGGCTTTGCACCCTTAAGTGTACTAAAGTTTCTTAAAGAATAGCGAAAGACCAAAGCTTCACTCAAACATATTGCTTATGTATACTGATTGCTTTATAGTAGGGTCATTTTACCATAGGTATCGTGTCTTTATTACTAATGATATCCTCCTGGGTAGTTATTCTTGGATCTGTTACAACAATGATCTTTCTAGCTTCCAGTAGTTATAATTTTCACCCTTGGATCTAAAATTAAGATGAAAAAACATGGAAAACATTGAAGTATTTCATGTAAATCCTACTATAACCCATTGCTTTATTTTAATGATGGAAATTCTTAAAAGCTATTGTTGCTGTCATTTAATAGAGCAGCCAGTACTTAAAATCTGAATTCTACATCAGCACAGATTTTCCCAGCCTTTGGAAATGTTCTAATAAAAGTTGAACTAATAAGGCATCTGCTTGAAGGTTGCTATTAAACTGAAATGAAGGAATATTAGTGTTTACTATATTTCAATAAATATAAAGCCCCTCTGGTATTTTCC
Organism: Fukomys damarensis; assembly: GCF_012274545.1. Lineage (NCBI taxonomy): Eukaryota > Metazoa > Chordata > Mammalia > Rodentia > Bathyergidae > Fukomys > Fukomys damarensis. The sequence continues at coordinate 92,506,548 of NW_022900928.1, read as the reverse complement.
CTTCTAAATTTAAATTACTTTTACTTCCAAGGTTTTCATGGGGGACATTAAAGTTAAGATGAAGAAGCCTTCATAAACTTAAGTATTTCAAGTTTGTTTGAATGTGTTTGTGTACATGCATGTTTTTAGTACATTTATGACAATTTATTTGAAGTATTTCCCCTTTTGAAATAAGTTTGATAAAGTTTGTTATATTGGTTCCCATTACTCCCACATCAAATGACAGCCAACTTAGCAGTTTAAATAACACAAATGTATTATCTTAGCATATTCTTGGTTAGTCACCAGAAACAGATCTCACGGGGTTGGAATGGAGTTATTGGGAGATTTCTTTACTAGAGGTTTTAAGGGAAGATTAATTTGTTTGCTCATTCATGCTGTTGTCTATTTTAGTTCCTTACAGCTACATGAACAAGGCCCTGATGTTTTTGCTTGGTAACAGCTGTGAACAATTCCCAGGCTTTTAGAAGCTACGATAGTCCTTGCCTCCAGATTTCCTTCCTCACTTTTTAAAGCCAGAAAACACAGGTGAGAGATTAGATAAGGTGCATTGGTAAGTCCTGCTCAGTGCTCTACTTCTGCTTCTAAGAGTCTGTGGTTACTCTAAGTCTACCAGGATAATCTCCCTATTTTAGCGAACTTGATTCTGCTGCAATCTTAATTGCCTTCTGATATATCACATAGCACAGCCATGGGTTACAGAATTAGGATGTGACATATTTGGGAACCATTATGCAACTTATTACTTTTGTGGTACCTAGTATCTGTAGAATAATGATCAATCTCAGTAAAATAATAATAGTTATAATTTTAAAATCTCATATTTCACATAGTTGGTCTATAAATCTGATAAATTGAAAAGTGAGCATAAAAGCAAAAATTTAAATAGGATATTTGATATGGATTCTGCTTATGTGAGTTATAGTCAAACTGTACTACAATTCTACCCATTGAATGATAATTTATTTTAAATTTTACAATGAAGTAGTATTTATAATGGCAATTTCTAAAACTAGGAACTGTGGAAGGCAAAGAAGGCATAGCAGTCTTTTCTGTGCTATAGAATAAAATTTCTAATTTTAGTACAAATGTAACCTTTGAGATTATTTTTTTAGTTAAAAATAAAAATTTTCTTTGTACCTCCCAAGAAAACCCTTTCATAAGTACTGAAAAATTGATTGTCAGATATACTTTTCTTCATTACTATTTTACTTCCAGTCAGAAGATACAGATTTCATTGTGACTCTATCTTTAGTTAAATTTTTAATCCCCAAATCAAGATCTTTTTATGGATAGTGCCACTTTACCAGAAATATTAAAGATCATTAGTTATCTTGGATCTTGTTTACATTGTTGCATATCTTCAGATGAAACTTCTGCTTTCTCGGTGCTTCAAGTTTTCCTTATAAATACAGATAAAGGAAGATGAATGAATAAATAAAATATGATATGTGTGTGTATTAGCCATAAAGAAGGATAATTTTGACTTATTTTTAAGAAAACGGATGAAACTTGAGACTATAATATTAAGTGAAATAAATTAGATAACTTTAAAAATCACATGATTACTCTTGTATGAGGTACCTAAAATATAAATAATTTAAAGAGCATAATATAGGAGACGTGATAAGAAACAGAGCAATAGACTTAGTGATCAGAAAAATAATTATGTAGAAAGGATGGTGGGAAACAGAATTAATAATGATCAATTACTATACTAACAAACAGATAAATTTAAAAAAGAATTTGGTAAATAAACGGAAGGGACTTTACCCTTCATTGAAGCTTAACATTGATCATAGCATTCTTTTAATTATTTTAAATTAAAGGCATCAGCTTTCCTGAGTAAATGTACTAGGATGTTCTAGTTATGAGATAAAATGATGAACTAAATGCACAACACAGGGCTGAGATATAGCCCAGTGGTAGAGTAAATGATTCATAGGCTCAAGGTCCTTACTTTGACCCCTGGAAGAAAGAAAGATGCAAGAGGCAGGGGAGAGAAATGAGAATTAAATGAACTAAAAAAAAATCTAAAAATTTAAATTCTAATGGGACAAAAATAATTAACATAATAAGAAAACCATATAGAACCTATACCAAAGCCTACTATTTGCTTCTTTTTTTCTCTCTCATTGAGTTTATTGGTACATGTTAGGTATACAGTACAGTTACATTCATCATTGGGATCTTGCGACTTTACATGACAGTTCTTGGTTCTTTTTTCCCCTTGTCCCTGCCCTCCCTTCACTTTTTTCCTCTTTCCTTCATATAAAGTAGAAAACATCTTTAAAATTTTTTGGCTGGAAACATATCTGTTTGTCACACTTTATATGTCATATTTTCCAGTTTCAATTACAGCTATTTGGAGGCTTTTGTGTCTAAAGTCTCACCAACAAATTATAGGCAAAATACATATGACTTTTGAATCCATTGCCTAAAGGAAATGTCTTGAAGGGTTATGCTTCCAGCAGTGCAAATTAGCCATGTAAGTCACAACTTCTTATTCTGAGCAATTAAGATGAATAGGAAAAAGTGTAAAATAGAGTGTCTTCCTGAGGAGGCTGGTGTAGTATCAAGGTGGAGATAAGATAAAAGAGTACTCTAGGGAGATCAGTCTTTCATAGGATTTCATTTCTTGCCCCTAGTTATTTTGCCAATTGAAAGCATTAGCTGAGGGTATGAGGATCTAACTAAAATCAATGGGGAGAAACTGAAATACTAAGAGCTCTTAGCACTCATACAGAGAAAGGAGAGTAACAGTGGGATTTTACAGTCTGACATTAGAAACTTTATTTTAGAAAATCCACACTTTCATTTGAGACCTAAAAAACTTGCCACTCGGCACACCAAAAATAAATCTATACCCCAAGAATTGAAGCCCAGTTTCTAAGAAGCTCAGTCTGAGTTGATTGTTAACTTCTTCCTAAAAACATCATCATCTATAAAAACTAAATTCTGTTCTCTTTGGAATTTCTTTAATTTTAATTTTTTCTTGTAAGGCTTTCACCATATGTGGTCTTTTGTAGGTCCTTGAAAATATTTTTTCAATTTCTATAGAAATGGAATTTTGATAATATTTTCATTGAAGGTATAGATTCCTTTGGAAAGTATGAACATTCCTATAATATTAACTTTTCAGAACAACGAACATGGGCCATCTTCCCATTCATTGGTGCCTTATTCAAATTTTTCAGTAAACAGATCTTTTACCTCTTGGTTATGTTTATTCCTAAATATTTAATGTGGCAACTGTAAATGAAGATGAGCACTTAAATCATTTTTTGTATAATTTTTAGTGTGTAGCAATGCTACTAATTTTTTATGCGGAATTATTTTTCTGCAACATTATATAAACATAATGTTTACATTATTTGTGTGGAGGTGGCACATTCACATAACATATCTTGATTCCTTGTTTGTTTGTTTCCTTTCCCTTCTCTCACTCTCCCATCCCTAGTTCTACTGTGTGTAGATACTGTATTTCCTTTATCCACTCATCCTTTGATGGACATAGAAGCTGTTTCATAGCTGTTATGAGCTGTATTATTGTGAACATATACCTGTGTGGACCACTGTAATACGATGACTTTAACCTTTTCAGGAAGACACTTAGAGGGGAATAGCTGGGCCAAATGGAATTTCTGTAATATCTTATTGAGCTTTTTCTAAATGATTACTTTGAGTGTCCAGACAGATAATTCATAGGTCTACATTTCTTTGAGGTTGAGTGAAATGTTTTCCTATTATAAATGGAGTATGAAAAAATATTCTTTTCTTGGGTAGAGTTAAGGCTCTGATAGTCTTTTCGAGAGTTGAGTAAGTCATTTTTCCAGAAAATGCTTCAGATACTTGAAAATTCTTACTCTCTCTCTCAACTGTCTAAGCCACAAAGAGTCTTTCATGGATCACACCCTAACAACCTACAGATAAAGCTCAGAAGAATTTGAGGGCTGCAGATGAGTGCATTGTCTAGGTTTTTATTCCATTCATAATTGTCTACAGTCAACCTCTGGTGGTCCACCAAGATTACCTCTAATGAAATCCTCCAATGACTTTGTGATTTTTATTTTATTATTTCTTTCCATATTTTGCTTTGGTTTCCCAATATATTCATATGGTTTATCCATTAAAGCAAATCTAAAAATACATAATATAATGTGTTTTAAGTCTGTATTATTCTTCCACTAATTACAGTTTCAGATATTTTTAGGTGAATATAGGATTATATGATTTCAATTTTACACTGAAATATTTACAAATTATATTTATTCATTGATCTTTTTTTAAAATTGAGTTTGTTGGTACATTTTAGGTATACAGTACAGTTACATTCATTATTGGGATCTTGTACCTTTACATGACAGGTCTTGGCTCTCAGTTTTTCCCCTTGTCCCTGCCCTCCCTTCACCCCCTCCTCCCCTCCTCAAGATTGATCTCTATTTAAATTATTTTGTTGCCAATTCCAAATCAATGTATTAAAATGTTTTTCTTAGTTTTATGCTATTCTACTGTATGGATATGATTTGCTGTTATAGGCCATACATTTTTGTGTACATATAGGTTGTTTCCAAACTTTTACTATGATAAACATTCTTTATTGACTAATATCCATGGCAAAAACTGGATTACTTTGAGAAAAAAATTAGATTTTTATAGAGTATAAAATAATGGATATCAGAACATGCTGATATAAATATGCATCTCAATAGTTCTACTTTAGCAGAATCCTGAAAAATAACTCCCATTCTATTCTTAATATATTAATGATATACATATAAATTATCTTATTTTCTTTTTATTAATATTATATGACAATATCCACTGACTTATTTTTTATATAAAAGGATTTTTACATTTTATTGAGTTTTCCACCCATGTAATAACAACACCAACAAATAAAATTATATATAATATTTATTTTCCAAACTTTTAGGAAGTTAATTTACCTGGCATTACAATTTACAAATAATTTTTGTTTGCTTGTTTGTTTGTTTTGGTACCTGGGATTGAACTTGGGACCTTGTGCTTGTGAGGCAGACAGTAGAAACACTGAACTAAATCCCTGGCCCAATAATGTTGGTTTTCACCTATGCAAAAAAATAAATATGCTACAAAAAATTAATTTTTTTGTTTATTGTTATTATTAATTTGGTCATTCTTTCTGCATCAAATTCAATGCTGGCTTTCTTTTCTTTGTACCGGGGATCGAACTCAGGTCCTTGAGCTTGTGATGTAGGTGGCGGAACCACTGAGCTAAATCCCCGGCCCTCATATGCTGGCTTTTATAATTTCACAAGTCAGACATTTTCATCAATTCTTACGTCATTGATTTATTCTCAATTGTTGAATTATTCTAAACATCAATGCAGCATACATGTACATCTTTGTAGACTTTTTTCTTTTAATGGATTCATATGGCACTTTTGTATTTCTTATACTCCATATTCATATTCATACAGTTATCATTTGAAATTTGTTTCTTTACCCATATAACTCTTCTTTTATTGTTAAAAGGAGAACTATGTACTTTCTTTCACAAATTACTTCCATATTTTAGCTCATGAAAGACTTCATCTCTTGAATACAATCCATTGCATTCTTTACATTAAAACATGTTTTAGAGATTTCTAGTTCACATTTGTTCTGATTTTTACTGAGACATCTCAAAAGATGTTATTTTAGGATTTGCTTTAGACTTTTTAGTTGTCATATTTCTTTTACCTAAAACCAACTTCTGTGATTACCAGTTTTGTTTTGTGTACAATCTTATGCAACCTTCTGAAAAGTGGTATAGAAAAGGGACATTTCCTGATTTCTTGTTTATAAAAAATAGCTTTACATTTCCTGTGATTTGTAATTTTGCTAAACATATAATTCTAAATTAAATTTATTATGGTTGCAGACTTTTGAATTAACATTTTGTTTCAATACCAAAGTAGTGGATTTAAAAATGTGATGTTACTATGATGTTAAAAGATTTGTAATATATTTTTCTTAGTACTGTTTTTATGCTTTGGGCATATTCTTTGTAACTTGTTATAAAAGTTCCCAACAATGTGCTTCTCAACTGTTTACTTCTTCCAACTGGTTCAACTGTCAGTGGACCTTGTTAAACCTGTAGACATGAGTTTCCTTAGCCCTTGCTTAATTTTTTTTCTTAGTGATTTTTAATGTTATTTCCTTAATATGTTCTTTTTCAAAACTCCTGTTTACTACATATGGAGCAATCTGGATTGATATTCTTCACCATTTTATTTTCTTGCATGTGCTTATGCCTGAAGAATACCTTAAATTTATCTTTCAATTGTCCTCCTGATTTTTATTCTGTGGACATATTTTTAATTTCCAGGAGGTCTTTCTTTGAGTGATTTTGTTTCAGTCAATTCTTTTTATGATTTTTCTTTATAGGAGCAGCATCTAGAAGCCTCCTGAAGCTGGAAATTTTTCTGAAAGTTCACTTGTATCTGTGAGTGATATCTGTTTCCCCTTGGCAACATATATGTGCACATTTGTCTTATTTTTCTCTTTTTATGGAGCTAATCTTGACCTTTGATTTTGTTTTGGAATGAAGGAATGATGGCTTGGACTCATTAGCAGAGTTAGCTTCCCTGTATCACCTTTATAGTTGTACATGCAGGGGAGACCTCCGCACTGTCATTCGCTCTTTAATATGTCAGTTTTCAAGGTAGCCCAGGCTCAGAGCTTATTGATTGGTAAAGTTTCCTACTGAAATGACATCCGACTCTCTTTAAAATGGGAGACCCATTCATTTATGATTACAGAGTTGTATTGTTCAATAGTAGCCTATATTTTCACAAGGTTAACTTTATGTAGAGCATTCATTTTTGAAGAGAGACTCACGATTTGACCTCTCTCTCTCTCCCTCTCCCTCCCTCTCTCCCATCCTTCCTCTCCCCCTCTCCCCACTCTCCTCTCTCTGTCAGCTGACTCTCATTTCACCATGTTTCATTCTTACTTTCATATCACCTAAATTCTGGATTCAACTGCACAATTCAGGGCCCAGGATTTTTGCTTCTCTCATCTACTGTAGTCTAAAATTTAGGAGTTCTTTTAAATTGACCAACATGATTCCATCTGTTTTTAGTTTCATAAAAATTAGAGATCCCCAATGTGCTCTCCCTCTACCCAATTTTTTTTTACTTCTTTTGCACATATACATTTATACCATTCTACTAATTTATAATTTCTAAATAGTTGTTTGAAGATGAAGGCAAAAATAATGTAATTGCTTAGTTTACCATAATTCTCTCTTTTTTTGGTACTGGGGATTGAACTCTGGTCCTTGCACTTGCAAGGCAGGCGCTGGAACCAATAAGCCAAACCCCCAGCCCAGTTTGCCATAATTCTCTAAAATGGCAAAGTGTGTATTACTCTCAATTACAAATTGGCAAAAAATGGAACTTGAAAGTTGTTTATCAAAATGATTAAAACTGTAAATGTCTTTTGAACTTACAATTTCATTTTAGCAATTTATACAAGAAATAAAATTTTGGTTTGATATACAGTTACAAAGATGTTCAATGGAGGGTTGTCATAAAAACTGAAATGAGAAAATATGTAATAATAAGAAATTCAAATAAAATATGACACATCTAACTATGAGCTATAGGATTTATTTTTATAGATACATTCAATATTATTGCAGTAATTATCATTATTTCTACTTTATCATAACCAATATTTCTACACTCTGTTGATTATATTTCTTATTTATTCAGCTGAAGACTAAACTGTATTTATGAACATATGAATTTGAGAGAGTATAACGGAACAAATGAAATATATATATGGCTAGCTAAAATCCATTTAAAATTATGAAATTCATATTGTTAATGCCAAGGTTAGTTTTCACAGAAATGTGAAATGCTCTGAGTTATAAAGTAATAATCAGGTAGAACCCAAGTGATATGTACAATTTTTTTGGTTTAATATCTCAGCTAAAAATAAGTGTAATGATAAAAAGGTTGATTAGAATTAACTTTAAATAAAAGGTAGGACAAGAAACAGGTAAGTAAGCTGAAAACTGGCATTCATTATGTGATTGTGATTTAAAAATGCATTAATCTGTATCAGTGATGGAAAAATCTTGCAAAGCTTTCAATGAGAACATACAGCCCACTGCAGGCCTTATGTGCAGTACGTTTGCCAACACTGAGCTGTATAGACAAACTTGTCATGACAGTAGAAATTTGAGACCATTTGCGTTAAGCATACTAAAATTAAAGAGATGTGTGTCCCCTAATTAGCTCTTGGATTGATTTACCTAGGACAAAAGTATTTCTTGGAAGACGTAAGTAAATCACTGGCACAATGTTTTTCAATGCATTACAACTATGTCCTGTAGGGCATTCCATATACAACACATTTGTTTATTTGTAGTTTTAAAAAATACCATGGTTTTATGAGTTAAATCTCTCATATCTTGTTATTTTCCTTGTAGTAGAGCTCTGTGCTAGGTTTTCCATGTGTAGTAGAAGGACCTCTAGATTCAACATAACTTCCATTAGACCTTGACCACTGCTGTGGCTCTGTGAAATCACTTGATAAATTCCAGATTAGAAGTCTAGATTTCTCCATTCCTCATGGGTTAAATTTTCATTTGTGTTAGATTTTTGTTTCATTACTTACTTGTTGCAGATGGGAATTGTTTTAAAGCAGTCTGGTCTTCTCCAATACATCAAGTTAGTACTTACGGGATGAGAAGGGGAAGTCTAAATCTGAGGATTTCTTAAGGATCTAGATATATTGTAAACGTTGATTCAATACTTCTTCAGAATACAATGATAGGGAAACATACAGGGAATTCTCATTTTAGAATTTTAAGGAGGATTCCATGTAGAGTTAATTTCAGCAAAAAATTTTTTTTTCATATATTTATCTTCTGCTTTTACTTGTTGCCTGAGAAATGTCTGTTCTTTTCAGATGCCTATTTTTTAATCAGGTCTTTATATTTGGGGGGTCTGATTTTTTGAGTTCTTTCTGTATTCTAGATAATAGACCATTATCTGAGTCAACAGCTGGTAAATTGTTTTCTCCACGTTGTGGGCTGCTTCTTAGATCTCTTGGTTGTTTCTCTTGCAGTGTAGAAGCCTTTTAGTAAGATGAGATTCCAGTTGTTGATTCTTTGTCCAAGTACCTATGCTACTGAGGATTTGTTCCTACAGTCTTTTCCTATGCCAATGTCTTTGAGAGATCTACTTAATATATCTTCCAGGAAATTCAATGTTTGTTTTAATATTTAGGTCTTTAATCCACTTCTATTGTAGTTTACTGCATGGTGAAAGATAGGAGGTCTAATTTTAATGTTTGGCAGGTTAAAATTCAGTTTTTCAAGCAAAATTTATTAAAGAGACTATCTTTCCTCCAAGGAGGATAATTGACTCCTTTGTCAAAGATGAGGTAGCTGAGTGTGTCTGGAGTTATTTCTGCATCTTACAATCTGTTCCATTCATCCTCAGATTTGTTTCTTTGGAAGTACCATGCTGTTGTTATCATAGTAGCTTTGCAGTATAGTTTCAAGTTGACGATTGTGATACCCCATACCTTGTCCTTATTGCCTAAAATTGATTTTGGTATTTTAGCTCTCTTCTCATCCAAAGAGAATTTTTGGATTATTTTCTCAAGGTTTGTGAAGCATACTGCTGGGAATTCATTGGGATTGCATTGAATCTATGTAGCAGTTTTGAAAGTATGGCTATTATCACTATGTTGGTTCTTCCTATCCAAAAGCAAGGGATGTCTTTCCATTTTCTGATATCCTCTTCAATCTCTTTTTTCAGAGTGCTGAAGTTTTTAGAGTAGAGGGCTTTGATTTCTTTCCTGAAGTTGATTTCTAGGTATTTCAGTTTTTTTGGGATGCTATTGTGAAAGGAATTGTTTGCCCCATTTCTCTCTCAGTGAGTCTGTTTTTTGTGTATAGGAAAGTTATTGATATTTGTGTGTTGGCCTTGTATCCAGTTACTTTGCTGAATTGGGTTATTAAATCTACAAGACTTTTGGTGGAGTTCTTGGGGTCTTATATACAGAATATCATGTCATCTGCAAATGATGACAATTTGACTTCTTCATTTCCTATCTTTATTCCTTTTATTTATTTCTCTTGTCTAATTGCTCTGGCTAATGTTTCCAAAGCTATAGTGAACAGGAGTAGTGATAGTGGTGATGCTTGTTTTATTCCTGATTTTAGTGTGTAGGATTTCAGTTTTTGACAATTTAGTATGATATTGGCTGTTGGGTTTTTCATAGATGGCATTAATCAGAGTGAGGTAAAGACTATCTATTCCAATTTTCTGTTGAGTTTTTATCATGAATGCATGTTGGATTTTGTCAAATGCTTTTTCTGCAACTGTTGAGATGATCATATGTTTTTGTCCTTGGTTCTATTGATGTAGTGTATTATATTTATCAATTTGCATATGTTGATCCATCCCTGCCTCCCTGGTATGAATCCCACTTGATCGGGGTGTATGATCTTCTTGATGATTTTCTGCATTCTATTTGCCAGTATCTTAGTAAGGGTTTTTGCATTCTATGTCCATTAGTGAGATTAACCTATTGATCACTTTTTTAGTTGGGTCTTTTTCTCCTTTGGGGATCAAGGTGATGCTTGCTTCCAGGAATGAATGTGGGAGTATTACTTTCCTTTCAATTTCACTGAAGAGTTTAAACAGTAGTGCTAATAGCTGGTCTCTAAATGTTTTGTAGAAATCATAAGACAGTACTGAATAGTTTCTCTGGTGTGAAAAACTGTAATAGTACATAAGATCCTAATGATATAACTGACAATTTTTAACAGGAAGAAAAGGGATAAAGGTCTAGGGAAAGTGGTAAGGGTAGGAGAAAGGTAATAAGGGAAAAATATATGAGAAAATGAAAAAATGGAAATAAAGTGCTTGTAGATGTGGAGGGGAGGAGGGGGTGAAGGAGAGGCAGGGACAAGGGAAAAAAAATGAGAACCAAGACTGTCATGTAAAGGTACAAGATCCCAATGATGAATGCAACTGTACTGTATCCCTAAAATGTACCAATAAACTCAATGAAAGTAAAAAAAAATAATAAAATTCTAACCTTTAAAAAAAAAAAAGGAATCATAAGTGAAGCCAACAGGACCCAGGCTTTTCTTAGTTGGTAATATTTTAATTACATTTTCAATTTCATTGATATTGGACTGTGTATAATTCTTTTATGTCATCTTTATTCAATTTTGGTAATTCATAAAAGTCTAGGAATTCGTCCAGTTCTATTGTATTTTCCATCTAATTGGCGTATAGGTTCTCAAAGTAGGTATTGATGACCCTCTGAATTTCTGCTGGGTTCATTGTAATTTCACCATTTTCATGGATTTGAGCCTTTTGTTTCCTTTGCTTTTTGATAAAGTTGGCTAATGGTTTGTCAATTTTTTTGGAAGAATCAACTCTTGGCTTCACTGATTTTTTTTTTTATTGTTCTCTTAGTCTCCATTGCATTGATTTCTGCTCTGATCTTTATAATTTCCTCCCTTGTATGAGCTTTGGGTTTGTTATGCTCTTTTTTTTCCAGAAGTTTGAGGTTCAACATCAATTTGTATAATTGAGCTCACTCTGTTTTCATAATATGAGTAGTCACTGCTATGAATTTCCCTCGTAAGGCTGATTTCTTGAAGTCCCATATATTCCCATATGTTGTGTTCTCATTGTCCTTTAATTGTAGGAACCATCTGATTTGTTCTATAATTTCCTCCCTGGCTCAGTGGTTATTCAGAAGTGTATTGTTCAACTTGATGCACTTATGAAATTCTTGTGGTTTCTTTTGTTACTAGTTTACAATTTCATTGCACATATGGTCTGATAATATACAGGGGATAACTTCAATTCCTTTGTACTTACTTGACCATGTTCTATGAGTATGTAGTCTGTTTTGGAGAATGACCCATGAGCAGCTGAAAAGAATGTGTATTCTGATTTTGTGGGGTGGAACACTCTGTAAACATCTGTTAAGTTCATTTGTTCAAGAGTTTGATTGAGTTCTAGTATTTTGTTGTTTATTTTCTATGTAGTTGATCTATCTGTGACAGTGGGGTATTGAGGTCCTCCACTACTATTGTGTTAGTGCTTACATGATTTTTCATGTGCATTAGTATTGTTTTATATAGTTGGGCACACTAGTGTTTGGGGCATATATATTGATGATGGTCATCTCTTCCTTTTGGATTGTGATTTTTATAAGAATGCAGTGTCCTTCTTTTTCTCTCTTAATCAATATTGGTTTGAAATCCACTTGATCTGCAAAGAGGATAGCTACTCCTGCTTTTTGGGGACATTCTTGTCATATGGAGTGTTGTATTATACTCTTTAACTTTCAGTCCATGAGTTATTTTTCAATTGACTGTGTTTCTTTTCTGCAGCATATTATTAGAACTTGCTTCTTGACCCGTTCTGCCAGTCTATTTCTTTTGGATGGTGAATTGGGACAGTTAAAATTCATGGTTATAACTGATATGTATTGACTTATCCTTGTCATAACCTATTCTTTTTGTTGGATTTTCTCCCTTTGCATTTACTTTCTTGTCATACCTGAAGGATTTATTCTTCTGGGATTCCTGGGGTTGGCTTTTCCTATGATTTCTTTTCTTTTCTTTTCTTTTCTTTTCTTTTCTTTTCTTTTCTTTTCTTTTCTTTTCTCTTTCTTTCTTTCTTTCTTTCTTTCTTTCTTTCTTTCTTTCTTTCTTTCTTTCTTTCTTTCTACCAGAGATCAAATTCAGGACTTTGCACTTGTGAAGCAGGTGCCAGAACCACTGAGCTAAATCCCTGGTTCCTAGGATATTGTTTAAAAGTTTTTGAAGGGCTACTTTGGTATTCATGAAGTTCCTATGCTCTTTGTCATCAAAGCATCTCATTTCTACATCAATATTGAAAGATAGCTTGCAGAGTACATTAATATGATTGGAGGCTGTTTCTTTTAGGGCTTGAAATATGTCATTCCATGCTCTTCTTGCCTTGTGGGTTTGTGTTGAGAATTCTGCTGTGATTCTGATAGGCTTTCCTTTCTATGTGATTTGTTCCTTTTCTCTAAATGCTTGTAGAATTTTGTTCTGTTGAATTTCTGGAATCTTAACTACTGTATGCCTATGAGTAAATATTTTTTGATAATGGCTAGTTGTAATCCTACACACCTCACTTATCTGTATGTCAAGTTCATTTCCCCAGCTTCTAAAGTTTTCTGCATTACTTCTGTGAACAGATTATTCTTATGCCATCTGCACTCTTCTGTTTCTTTATTAAGTCAGATCAATCTTATTTTATCCTTCTTTGTATTGTTGTAAAGTTGCTGGAGAAGCCTGGATGCCACTCATCACCTGCTGGTTTGATTGTATCACTTGGGCTAAGATGTGAATGATCTAATAAGTTGTTCTCCCTGGTACAATAAAAAAGGGTTTGTCTCTCAGACATTAGAGACTCAAAACCTAAAGAGTAGTTATATCTGCAAGATCGAGGCATTAACCCAGGAATTAAACCAAGGACAGTACCAACAAGAACAAAAATTAGAAAACACCTAAGCAAGGCACAAATACAGATTTCTAGCTCACCAATGGAAAATTCTATGGAAAACAAAGTGGAAAAGTCTGACAATCAACCAACAGGACATCATGAACTAATAGCAGTGGAAAAAACAAAATAGATGAATGAGGCTCTAGACAAATGAAAAACAGAAATTATTTCCCAGATAACTACTGAGATGGTGAGCACAATGAAAGACATGATTAGAGACTAGAACAGAAACAGACAAAACAGTAAATGAGCTCAGTACCATGATAAAAGGTAAGAAATAAATGGATACCATGAATGCCAAATATGGGAAAGAAATGGAATCCATGAATCAGTGTCAAATATATATCCAGGAGATTAAAAACTCTATTAAAAGTACACACAATAGACAAGCCAGTGTGAAGACAGAATATCAGATATAGAAGATAGGGTTGCAGTCAGTGACCATGTAAAGAAAGATTTCTTAAAAACAGGAAGGGATCATGAGAAATTGATCCAACAACTCCTAAATAATTCAATGAAGAATAATATAAAATTGAAAGGAATCCATAAAATAGCAGGAGAAAGTACAAATGACACAAAAAACTGCTCACAGAATTAATAACAGAAAATGTCCCAAAGAGAGGGGAAGAATTTGATATACAGATAAGTGAGGCATATAGGTCTCCAACAAGCCATGATTAAAAAAAAAATCTACACCTAGACATATAATACTCAAGATCCTTGGAATGTAACAGAAGAAGAAAATACTGCAAGCAGTTAGAGAAAAGATATGAATCATGTACAAAGGAAAGTCCATCAGAATCACAGCAGGCTTTTCAACACAAACCCTCAGGTCAAGGAGAGCCTGGGGTGAGGTATTTCAAGTTCTAAAGAAAACAAACTCAAACCTAGACTGATGTATCCTGCAAAACTATGTTTCAAAATTGATGGGAAAATGACAAAGAATGCCTTGAAAATTTCATGAACACCAAACTGGCATTCCAAACACTTTTAAACAAAATCCTGGAAAAAGCAAATGAATACCACTACTCCATAATGGCCAACAGAGCAAGCATATGACAAAGAAATTCATACACTGAGAGTAAAAGGGTGGAAAACTGTTCTGCAAGCAATGATAACTGGAAAAAAGAGGGGGTAGCTATCTTATTTGCAGACAGAATAGATTTCAAACCTGAACTAATTAAGAGAGACAAAAAAGACATAACATCCCTGTAAAGGCAACAATACAAGAGGAAAAAATGACAAACATAAATATATATGCACTGAATACTAATGCCCCAACTATACAAAACAAATATTAATTGATATGAAAAATGAAATAAGCACTAATATATTTGTAGTGAGGGACCTAAATACTCCACTGACACAAATAGACAGATCATCTAGACAAAAAATCAACAATGAAATAACAGAACTGAACCAAGTCTTAAAACAAATGGACTTAGTAGATGTTAACAGAGTGTTCCACCCCACAAATTCAGAATATACATTCTTTTCAGGTACACATGGGTCATTCTCCAAAATAGACCACATGCTAGCTCATAGAACATGCATGCTTAAATAAATGCAAAGGAATTGAAGTTTTCCTTTGTATATTATCAGACCATAGTGCAATTAAACTGGAGATAAATAGCCTAAGAAACTGCTAGAACTTCACAAACACATGGAAATTAAATAACACCCTGCTGAACAACCATTGTGTCACAGAAGAAATTATAAAGTTTATACAATTAAATAATAATGCCAATACAACATACAGGGATCTAAAGGGCATAATGAAAGCAGTTCTACAAGGAAAATTTGTAGCAGCAAATGCCCATACTAGGAAAAAGAGCAAGCTCAAATAAATAACCAAATGCTTAATCTTAAGCTAATAGAAAAATAAAAGCAAGACAAACTAAAAACTCATACAAGGGAGGAAATTACAAAGATCAGAGCAGAAATTAATGCAATGGAGATTCAGATAACAGCAAAAAAAAAATCAGTGAATCACAGATGTGTTTTTGCAAGAATAAGTAAAATTGATAAACCCTTAGCCAACCTTATAAAAAAGGAAAGAAAAGGCTCAAATTCATACAATTAGAATAGAAAAGGATGAAGTCACAACAGACCCACCAGAAATCCAGGGGATCATCAATACCTACTTTGAAAACCTATACTCTAAAAAAATGGAAAATGCAGAAGTAATGGACAGATTCCTAGACATATATGAACTTCCAAAATTGAGTGAAGATATAAAATGTTTAAACACCCAAGTTACAGTCAGTGAAATGAAAATGTTATTAATCTATTACCAACAAAGAAAAGCCCAGGCCCTGATGGCATCACTGCTGAATTCTACAAGACATTTAGAGAAGAACTGTCATCACTACTATTTGAACTTTTCAGTGAAATTGAAAGTGAAGAAATACTTCCAAATTCATTCCTGGAAACAAGTATTACTTTGATTCCAACAACAGGGAAAGACCCAACCAAAAAAGAACTACAGACCAATCTCCCTAATGAACATAGATGAAAAAATCCTCAATAAAATACTGGCAAAAAGAATACAGAAGATTATTAAGAAAATCATACACACTGACCAAGTTGGATTTATCCCAGAGATGCAAGGATGGTCCAACATACATAAATCAATACATGTAATACACTATACTAACAAATAAAGACAAAAAACATATGATCATTTCAATAGATGCAGAAAAAGCATTTGACAAAAATCCAATACACATTCATGAAAATAACCCTACAGAAAACTGGAATAGATAGTCTTTATCTCCACCTGATAAAGGCTATCTATGAAAAACCAACAGCCAATGTCATTCTAAATGGTCAAAAACTAAAAACATTCATGCTAAAATCAGGAACAAGACACCACTCCTTTTCACTATCATTCTGGAAACATTAGTCACAGCAATTAGACAAGAGAAAGAAATAAAAGGCATAAAGATAGGAAAAGAAGAAGTTAAACTCTCACTAATTGCTGATGTTATGATGTTCTATATGGAAGACCCAATAAAACTCTGCCAAAGATTGCTAGACTTAAATGACAGATACAAAGTCAACGCTCAAAAATCAATAGCCTTCTTGTACACATCCAGACTCACTGAAAGAGAAATTAGGGAAACAATTCCTTTCACAATAACATTCAAAAAATGAAATATCTAGGAATCAAAAGAACTCTACACTGAAAATTACAGCACTCTGAAAAAAAAAAAAAGAGATAGGAGAGCATATAAGAAGATGGAAAAACATGCCTTGCTCCTGGGTAGGAAGAATCAACATAGTGAAAAAATGGCCATAATTCCAAAACTTCTATGAAATTCAATGCAATCCCTATTGAAATCCCTACAGTATATTTACAGAACTTGAGAAATTATTCCAAAAATTCATTTGGAACAGGAAGAGACCTAGAATAGCAAAAACCACCCTTGGCAACAGAGTTGTGGCAGGGCTTACCACAATTATCAAGTTTAAACTATACTCCAAAGCCACTGTAATAAAAAACAACATGGTCCTGGAAAAGAAACAGACCCAAGGATAAATGGAATAGACTAGAAGACGTACAAACAACACCAGACATACTCATCAACCTCATTCTTGACAAAGGAGCCAACCATCCTCACTGGAGGAAAGATAGCCTCTTTAATAAATGGCATTGGGAAAACTGGCTTCTAATTTGCCAAAGATTAAAACTAGATCCCTATCTTTAACCATGCACTAAACTACAATCCAAGTGGATTAAAGATCTAAATATCAGAAAAGAAACCACTAAACTCACTGGAAAGTAAATTATGTAGAACTCTCAAAGATATTGGCATAGGCGAAGACTTTATGAGCAAATCCTCAGCAGCACTGAACTTGCACAAAGAATAAACTACTGGGATCTCATTGTATTAAAATGTTTTTTCAGTGCAAGAAAAATTATCAATAGAGCTAAGAGATAACCTATAATGTGGGGAAAACCAGCTACTCCTCAGACAAAGGGCTACAAGCTAGAATATATAAAGAATTAAAAAAAAAAAACGGAAGACACCCCAAATACAAAGACCTGATTAAAAGTGGGTATCTGAAATGGAAAGACATTTCTCAGACAAACAAGTAAAAACAGAAAATACATACATTAAAAAAAAATATTTAGCATCCCTGGTCATTCGAGAGATCAAGATGGAAACTATACTGAGATTCCACCTCACTCCAGACTGAATGGCTGCTGACAAAAAATCATCCAATAACAGATGCTGGCAGGGGTGTGGAAAGAAAGTAACCCTTCTCCATTGTTGGTGGGAGTGCAGAATGGTGCATCCACTTCGGAAATCAGTATGGAGACCTCAAAGAGCTGGGATTAGAGGTTCTATTTGACCCAGGCTAACCCTTTTCCTGGATATCTTTCCAAAAGAATTAAGAGAATCATACCACAGTGATATATGTGCACACGTTTGTAGTGACACAATTCTTAATAGCTAAAACTTGGAAACAACTCAAATGCCCATCATTTGGAGACTGGATAAAGAAGATGTGTTTTTTCTTTAAAATGGAGTTTTACTTAGCCAAAGACAATGAGAAACTAGAACAATTTACATCTAAATGGGTGCAGACTTGAATAAATACTGAATAGTTTCTCTGGTGTGAAAAACTAAAAGTATAAATAAGGTTCAAATTGTATAATTGTGAGTGTGAAATTAGAAGAAAATGGCTAAAGTTTAAATGGGAAGGTGAGAGAAAAGGTAATAAGGGAAAAGAAAAAATGTGAAAAAAAAATGGAAAAAAGTCTGTAAATAGGAAAGGGTGAAGGAGGTGAAGGGAGGGCAAGGGTATGGGCAAAAAACAATAACCAAGATATATCATGTAAAGATTCAAGATCCCATTGATAAATGTAACTGTATTGTTTGATTTAAATGTATAATAAACTTAATTTATTAAAAAGCTGCTGGATTAATTTCTCATTGTACTTTACTATTTTTTAGATAATTTTTCTTTTCCTGATCATTGATTGCAATGCTATCTTCCATATGTGAAATTCTACCCTCACATTGGCTCATTCTGTTGTGTAAACTTTCAATGGCATTTTAAATCTGGAAATCTGTTTGCATCTGTTTTATGGATTCCATTTGTTTCCTATGTTGGGATTCCATCATGTTCCTCAGCTCTACTTTTTTTTAAATCTGTGTCCACTCTAGATTTATTAATCATGTCTTGTACTATGGGTACAGTCTCTGCACTTATCTAAGAAATTATATCTGATTTTCTTTTTTTCAAGATCCTCTTTTGTTGCCAGTTCAGGGAGTCCAGGTGGTTATCAGATTGTTTCATCTCATTTCCCTTTGGGGTTGCCTTAGGTGTCCTGGAAGTCTGGTTTTGAGCATTGTTTACATCTCATTTCAACAGATTCAGCCTGCTGCACATTTTTTAAGGTAACTTTCTGCTCACCCAGTGGTCACAATTCTCAGGGGGCCACTGAGGAGCCTTTACTCTGCTCCTTACCAGTACAGCAATTCCTGGGTTGAGTATGTTGGCCTTCTGGATCCCTGAGGTTACCTGTTATTTGGGCAGGCTTCTGGCTGGGGTATATACACACTTGGGATGGTAACAAGGTGTGCCTGCTACTGGGACACCTATTGTAGCTTTTGTCTGGGTAGGTCTTTGACTGGGGGCTGTATGCCCTAGTTCCTGCTGTCTCTGCAGGCTTTTGGATAGGGTCTCCACACACATCTCAGTGTTATTAGGGTGAGACTCTGGCTGTTTGTTGTGTGTCTGTGTAGTTGTCTTTGAGGCTGGCCCTTGGCTGTGGCCAGGGGTATGGCGGGCCTCTGGCTGAAGCTTGTGCACCTGTGCAACTCTTTGCTAAGCAGGCTTTTGGTGTGCAGGTTTGTCCATGCCTCTGGGGTTGGAGCAGGGCACTGGCTGTGACCCACCTGCAGCTGCACCACTCTGTTCTGGTCCTCCCAGCTGCTCCCCAGGATTGCTTGCACTTACCAATGGTATGGCAGGTATCTAGCTGAAGCTTCTGTGCCTGTACAGCTGTTTTCTAGCTGGGACTTTGGCTTGGGCAGGTGGGCCTGTGCCTCTGGGGTCAGCTCAGAGCCCTGACAGGGTTCCCCCTGCAGCCTTTCCACTCTGGTCCACACAGCTGCTCCCTGGGATCTGCATGCACTTATCAATGGTATGGCAGGTCTCTCTTTTATTGGTCACTTTTGTTGCTACTAAGACAAAATATCTGACATTGAACATTAAAAGAGAAAAGGATATTTTGGATAAGAGTCTGTAGAAGTTTCAGATCATAGTTGGCTGGCTCCAAGGCAGGGTGGCATGGCGGAAGGGCATCACAAAGGAGAGCTGTTCATGGCAGGCAGAAAGTAAAGCAAGCAAGGGACATGACCAGTAACAACAAGCTTCTTTCTGTTCTTCATCCAGGCTATTGGTCATTAGGGTAATCCTAGAGTCCTTGAGCCTAGAATTATACTATGAATCAATCCCAGTATCACACACCCTAGATCCAGCTACCTCTGCACAGCCCCGATACGATCTCTTGAGGCTTTGGGGGGACATCTAGACACAAGCCATAATACTGTTCTAGGCTTTAAGTGAAAATACAAGTGGCTAATCATAGTCGAATACTGATTACGTTGGATGGTTTTGTTGTATTTACAACCAAGTTACCACAATAAACACAATATTGCAGAGAAAAGAAAAGGTACATAATAGAAAGCCTATAAACAGAACCTAAAATATGGAGTCATTCAATTTATAATAAGCATAACACAACATAACTGTGGACAAAGATTTGGAGGAAAGATAGAAGCTGTACTATATATGAAACAATGTATACACAATTTTAAGTCAACTGTACATCTAAATGTAAAAGGAAAACTAAAGGTAATCAAGAAAATAATAGAGGTTAACATTACTATTTTAAGGAAGGTAAAATTTTTCAAACTTTTGTTTTGTACTAGGTATTGAACTCAAGTACTTGCATTTGCAAGGCAGGCAGTGGAACCACTGCACTAAATCACCAGGCCTCAAACTTATTATTGCCTAACATTTCTCACTTATTTAATCACAAACCATGCATACATATCATGTGTGTAATACCTTAATATAGTGGGAAAATAAATTTTCCTAGAATTAATTGGGAAAGGTGATTTTGGGATCTCTGACTATTTAACCAATTAATAAAGTCCAGAATTGAGGGACAGTGATTATGAGTGGAATACATTTTTTTTTTTTGAGACAGAGACTTGCCATGTATTTCAGGCTGTCCTCGAACTCACCATAATCCTTCTTCTTCAGCCTACTAAGTGCTGGGATTACAGGCGTGCATCACCACCCTGGTGTGAGCTGGGATAACAATGTAAACAGTTTGGGGATAGAGCTAGACTCTGGAAAAATAATGAGGACAGGAATCTATGATTTCTCACAATAAGCTCACTAAATATGCTTATTTGGGGATGCAGGTCTAGATCTATTTCTAGTGTAATGATAAGAGTTTAGTTTTGCTGAAATAAGTGTAAAAGTAGCAATTTATGTCAGCAAGATGTATTGACCAGAGAATGTAATAAAATTTGTTTAGCTATTCTTGTTTTGTATTATTATAAAAACTGATAATATATATACATATATATCATTTATCTCTATATCCTTAAAAGTTTTCTATAGTTAAAGTATCCAACTTTTATCCTATTTAAAGAACAGTATATTAGAAGCATTTTTATGCCAGGCTTTATGTCTAGATGCATAACTAATTTTTCCTAAAAGGCACTTATGGAACTAAGCCTCACACACTTACTCTATAAACTGAGGATAATGTAATATGCTCATAATTAAATAATAGAGATGCTACTTTCCTCATTTGTGTTATATCCTTTAAATACGCATCACCTAGTATCAAGCACACATAACTGAAAGAAGGATTACTCAAATTTGCATATACAGTGAAGATTTCCTTTGTAGAGGATTGGCTGCATGAAATACTCTATCATGGACCATTTCAAAGGGAAGTAGAGGACCTTGGAGGGACAAAAGGAAGTTTTGCTGCAGATGCTGATTCACTTGACTCAGAAGTTCTAGCAGTCAAGTGGCTGTCCTCTGACACTGGCTGACTTCTCATGGAAAAGGAGTGGGTTTTTCTAGGAAGATTAACTTGCATGCTCACAGTGTCCACCAGTTATAGGACAGAGGTGGCTCCATGGATTCTTTCATGCACAGGTAAACTCCCACACTCAGACCTTGCTATTTGTCCTAGTGATCTGATCTTATTTTAGTAAAATGCATTTGAATGATGAATGTAATAAATATAATATACAAGAGAAATGAATGATATGCTGTCCTGGATTTTATTTTTTCTTTGATATTAACACTTATGAGAATTCTTTAAGTATGTGAATGTGTGTAAAATAATGCCACTACCCAGTATAATAACAGATAAAGTTCTAACTAACATATTTTGTGGTGAATGTTGTCCTCAGTACTTTACATGAAAAAATTACTTTTAATCTAATCTTGGGTAGCATAATTGTTCTATTTTAATAATGGAAATATGAGGGCCACAGAAAGTGAATATGCTACTTAGCATCAAGTTTTCAAAAGCTTTACATTAAGCATAGATCTCCCTGCATTTAAGTTCCAATTTTCTTGCATTGACTGTTAGAGTATACAGTAGTAAACTTTAGAATATATAGTGAAATATACATATTCCAAATCTTAGGGTTGGAACTCATACGTATAAGAAAATTACAAAACAAACTGAGGTAACCTCAAACTATCATTTAAATGGTCCTAATGATGTCACTGTTTCTGGGGAAAATGCTATCTTTTATTTCAAATATTAAATCTAATTTCACTTCAGAATAACTGTAAACTCAACTAATGAAATAATACACGCTATAAATAAAGAGGAAAAAAATTGGACTAAAATCTCAGTTGTCTGGCACTACGTGAGCTTGGAGAGCTTAATGAACCAATCTATTATATTTAAAATGGTTCATGTTTTTACAAATGCTGTGTATATAACTGAGAATTTCTATATACAACCATACCTTATTATTGATATCACTAATATTTGTTAAAGACAGTGACTGAAATTGTAAATGTTACAGTTTAGGGGTATGAAAATTACTGACACATTTAATAAAGGATTAATAAACTTAAAAAGCTTCCACATTGTTTATGACTTCCATGAAATTCACCCATGTACAGGAAGTGCTTTTTAACTTACTAATAAAGCTAATAAAACTTGATAGGCTTTCAGTTACATGAAAATCCCAAAAAGATTTTCTACAGTAAAGAAGCTGAAAGTTAAAAAAGATGACATTGAGTATGATGCTTAGGAAGACTATTTTAAAACCTGATATAATAATATATTTTTAAATGTCATTATGTTTGTATCATGTATAGTTCAAATAAATTAACAGAAAATGTTTGTTAGCATTACTACTAAATTTTATTCTTCTTGATATTAAAGGTAGCTTTTATGTTAATGCTGACAAGGTAGATTTATATGATGCAAGGCCACATCAATCATTCCTAAAAAGAAATTAGAGAAGCATAACCGCTATCACTGGTAT
>NW_022900928.1:92428864-92483387 GCF_012274545.1 Fukomys damarensis | reverse complement strand
TCATGAAAATATGGGTATATTTTTATTGAGTATCGTATTTTGAATGTCCTGAGATATGGTTCCTTTTCCTATAGTAGTGCTTTAAAGTTGCATATATAGTTGGAGCCATAAAACTCAGGGTACCAGAGCCCACTAAAAATATAGTTAAACTTGGATATAGAGTAGATCCTTTGAAAGGAACATTGATGCCTATATGTCTCAAAAATAGAACTGAAATTACAGAAACAGGAATGTGTCACTATTCTCAAAAGACTGAGGGGTTTTTAAAGTTTCCTCAAGATTTCTTTTCTCAAATCTCCAACTTTCTTAAAAATGTGTTACGTTGGTCGGGGCATAGCTCAGTGATGGAATGCTGGCCTGGCATACAAGGCATACAAGGGCCTGAGTTTGATTCTCAGCAAAAACACAATACAACACAGCAAAACATATGATGCTGTCATGGAGTTTGCTTGGTAGAGTTATATTATATGTTTTATAATTTCCTATATTTGATCAATTATTTTCAAAAGCCAAAATTAGGATAATTAAGGTGACTATTTTGTTTCATTTATACCCATCTTAGGAAGTTGTAGAATTAAAGGCCCTACTGTAGTTAAGGATTCTGATAAATATTAAAGGTATTTTCAAAATGTTTTATTGGAACATTTCATAACAAGTAACTAAAAGAAATATTTCAGGCAGATATTTTTTACTAATAAATCATATAAAACTTACTAATAAACTAATACTGATAAACCAAAACTTGCTAGTAAAACTAATTTAACTTGACAGGTTTTTAGTTAAATTAAAATCTACAAATAATTTTTAATTGCTTGCTGTTTCAGGAATTTGGAAAAATACAGATCCAATCCCTGAGGTGTGACTGAAAAAATACAGTGTATTTAAATGTTTAAAATTAATTAAAATGAATTACCACTAATCCTCCTCAACATACTTCCCTTTCCTTTGAACAAACACATTTCATTACTTTTTGCCACTTTCTTAAGCAGTTCTAGCTTAAGTCTTCTTTCACAAGTTACACTGTTGTGCTCTTATGACAATCTCAATGTCTTGAATTGATTCAAAACTTTCACTTTTTATGGTTGTTTTGATTTGGAAGAGTTAAACTTGTATAGTTCCAGATCCAGTAGATATGGAAGATAAAAACATGCCATATATATATATTTTTTTTTTAATTTGACAGAGGTTGATGTAAACTTTTTGAAGTGATTCAGCACATCAAAGCAGCTACAAAAAACACACACACACACACACACAAAAAAAACACTTCTAGAACTGCTTCAGAAAGTGAGTGTTAAATGTGTTTACATTCTAAAAGGGATTAATGGCAGTACATTTTTATAGAAATACAATTTTTAATGTAAAGATTCACTGTACATTTCAATCTCACTTTGTATGTTCTCCTGCCATGAAATTTTTAGAATGTTAGGAAAAATAATCTCAATTACATGTATATAAAGTGTAATATTATCATAGGATAACAAAATTAGAATATGACATAAGGTAGCCAAGATGGATTTTGAAGATTGCTAATATATATCTGTAAACTCAGTTGAAGACTCTAGTCAACTGCAGTTCATTGATGTACTCTTTCATTTAAGTATATAAACACAGGCACTGTAGCTGGTATCCAGGCATAGATTCAATGAACACTTTTAAATCTATAGCTGTAAAATATAGATCAGCAGACCCAATTGATACCACTTAACCAGGAACAGAAGTTGCAGTCTCTTTCCTCCAGGGTATACCAGTTCTCCAAATCTGTCTCCTTTGTGTACAGAAACTTCTATAATTTTATCTCATAACATCACATGGTCCACTCTATTAATAGTATTATTTTCCTTGGGATTGGTAGCAGAGTGTATTGAGTGTGTCAGAAGTTTTGAAGGTTGGAGATGAAGCCCCATGAAATGTCAAGGTCTGATTGTTGGTTTAAGTTTTAAGATTTTTTTAGATTTGAGCTATGCAAATGTATTCACTTAAAGATAAATGTTCTAGGTCTAGGGACTTAGCTCAGTGTCTCTGCATCTGCCTTGTAAGCCCAAGCCCCCAAGTTTGATTCCCCCACACAAAAAATACGGATAAATGCTCTACCACCAAAAATGCATATATTTTCATATATAAAACATAAGTAATATATATATATAATACACATATTATATATTTCAAAATTGAAATATGCAACATAATATTATATAATATATAACACAAAGACTTTGGGTTTCTTTGGAGTCTAGATGTAAAGCATTTTAATAATTTTCTTGTAATATACTTACTGAAATAATCAGACAATAGAAGTCTCTAGAATTTTGGAGCAAGTTGCATTGCAATTGAGTCATATAACCCTGGAGATTTAGTACTAATGTTACTTGAAATATTCACAGCTAGGAGGTTCTTTAATAGAAAAGCTTCACTTCAGGAAAACTATTGTAGTATTCTTATGATTTTGAACCAAACCATTCCATATACTGAAAGTTACTGTTGTTTGAAACTAACAGCAGCAGCAAAATAACATCTGGTTCAGTACAAGTTCCACAAAGTTTGACTGGTGCCACCAAGAAAGCATGCATCTGAGCTTATTATCATGATATGAATGTCATCTTACTATATGAGCCTTAAACTTTTATATCCAGTAGTATGCCATCATCAAACATGAAAAGGATTTATGATATGCTTGAGAAGTCCTGAAAACACAATTAAATAATGTGAGTAAGATGTTCACAACCCCATGCATCTACTTTTATTTTAACTGTTATATTTTAATTAATTAATTAATGTGTATGTGCACATGGTAAAATAAGATGTCATGATACGTGTATATATCATGAATTGAATAAATAGGGCTAATTAACATTCATGATCTCACTACTTTATGAGTAGGACATATAAAATCTATTCTTTAAATGATTTGAATATATGCAATACAGTATTATAAAATTTAGTCATTATACTGCACAATAGATCACTAAAACTTACTCATCTTGTACTACTGAAGATTAGGATAAATATATTTATTATATATTCCAAACATATACTGTAAAACCTTTTATACTTAGCCTACAACCTCTTCTTTCCCTATGTACCCCCATTGCCCTCTAACCCCTGATAACTGTCACTCTATCCTCCATTTCTTTGATATTTTATATTCTACATCTATATGCAATTATGCATTTTTTGGTGCTTGGCTTTCTCATTTCACACAATGTCCTCTAAATTTCTCTTTGTTGTCAAATGAACAAATTTCCTTCTTCTTTAAAGCTGAATAATATTCCACAGTATATTCGCACCATGTAGTTTTTCAACCATCCGTGTATTGCTAGACATGTCCTTTCATTCCAGTTCTAGGCTACTGTGGAGAATGAGGCAATGACTAGAGGAGAACAGACATCTCTTTCATAAACTTATTTTAATTCCTTTGTATATATATTAAGAGCTGGAATTGCTGGATCATAAGCTAATGCTGTTAACATATAAAAAGACCAAGCAATCCCTCACTTCAAATGAGATCAGGGAGATGTGTAAAATACGGGAAACAGTGCAAATTTTGTAGAAAACACCACCTGAATAGGGTGATAGGAGAGTGAACGATGAACTTATTTAATGCCAGTGCAATGTAACTTACCTGCAAAATCCTTAAAAGGAGTCATAAGCAGATGTCATGAATAGGTTTTTTGTTAAAGTTGCACAAAAAGAAAAAAAATTCAATTGAACTAAGATAGCAGTGATTCCATTAGTGATAGTGAAAGTCAGCCCACACAACATTTCTCATTTTTCCTCACACCAGCCCTAGCCATGAACTTTTTTAAAGATGAGTACAGGTTAATTGGTTTGTTCTTCTTTATATTTTCTTTATTATTTCATATTACATTATAGTTTTATAATCTTTTCCATATGTATACTTTGGGTAGTGAGTGAATTACCTGAGTTCCAGTATTACATTTGAAAAAATTCACATTGATATAGAAGTGCTTTGGGTTACAAGCATGTTTCCAGGACAAATTATGCTTGCAAACCAGGGTTTTACTGTACTAATACAAAATTTAGAGTGCCATATAGAAATTCTGTTAAAGACATTTTTCCCTAGAAAGCTACTAACTTACAATTCTGTATTTAGTTCCATGAGGAATATCTAAATTATATTCTGACATAATAAGACTAATTAAATTTCTACCAACAGTGTATAAAGATTCCCTATTCTTCACATCCTTTTAAATCCTTATTCTCTTTTGAGTCACAAGGTGCAGAGGTTGTAAAGTTGTACAATATATAAACTCTGGAAGGAGGAACGCCAGCCATGTAAATTAAGTGAGCTGGAAGACCTAAGAACCAAGAGATTCAATGGATGGGGTAAGTCCCAGTACAAAGGTGAGAGAGGATTTCTGTTGCAGCTCAAGAAGGCAGAAAGAGAAATTCTAGCTTGTTCCTTTTTTTTTATTCTAGTCAGGCCCTCAATGGATGGTTGTGGCTCACTCACACTGGGCAGAGCAATCTGCTTCACTCAGTCCATCAATTCAAATGCTAATGGATGCTGGAAAGACTTTCCTCACAGAAAAACCCGGAAATAATGCCTAACCAGAGATCAGGCATCTCAAAGGCCAGTAAACTTCATGTATAACATTTACAATCGCATCATCTTAGAGTACCAAAAAGTAGGTGACTATATTCTTTTGGCCCCAGTCAGGTGTGATGTAGACAAAATTGAAGGAAGATTTTACAATGTGCATAAGCTTTGTGAAGTGCATATTACTTGACCTGGAAAAAAAGTGGATATGAGTCAGTTCATATGTAAGGATTGGGCTAGATAGTGAAGCACTTGGAAAAATATTGGAAAATTGGCTACAAAGAAGTATAGGGCAAACCTCATAGAACATATGAAATAGGCAGAAAATGTGAGGATATTTTTGTTCTGCATAAATGTCCACTAAATGGCAGCCACTGCAGATGAGGCTTTCAACAATCACAAGGAAAAGAGGGCCCATTATACACATGGCAGTGAACTTCTTTGTCCAGCAATTCTAGTCATCGCAGAATGGCTGAGTAACCAAGGGGCCATGGAAACAGACATGGAGGTTTTACATGGACTCAGTAATGTGGGCTTCTACTCATAGTGGGTATGGCTATAGCAACTAGTGAGCTCCAAACCCATCAACAACGAAAAGGGCTAATGACCCACCAGTATGTCAATGTTTCCTAAACGAACAAGCCAGACACCTGGTGACAATTTGATTATATTGGACCACTTCCATTATAGAAGGGGAAACAATTTGTTCCTTTTGGAATAGATGCTTATTATGGGAATGGATTTGCCTTCTGTGCCAATAACGATCCCTGCCAAAATACCATTCAGGATTTTGGAGATTGTTGTACTCATTGTCAGATAAATTTCCACAGTATTTCTTCAGAGCAGAGGTTCTTTTCAGGGAAATGGAGTATAACGACTCATTGAGTGGTGGAATGATCCACTGACCTGGAAATGGGACGGGCTCCTGAAGACTCAGGTAGAATCTTAATTCTAAATGTCACACACTAAACATACTTCTATTTCTTCCATAACTAGGATTTTGAGCCCAGGACCTAGACTCATAAATAAGTAGCAGAAATAAGATTCATTTCTCTTATTGGTACATCTGATGAACTACAGCTTGGGCCTCTGATCTTAGTTACATAAGGACAGAAATTCTAGAGACACAGTAGAGACAATGTCAAGAAGGAAGCAGAGAATGAGTTTTCAATATCCCTGTTCCTTAATGTTAGAGTTTTCCAATAAGAGAAAAATACTTAAAATCTGAAGGCATAAAAGGCATAGAACCCATAGTTCTCTGGAAGTAATTATACTGAGTGAAAATATAAATTGGCTATGGGTTTTCACATTACTCAGTTTATTATTATTATTTTTTGCTTAAATTAATTCCTCAATATACTGTGTTCTTTTATTTGACCAAATTCTGATATTCAAATTTTTAAAGTTTGTTCATTTGTTTCACTGAACTACTAGAGTTGAGCATTAGTTATGAGAGCCATATTCTAGTCTCTTATTTCCAATTCATTTTCTGGTTGTTTCTCAATAAATTATTAATCCTATAAAGGAGTAGGGCAAAGTCTTGTTATCTTCCATTGAAAACTACTTATTGTCTCTGTCTTTGGGTGCACTCATGTCCTATTAAAATATGACATATTCTAAAGGATGTCTTCCATGAAATTATATGTTATTCTACCACTAACCTATCTCTTGCTCTATAGTACCCCAAATCACAGCCACAATCATACCACCCAGTGGCTGCTAATTTCTGAAATGCCTGGAGTACAGACTGTACCTTTGGAGGAGTAGCAGAACTGAATGCTGCTTACAAGAACTGACAGAGAAAAACTAGAGTCCAACATGTCTCTTCAGAAATGCCTGTAAATCCATCCTACTTCTCCACTGATCCATTTAAGAGAAAATTAAACAGCTATAAAGTTTGAATAGCAAGAAAATTATTATGAAATAGATTGTATCTGGTCATCTTGGAGAGGTTGTTTAGTCACTGTACAGTCAGAAAAGTCTGATGTACCATACACACTTTGCTCGCTAAACCTAGAATCAAGTGCTATAGATTCCCTGACACTGCTCTGTCAACTTCTGATTCTATTCGCCTCATAGGCATCTGAGTGAACTCAGGGAGAGATATTCTCTGAATTGTCAGGCATGTGTGACACACGTGCTGTGGACAAGAGAGGCCTCCCCTGCAAAGTCTGGTGTGAGCTTCCGAGGGTACCTGCAACACTTGCAGAGATTGTAAAATGCAGCAGTCACATATTTCTCAATTTTGCCTCAGGCTGATCATCAACATTTATCTATTTGTAAGTAGTGATGATTGAAGGATTTATTGCAAGGATTGTGACATCATTTTAGAGTCATTTGTGGAGGTAGAAACCCAAGAGAACAATCTGTTAAAGCAGCCCATCCTTGAGGAGAAGTGATATTTCATTTCCATTTATTCTTAATATGTGGTTCTGAAAATAAAATAAAATTCAGTCCAGGAGCAGCCAGAGAGCAATGAAATGAAACAGCAGGCCATGATTAGAAAAGAACACTTGAAGAGAGCTCATCCAGTTCCCCTTTTATGATTTTTAGAGACAGAGATTTGCTCATTTCTACAAACACTTTTCAGGCCTCACAGGTAAGTATTAGCCGATCGATGACACAGCAACAAAAATTACTGATACAGTTACAAAATATTACTGAGTATAAAAGTCTTGGACTGTTAGTGGAGCCCTAAGTGCCCACAAGATATGATTTATAGGAGAGCCGAGCTCAAAAGGGGTGATACACAACTCCTACTCCAGCATGGGTCTCCCATGTATTTCCTATTTTCTGGGAAACGACCTTTTGCTTTAGAAATAAGATAAATTGAGAAATCCTCAATGAAAGTGTAGAACAAAGAAAGTACCTCTGGTAAGAAGCTTTGATCAAAAAATATTGAAAAGAAAGAAAAAATATGTGTCACATGCCTATACATAATATATTTTTCAAATACATATGCATTCCTTGTTTAATGACAGATCTGTTCCTATACCTATACCTAGTAGTTAGGTAAACTAGTCTCTAAATTAAGAATGATTTATAGGATGGACATTACAGAATTCAGAACCAAGAAACAGTCTATGGAAGCTCCATCTTGATGACTCTGCTTTTCTTTTCATAAATCTTATTTGCAGTACTATACAGTTAAATCGCCAATTTACGAACATTAGAGATGTGAACTTTGACAGATACAAAGGTCCTCACATTAGGAACATTGCTAGCTTCAAACAAATCATAGAAATAGTTCACATATCTGCCTGACATTGTCACAGCTGTTCTGCTGCATGCTTACTGTACAGTGTGATAGTGTACAGTGGTACAGTGCTTGAACAGAGTCCAGGATATCTGGAAGCAAAAAGAAAAGCAGTAGTGATGTGGAGGGAACTTGTAGGAAACACAAAGCAATAACCAGGAAACAAATACTAAAATGCATTATAAGATTCACTTTGTCAGACTTACAAACAAACCCAACTTATAAATGTTCACCTGGAATGGAATTCTTTTGTAACTTGGGGACTTACTATAGTGTATTACAGAATATTAAACTATAGTACAGTACAGTGTCAGTGAGTTACAAGTCTGACTGGGACAAGTGCACTGCTCATATGTCTCCTAGCACACTAGGAGAGGCCTAGCTCATGAGCTGATCCTTGTCTATGTCCAGCTATGTCCACCACCAGCTGAATGTCTCCATTGTCTGCCCAAGGACTCTCCAATAGCCAATCCTGTTAAGCCAAATATATTACTCCTCCTTTGTCACTCCCTCTTCCAAAACTTTATAATTGTTGGCTAAACTTATTAAAAGCAGCATTACAGAAACCTCCCTGGAGTCTGTTTGGTGATTCCATGCCTTACCCTCCCCATTCTGAGTTCCTAAACCTTGTTCCAGGAGTGGGCTCGTGGACAACAGCAGGACAGTGCAGTCCAATCAGCCAAAATCACAGTACTGTACTGTAGGAGAAGGCACCATAGGGCCGCAATGCTGCTCAAGTTCTTGCTTCATAAATCTGTGGATTTTAAGTCAGAGCAATGGGTTGCAAGGCTGAATGGTATGCCTCAGGTATTAAACAAGGAAAAGAATACATATAAATATATATTATTACAAAAGCTAAACTAGAATTTGTTTTATGCAAGCCTCTCCTGCTCATTGAATGTCATTTGATTAATTTCACTTTTTAAATGTTACTAAGTCTGACATCCATGCAAAACAGACCTATTGCGCCATTTATCCTCAGCGCAAGTAGATGTGCATTAAATAGCTGAGAATTACTTATGTTTTACTTGCTGCAAGCTCTGCACCAGTGGATGGAGATAAACTTTTGCTTTGGAATGTAACAGACTCTAGTACAGGTTCTATATGTATTTTTAAGACTACTTTGAAACATCTATAATAAATTTAACCTGTATATTTGAAATTCCATTTTTTCAAATATTTAAATTTATTGGTACATTTTAGATATACATAATGATCACATTCATATTAGGGAATTTGTACTGGTACATTATATATCTTGATTCTTCTTTTTTACCCATTCCTTCCTACCCACTTGCTCTCCTTATTTAAAAAGCTTTTCTTCCAGTTTTTCCTTTTATTCTCTCTTTTATTTTCCTTTTCTTCCCCCCTGCAATCTTCTCCTTGTTTCCCCTTACTATTTAAACATTTTCTTCCCATTTCCTAATATCTATTTTACATTTTGGTACTTATTTACACTTTTGGTTTCTCATAACAGAAAAACTATATGATATTTACACATTTGTCTGATTTATTTCGCTTAAAATTGTGGTCTCTAGGTTCATCTATTTAAGTACAAATGTTTCCGGTTTCTTTCTTTATGGCAGAGTAGTACTCTGTTGTATCAAAAAAACAAATCTTTTTTATCTACTCATCAGTTGATGTGCATTTGGGCTGTTTCTAAGATTTATCTATTATAAACTGTGCTGCTGTGAACATGGGTGTACATATATCACTGTGGTATGTTGTTTTTTATTCTTTCAGGAAGGTACCAAGAAAAGGAATAGCTGGGTCAAATGGAACTTGCAGTTTTGTTTTTTTGAGGAATCTCTACACTGTTTTCCACAGTGTTTGCACCAGTCTATACTCCCACTAACTGAAATTTCATATCAGCTTTTGTTCTCCTTTAGTTTGTTCCCTCCTTTATTCCTTTTTTCTCTTCTTTTTTTCTTTAACTCCTGTGTCTCTTCTTTTTTCCTCATTACTTTCCCTTAGTTCTTTCAAGTTTGGTAATAAATAATGTGTATTTAATAGTTCTCTCTCTCTTTCTTCTTCTTCTTCTTCTTTTTGGTATTGCATTGGAATAGCCATGGTTAATTAACTTTCTAGGCTTAAATTTGTTTACTGGATGCAATGAAATCACATAATAGATAGGTATGTTTATAGATTGATAATTAGATGGGCAACTTAAAGATTTAGCCATCTCCATCTCAAAATGAAAAATTAAAAAACTGGGGCTATAACTCCCAGCAAGGGCCCTGAGTTCAATTCCCAGTACAGAAGAAAAAAGTTTGAGTGGTGTTTTAAAATACACAGATGATTATATTACAGCACTGTACAGGAACCTGCTAATGTTCCATGAGTTAAAATCAAACAGTTGGGAATGACATGTTGACTGGCTCCTTTGTGATTAGCAATGCTGTAAAGAGTAAAATGATTTTAAAGGCAGCTCAGGTTAAAGTTTACAGAAGTAGAAATGAGGTTATATAATTCAAAATTATTTCTTATATCTAACTTTCACCTATCATATTTACTCCTAAAACATAATCATCAAAATCTTCAGTTTACTCTATTTCTCCTCTTGGTTTTTAATTTACTTCTTTAGCTTTCTCTAAGTTCTCTAATGCCATTGCTAATTCAACTTAACTATATTTGCATGCCCCTCGCATGCTTTTCCATCCCTTCCTCAGTCTTGCACTGTCCCTCTGGGGTCTCCACATCTTATATCTGAGAACATGCTTTAGACCCATGGCTGTTGCCATCGTTCCCATTGGTTCCCAGCAATTAACCTACTTTGAAGTATGAAGTATAACAAGCTCTGATAACTGAACCAGTTTGGGTTGAAAGAAGCAACAGGTGTTATCCAGAAACTGAGGCAAAAGGTTAAATTGGGGTACATTAGTACAGAAATTCTGCCTCACTTATTAAAGGCCTGATTTCCTATATGAATATAAACTCACCATATTTAGAATCCATCAAGTGAGAAAAATAATGTGCCTTTTTTTTCAGCTTTAATTGAGTTTATTGGTACATTTTAGGAATACAGTACGGTTACATTCATTGTTGGGGTCTTGTACCTCTACATGACAAGTCTTGATTCTCATTTTTTTCCTCTTACCCCTGCCCTTCCTTCACCCCCTCCTCCCCTCCTCATCCACAAACACTTTATTTTCATCTTTTCATTATCTCATATTTTTTTCTTTTCCCTTTTTACCCTTCCCATACCCATCCCACCTTCCCTACACCTTTAGCTCCTTTCTTCCCATTTCTCAATATCAGTAATTTTATTAGGATCTTATGTATTATTGCAGATTATTCATACCAGGGAATTGTGCCTTTTTTAAAACTCCCATCCCATCTCATGTCCTGTTTATGAACTGAATAATACCTTAGAATGTCTCTTATCTAATGAGCAAAACCACAGCCACATTATCAGATGATACATATACAATCCCTGTGATGATAGTAGTTTCCTGAAACCTGTTTGATTGTTTGCAATCAGAGTGAGAAATTATTCTTTATTTGATTATTATTAAATAGGGAGGGTGTACCAGCTTTCTTACTCTTGTTAATTTGAGTCTTACTGGTCAGAGGGAATGCTTTCTATTAGTCTCCAGAAGCTCGTTGTGGGTCTCAATCAGAGCAGAAGTCATGATGAAAAGCATTTCCTAATCTTTAGCCAAGGAAATTCCAAATGCTTAAATAACTGCAGGAAACCAGCAGCGAAAACTTTGGGGATACATGGGAGTCCTTGTTAAGATCTTCAGTAGTGGAAAGATTTCACAGAAGGGTTACAACCTAGAGATCAGGATAATTTAATCCTAGATTAAAAGCTGTCCTGGAACTGTACTAATTCAGCCTAAACACAAGTCTCAAGGGACCAAGGCAATTCACAAGCACTGTAACTGAATGGCAGAGAAATGTCTGACACTCTCAAAAGTAACACAATAAAATGAGCTTATCTCAACATTAAATGAACAATCTCTAGATGCACAAAACAATTTTCCAATTTCATATTGCTAATTATCCCTTTAGGATCTTGAGTACTATTTTAGTTTTTCACACCAGAGAAACTAGGAGAAAAGGACTAAAGGTGTAGGGACAGTGAGAAGGGTAGGGGAAGGGGAATAAGGGAAAGGGGAAATATGAGGAAATGTAAAAATGCAATTAAAGTGTTTGTAGGTGGGGAGGGGAGGAGAGGGTGAAGGGAGGACAGGGACAAGGGGCAAAAAATGAGAACCAAGACCTGGCATGTAAAGGTACAAGATCCCAGTAATGAATGTAACTGTACTGTATACCTAGAATGTACCAATAAATTCAATTAAAAATTTTTTCCAGCAGGTTGACAATGATGATGATGGCTAGTTTCCCATCTACAATATTTATGAAAAAAAAAGAAAACAACAACAACAGAGAGCAAAGCAAAGTGTTGGAGTGGTGTGGGGAAAGAGCTGTGCTTTAATGTGTTTTGTTTTCCCCACCCCTGAAATACTCATGTTGAAAATATATACAGTGAGTATATAACAAGGTGAGCCTTTGGGGAGTGACTGGGTCCTGAGGGCTGAGCCTCATGAATGGGTCATAAGACATCATTACCAGAAGTAGAAATGTTAAAGAACTGGGTTTCCCACTGTGCCTCCCCAGAGGAGCTGACACTCAGATTTTATCTAGTGAGCTCATGTCACACATACAATCTGTAATTCAAATTCATATTATATTAATGCACTAAATTTGTGGTGATTTATTGGAATTATGTGAAAGAACTAATATAGAAGGCCTACTTGTAGACTGATAATTAGGGATTTGGAAGTACACACAATTTTCACATATCCAA
Organism: Fukomys damarensis; assembly: GCF_012274545.1. Lineage (NCBI taxonomy): Eukaryota > Metazoa > Chordata > Mammalia > Rodentia > Bathyergidae > Fukomys > Fukomys damarensis. The sequence goes on along the minus strand of NW_022900928.1, from coordinate 92,470,757 downwards.
TATAAATGAGCTAGTTTTAAATTCTCTCTCCTGTATTTTTTTTTCACTGAGTTTATTGGTACTTTTAAGGTATACAGTACAGTTGCATTCATCATTGGGATCTTGTACCTTTACATTACAGATCTTGGTTCTCATTTTTCCCCATACCCCTGCCCTCCCTTCACCCCTTCCAGCCTTACTTATTTACAAAGACTTTGTTTCCATTTTTTTCCTTTTCTCCTATTTTTCCTTTTCCCTTATTTTCTTTACCCCACCCTTCCCACTTCCTCTACAAATTTAGCCCATTTCTTCCTATTTCACATTATCAGTTATACAATTTAGATCTTATTTACACTTTTAGTTTTTCACACCAGAGAAACTATTTGGTATTTACATGTGTGTCCTGCATATTTCACTTAAGCGTATGGCCTCAATATGCATTCATTTTGCTATGAATGACTCTACTATCATTCATTATGGCTGAGTAGTACTCCATTTTATAGAAAAACCTTATCTTCTGTATCCAGTCTCCAATAGATAGGCAATTCAGCTGTTTCCAAGTTTTAGCTATGACAAACTGTGCCACTATAAACATGTGTGCACATATATCACTGTGGCATGATTATTTTAATTCTTTTGGAAAGATACCCAGCAGAGGGTTAGCCAGGTCAAATGGATCCTCTAATCCTAATTCTTTGAGGTATCTCCATATTTATTTCCACAGTGGATGCACCAGTCTGTACTCCCACCAACAATGGAGAAGAGTTCCTTTCTCAGTACAATCCCACCAGCATTTGTTATTGGTTGATTTCTTGATAGCAGCCATTCTTTCTGGGGTGAGGTAGAATCTCAGTGTTGTTTTCACCTGCATCTCTCCAATGATGAGATATTGAATATTTTTTCATGTTTATTTGCTGCTTTTACTTTTTTGTCTTAGAAATGTCTGTTTATTTCATATGCTAATATTTGAATTGGGTCTTTATATTTCGGGAGCATGATTTTTTTTAGTTCTTTATATATTCTAGATAATAGTCATTTGTCTGGGGAGTAGCTGGTAAAATTTTTTTCCCCACATTCTAGGTTGTCTCTTAGCTCTGTTGGTGGTTTCTCTTGCACTGCAAAGCTTTGAAATAAGACGAGGTCCCAGTTGTTAATTTTTTGTGCTAGTTCCAGTGCTACTGAGGATTTTTTCCTAAAGTCTTTTCCTATGTCAATGTCTTTGAGAGTCCTGCCTAACTTATGTTCCAGAAAGTTTAGTGATTGTGTTTTAATATTTAGATCTTTAAGCCACTTGGATTTTAGGTTAGTACATGGTGAAAGAAAAGGGTCTATTTTTAATGTTTGGCAGGTTGAAATTCAGTTTTTCCAACATAATTTATTAAACAGGCTATCTTTCCTCCACTGAGGATGATTGGCTCCTTTGGCAAAGATGAGGTAGCTGAGTACATCTGGAATTGTTTTGTATTTTCCAATCTATTCCACTTATCCTTGGGCCTTTTTCTTTGCCAGTACCATGCTGTTTTTATCAGTGGCTTTGTAGTATAGCTTCAAAATGGTGATTGTGATACCCCATCATATCTCTGTTGCCTATAATTGCTTTTACCATTCCAGGTCTCTTCTTGCTCCAAATGAATTTTTGGATTGTTTTCTCCAATTCTGTGAAATATACAGTTGGGATTTCAATCAGGATTGCATTGAATCTGTATAGCAGTTTTGGAATTGTGCCATTTGAACCATATGTTTTTTTCCTAACCAGGAACAAGGGATGTCTTTCCATTTTTTGATATCCTCTTTGATCTCTTTTTTCAGAGTGTTGTAGAAGTATTTCATTTCCTTCATTAGATTGATTCCTAGATATTTCATTTTTTGGATGTTATTGTTTACCTATTTCTCTCTCAGTGAGTCTATTATTTGTTTACAAGAAGGCTATTGATTTTTGAGTGTTGACCTTGTATCCACATACACTGCTGAAAGTATCAATTAAGTTTAGAAGCCTTTTGGCAGAGTTTTTTGGTTCTCCTATGTAGAATATCATCGGCAGAAAATAATGACAGTTCAACTTCTTCCTTTCCTATCTTTATTGTTTTGATGTCTTTCTAATGTCTAATTATTTTGGCTAATTTTTCTAGAATGATATTGAACATGAGTGGTGATAGTGGCCATCCTTGTCTTGTTCCTGATTTTAGCATGAAGGTTTTCAGTTTTTGGCCATTTTTATGATGTTGGCTGTTGTTTTTTAATACACAGCCTTACTCAAGTTGAGATAAAGAACATGTATTCCAATATTCTGTAGGATTTTTATCATGAATGCATGTTGAATTTTGTCAAATGCTTTTTTTGCATCTATTGAGATGATCATGTGCTTTTTGTCCTTGACTCTGTTAATAGAGTGTATTACATTTATTGATGTATGTCTGTTTAGCCATCCTTGCATCCCTGAGATAAATCTGAATTGGTCAGGGTGTATGATTTTCTTGTTGATACTGTGTACTCTGTTTGCCAGCATTTTATTGAGGATTTTTGCATCTATGTTTATTAGGGAGATTGGTCTGTAGTTCTCTTTTTTTTGGTTGGTTCTTTCCTTGATTTTGGAATCAAACTAACACTTGCTTCCAGGAATGAATTTGGAAGCATCACTTCCTTTCCATTTCATTGAAAAGTTTAAAGCGTATTGGCAGTAGTTTTTCTCTAAATTTCTTGCAGAATTTAGGAGTGAAAGTATCAGGACCTGGGCTTTTCTTTATTGGTAAATTTTTAATTAGGTTTGAAATATCACTGATTGTAATTGGGGTGTTTAGAATTTGTTTTGTCTTCTTGGTTCAACTTTGGTAATTCATAAGTATCTAGAAATCTGTCCACTTCTGTGTTTTCCACTTTATTAGAGTACAAGTTCTTGAAGTAGGGATTGGTGATCCTCTGTATTTCTGCTGGATCTATTGTGACTTCACCTTTTTCATTCCCAGTTTCATGGATCTGAGCCTTATCCTTCTTCTCCTCTTTTTTTTGACAAGTTTGGTTAAGGATTTATCCATTTTATTCATTCTTTCAAAAAAACAACTCTTCAATTTTTTGATTTTTTTTGTATCTTTCTCTTAGTCTCCATTACATTGATTTCCACTTTGATCTTTATAATTTCCTCCCTTCTATGAACTTTGAGTTTGTGTTGCTCTTCTTTTTCTAGAAGCTTAAGATTCAGCTTTAGGTTTAATTTGAGCTCATTTCTGCTTTCCTAGTGTGGGCACTCACTGCTATGAATTTTCCACATAGAACTGCTTTCATTATGTCCCATATATTCTGATATTTTGTATTTGCAATATCATTTATTTATAAAAACTGACTAATTTCTACAGTGACCCATTGATTGTTCATGAGAGTGTCATTTAATTTCCATGTGTTTGTGACATTCTTGAGCTTTCTATGCTATTGATCAGCTTAAATGCACTATAATCTGATTATATACATGGGATTACTCCAATTGCTTTGCATTTATTTAAACATATTCTATGACCTAGTATGTATTCTATTTTGGAGAATGACCCATGTGCAGCCAAAAAGAATGTACATTCTGATTTCGTAGTTTGGAACACTCTGTAGACATTTATAAAGTCCATTTGTTCAAAATCTTAGTTTAATTCTAGTATTTCATTGTTAATTTTTTTGTCTAGATAATCTGTCTATTTGTGATAGTGGGGTATTTAAATCTCCCACTACAATTGTATTAATGCTCATTTGGTTTTTCATGTCCATTAATATTTGTTTTGTATAACTGGGGTCATTAATATATGGTGCAAATATATTTATGATTGTCATCTCTTCCTCTTGGATTGTTCCTTTTACAAAGATGTACTGGTCAACTTTGTATCCCTTAATTAGTTTTGGTTTATAATTTACTTCATCTTTAAATAAGATATCTGACTCTGTTTTTTTTCTTGGCTCCTGTCACATGGAGAACTATTTTCCATCCTTTTACTTTCAGTCTATGATTTTTCTTTTGAACTAGGTGTGTTTCTTGTATACAACATATTGCTGCATTTTGCTTCTTAATTCATTCTGATATTCTATTTCTTTTGATTGGTGAACTGAGGTTATTGACTATGATGATTATAACTGAAATGTATTTACTTATCTTTGTTATGCTATTATCCTGTTGTTGGCTCTTTAATATTTCCCCTCTTCCTTTAGTTTCTTGACTTGCCTAATTAATTTAATCCATTGGGCCGCCTGTAGTTGTGACCTTCATTGTCTTTTTCTAGGATATTGTTTAGAATTGTTTGGAGTGCTGGTTTGGTATTCATGAAGTTTCTCAGGTGTTCTTTGTCATAGAAATATTTTATTTCCTCATCCATTTTAAAAGAGAGTTTTTTTTTTTTTAGGATATATCAGTCTAAGTTTGAGTTTATTTTCTTTTAGGGATTGAAATACCTCACTCTAGTCTCTCCTTGACCTGGGGCTTTGTGTGGAAAAGCCTGCTGTGTTCTGATGGGTTTTACTTTGCATGTGATTTGTTTCTTTTCTCTAACTGCTTACAATATTTTCTTCTGTTAGGTTTCCAGGATCTGTACTATTATATATCTAGGTATAGATTTTTTTTTTGATTATGACTAGTTGGAGTCCTATATGCCTCACTTATGTGTTTATCAAATTCTTGCCCTCTTTTAGAGAAGTTTTCTGTCATAAATTCAGTTAACAGCTTTTTTAATGTCATTTGTACTTTCTCCTGATACTTCATGGATTCCTATCAGTCTTATATTATTCCTTTTGCACCATCTTGAAGTTGTTTGATCAATTTTTCATGATCCCTTACTGTATTTAAGAGAACTCTCTTTTCATGGTCACTGACTGTAGTTCTCTCTTCTATGGCTGACATTCTGTCTTCACATTGGCTTAATCTATTGTGTATACTTTTAATAGAGTTTTTAGTCTCCTGGATATCTGTTTTAATCTGTTTCATGGATTCCATTTCTTTCCTACATTTGGGATTCATGGTATCCATTTCTTTCTAACCTTCTATCATGGTCTGGAACTCTTTTTTTTTTTTTTTGTCTGTTTCTAGAGTCTCTAATCATGTCTTTCATTGTGCTCACCATCTCTGGGAAATTCTTTGTTTTGAATTTTTCCAAAGCCTGATTGACCTGTTTTGTTTCTTCCTGTGCTATGAGTTCAAGGTGTCCTGGTAGTTGATTGTCACACTTTTCCACCTTGTTTCCCATAGAATTTGCTGTTGGTGAGCTGAAAGTCTGTATTTGTACTTTGCTTAAGTGTTTTCTAATTTTTATTTTTGTTATTGATATTGTCCTTGGTTTAATTCCTGGTACTTTGATCTTCCTGATATAGCTGCTCTTTAGGTGTTGAGTCTCTAATGACTCAGAGATAATAATTTTTATCATATCAGTAAAGACAACTGATTAAATCAGTTGTGTAGCCCTTTAGCCCAACTGATACAATCAACAGAACAATAGCATCGAGCACAGCTTATAAATTGACATTTTGTGGTAGTTATTAATATATCACCTTTAACCATGGGAATTAAATCAAACTTGAGAACCAGACCAAAATATGTTTATAATGAACAAACTCTTCAATATAGCAATTTTACCCTTCAGTATGGGGACTTAGAAAGAGTTGGGAGGAGAGGCATCTATATGTAGAAGGATAGAAGAAGGTTTTAAATGAAGCCAGAGGACAGAGGATGATAATGCAAACTCTAGGAAACTGTTGAAGACAAGAGGGGAAGACAGGAAAGAACAAAGAATAGAACAACTTAACAGTAAAAGGGAAGCTATAAATTGTACTCATTTTCCTCGGTAACTAATGGCAATCAAGAGTAGGAAAAAGAGAGAAGAAAAGAAAAAGAAAGAAGAAATCCAAATTAGGGCAGGGACAGGAACAAAAAGGGAGATAAAGAACAATGTGGGAAGGAAGAGATGGAATGGGGAAAAGAAGAAAGAAAAAGAAAGAATTTGAAGAGTGGGAAAAATAAAATTTTAATAATAAAATTTAAAAATAAGAGGAAAAGAAAGAATAAAACAATTGTAGGGCCTCCCTCGGGGTATATCTCTGCTGTCACAATAGACAATGTGGGCAGCAATGTGCAGAAGTAAGTCAGTTAGCCTCAGCTAGCCAACAGCAGACCCCTGAGATTCAGGCTGAATTTTGGCTGCAAGGCTCAAGTTGAGCTCCCCACCCTCTTGCATTGTTAAGCTCTGCAAAGTTCTATGGAAGGTTCAAGCTGCCCTTCACCTGAAAATAGTACAGGTTCTGATGGAAGATGGTGATCCCTTCAACTTTCCAACAACAGAGATCTGGTGTGTCTTTACTGCAGTTGTTCCCTTCAATTTTTTCTTCTAGAGCTCAGTAAAATGGCCTTCATGTCCATCTGTGCCTATGCAGTGTGGATCCAGATACTGGCACAACCAGGAAGCCAAAAGCATAGTGGGGGGAAATGCTGCAGGGGTTCCCATGCTCTGGAGGGTGAGGAAACAGCCTAACTCCCCTTGTTGGCTGGGCAAACCTCACTGGATTTCTCTGATGAAGACTGGAGTGCTAGGGGTGGGGAAGCAGCCTAGCTCCCCACATAGGCTGGGCAGTACTCACTGGTGTGCTCTGACTGCAGCTCCACATTCTAGTTATTGGAGCAGGTTCTGGTTGTTATATTTGCTTCTATCTTACTTGCTCTGTTCATTCTTTTTCCTTTGTCTGACATTTTCTAGTCCATCATATAGTTCTGAGTTAACAAGTTGGTCAGTTAGTTGTTCTCAAATTTATCTCTGGCTTCCAAAAGTGAAATTACACACAGCATCCTAGATACTGAAACCTTTGGATGATAAGATCTACCACAGACATGTCAGATGTGTCAAAGTAGGCTCTGTCTATTGTGTCTCCAGAAAGCCAGGGTGGATATCTCACATCCACACATTCCTACTACCTGGAAGGGAAATTCTGTTTGTGAGTCTTGGAGGAGGTAAAATATTTGTACCTCTCCAGAACTGTGCTGAAATCACATTGCACAATGCAATTTGGTAAGAGAAAGATGACCTGCATGCTTTCCATTATTTAAACTTTGATGGCACAGTTGCTTGATGAATATGATTACTTCCTGAAAGGTTTTCATTTTGCTCAAGCTACTGTGTATTTGTGTTTAAATTCAGCCATTTACATATGTTAGTGAAATATAATTGTTAGTCATATTTTTCAAATATTTTTTTTCTTCTTGGTGTGTCAGTTTTCAAACACTTTTTTGTCTTTCCACTTATGTTAACGTCTTCCTATATATGTGCATAAGAATGCATGTATATATGGCATAAATCTAGAATCGTGATGTCTCTTCATGAATTGCATGTTTTAGTATATAAAGTTATAGCACTTTTTTTTCAGATTTTATTATTCTCAGAAAAAGCACTGACCTGAGTCACTAACTTGGCTATTGTTATAATTAGAAATTGAGTAACTACTTTTATTTATAATTTTGTGTTCAGCCATCCATCATTTTCTTAGTTAATTGCTTATTTCCAGTTATTTTAATTATTTCTGAAAAAATCTGCTAAAATCCTTAGTCTTTCTGTCATATACTGGAACACAGAAAGGATAGTTATTTTGAATTATCTTAACATATCTCAAATATGTGGAGTGTCTCTGCATCTAATTCCACTGTATATAATTTCTACAATTTTTGTTCATATATTCTTTTCATATTTTTGTTTCATTTATTACATTAATTACATGCAGTTTCAGAGTTGTAGAATTAATTTGTGGATGATAATTTATTGCTTCTTATTTATATTTAATTATGGAAATAATTACTGATACAAACAATTCCAGGTAACTAATTTTTTGTCAGAAGTTAAGATGTTTTGAGGTTGAACAACACTGTCTACAAAAGGATGTATAATTAATTTTTATCTTCACTAGTATAATGGAAAACTTTTGGGTCCAAACCCAAAATGAAGGATTCATATTTATCTTCTCCCCTATGTATTGGGCTCTGGCTCTCTGGTCTCCCATAGATTCCTTAGGCCCCAGTAATATTAAAACTTCCCTTCAGATTTTCACCTGTTATGTAAATAAGCCAGAAAGTATACATATGAAGATACATCTCAAGATTTAATTTCTGGGCTCCCAATACTGAGTTATTTTCTTTCTTCCCTAGTAATATTCTGTTAAACCTTCATCAGTAATTTATGCCCAGTGATCTTCAAATGAATTCATTTTACATTTATATAATTTTTCTATGTGCCTTCAATACAGGCACTGGAGGGAGGGGTATTGGTTTGATTAGTGATATTCTCTCTTCATCAAAATGGCATCCTTACTTCTGGCTGTTGTGACTTCCAGATCACAACAATATTGGTTATCAATAAAATTTTGTTTTGTCATAATTTTCTTTTTAGGTTCACCATTTACTCTCTTTACATATTAGTTCCATTGTAAAAAAAACAAAATAGGATATATTTGCCAACCACTGGCCTCATAATATAAATAACCCATTTGACCAAATATTTTTTCCAAGTTGAAATAATCACTAAATTAACTTCACAGAAGCAGCCAGAAGCTAACCCATTATGATCAAGTATTTCATTACTTTGTTTTCTTATGAGTTATCATTTCTAAGTGGTAAAGATGCTATATTGAGAAGTGTATTCACTGCAAACATATTTTGGGCTGCTTTTTGATATTAATTTAATTCACATGGTTTAAAGTTGATAGATTAATTACTACCACAAGTGGTCAACTTGCAAGCTGTGCTTGATCCTATTGGGCTGCTGAATGCATCAATTGGGATAAAGGATTGTGATTGATTTAATGAGTTGTTTTCTCTGATATTATGAAAATGAGCATGTCTATGAGTCATTAGAGAGTCAAAAGCTAAAACGCAACTATATCAGGAAGATTGAATTAATAACCCAGAAATTAAACCAAAGACAACCCAACAACAAAAACAAAAATGAGAAAACACTTAAGCAAGACACTAAGACAGAATTCCAGTTCACCAATGGCAAACAGTAGGGCAAATGAGGATGAAAAATCTGATAATGAACCAGCAGGACACCCTGGGCCCATAGTACAGGAGGTAACAAAACAGATCAATCAGGCTCTAGAAAAATTCAAATCAGAAATAATTTCCCAGTTAACCATAGAGATGATGAGCAAAATGGAAGTCATGATTCAAGACTCTAGAATAGAAACTGACCAAAAAAAAAAAAAAAAAAAAAAAAAAACAACAACAAAATAAAAAAATAGATGAGCTCACGATCATGATAGCATTTCAAAATCTTTCTATCCAGAGAAATATGGAGTAAATTTCAAAGGTTTGTTAAATTAATGACTGCCTTTCTGTACACATGTTGACAATTTAAAGTACTATTTACCAATCATGGCCCATCTCATCATTAAATATTAAGAAAAATTCCAGCCTCTGAAATCATCAAGCTACAAAATAGAGTTGGATTCTGATGAAAATTAACATGTTCTCAGATATAAGGCAGTATTTTTGCTTGGCAACCTAGATTTCTGTTTGCCATTTTCCACAACACAAATAGGGAACAATGCTAATTAGAACATAATGCTACTTAGAATTTAAACTTTAATCTCCTTTACAAGCTCACTATTCATGTAGCAATTCTGTAATGCTTCAGAAAAAATTGGTAAAGTGAATAACACATCGTCTAAATCAAATTATTAACTATTGAAATCCAAACACAGAATCCCTCAAATATAAAAGCAATAAATAATAAAAATATTAAATACTAAAATAACATTCTCCTTCGGTCATTACAAAGGGCTGTTTCACTATTCCATATGGATAAACAATCATTTTTTCCTTTCTCAATGCATAGAAATTTAAATCCTACTATATGCAGCTAAAATGTCCTTAGAGAATGCTAAATATAGAAGATTAACATACTTTGCTATCATTTTCTATGAAACAAGGCACTTTAAAATGTAATTGCTCTGAACAAAAAAATATTTTGTTCATGATCCATTCTGTGAGTTACCCATTCTGCTGGGCATTTTTTTCTACTGAGCCTGCTTAGAGTCATTTGCTGAACTGCAAAATCTGGTACCTCTCCTGGGCTGGGTGGTGTTGGATCACCAATTTCACTTGCTGCTTGGTCACATATGATGGCTGCTTGATCATTCAAGACATGTACACTAGCTCAGATCTCTTCACATGGCATTGCAGAAAAAGGAAGACATACACTTTAAAGACTAGGCTTAAATTTTCACACCCATATTATCATATTATTGTGGTTGTGGCAGCTAAAACAGCCAATCCAGATTCAAGAATGGAGAACAAAACTTCACCTTTCGATGAGAGTTGCTACAAAGTTTTTCTAATCATTTTTAATCTAGCACATAGTTTCCTCTGGGACAATACATATTCTTCCTAAATGTGAAAGATTATCACTCAGTCCTAATATTTTCAAAATCTTGTTACTCAGGGAAAAGTCAATTTTTGGCTCTGATTCATGTTCTGATTCAGATATGAAGGTTATCTTCTGTATGCAGGGCAAGTGTAGTTTGTCCTGTTGTGTAAGTAAAGAAGAGAAATTGTTCCCTATGGATCCAACAAGAGATTGTGCACGTGCTGCATGTCATTCAAAAGAGACTGTTTTTGTCCACGGCATTCCCTGCTCTGTAACAGTTTTAATCTTGCCAGGTCTATATTGTCAGAATTGCTTACTTCAGGGACAGAAAATATTTTTTCATTGTGACCCAATCCTGCTTCTCTGGAATTCTATAGTCCATTTTTCTCAGACTCTGGATCTATGCTGTGGTTCTTGGCTATATCCTCTGGGTCATTTTTCTTCTTCTATAAAGAAATGGAACCTGTCTGCAGTTGGGAATCTTCTCAGCTTCCTATCTCTGGATAATTGGGATACAAAAACTGTTTTCATATTGAACTTTCCCTAGGCCTTTCAAGCCGTATTAATACAACATCTTTAAAAAATAAGGAATGGGTTTTCTAATCACCAGGTTAAAGTCTATTCTCTATGAAACAAATATAGACATATTTTAAGAGTACTTTTCTCCATATTTATCTGTGTGATCTAAAGATAAAACTAGATTTAAGACACTGAGAAACTCTGAATAGCTGAGAGGATCCATTGGACTCTGCCTTAAATATTAAATATGTCATATATTAAATATTTAATTAATTAAATATTTCATTAATTTTAACAAAATCATCCAGTCACATCCTTCACATCTTTATGCTGAGACCATTTCTTATTTTAGGAGTGCTTTGCCATTTTGAAAACACAAACAATGTGAAAGGCTATGCTTTTCTATCCAACAAGTCCTGGCCCCTTTATAATTTATTTTAATTCTCCTTGCAAATTAAGCAACTCCAATTTCAGTTTAGCTTCTCTTCCCACAAATATCATATAAAGTCAAACATTGTCAATTTATATTTCCAGGTTTCTGTACAAACAACTTTCTAGCCACACCCCAAATTAATTAAATGCCTATTAATTAAATACATTTTAAATATTCACCATAAACTTAGAGCCTCAATATAGAGCTTTTAAAAATATGTCCACGATTAATTCTCATGCTGATCTTACATCATCTAGCCCAGAGAGTTGTCATCAATCTGCTTGCATGGGCTGCAGACAGGGTGGGCTCTTTCCCATGCATAGCAGTGGGGACTGCATACTGGTTGAACTGCATGGTAACATTATTCAGTCATGATAAATGGTGCAAGTCCCACATTTTTTTATGCTTTATGCAGGGGAAGTGCATAATATTTCTCTCTCTCAGTTAGTGAAAACTAGGAACAGATTACACCAAATTCAAGTGGTTCAGAAAGCAATGGTCCCTCCTTAATGGAGGAACTAGAAATAATTTATTTTAATATTTATATCCCAAAGATATTAGGGGATTTTATTTTTAGACCTCACCTCCAATGTGTAAAGAGATATGGTTCAAATTTGGTGATCTTTTTTATATTAATTTTCTTCTCAAGTGTTCCCAATCTATTTTGCAGAAACTTCTTTTGAATTTCCCTGCTGCTTTTCTGGTGAAAATGTCTTTTCCATTTGATTTCTAAAATTAACAATTTTTCTTTTTAATTTCTTTCCAAGAGTAAACATTTTTTAAAACAAATAAGTTCCTCTAAATATTGAATTCCTTCACTTTCTATATCTAGTGTAATAAATTTGTTTTAATTAATCCTTGATTTTGTCTTTTTTGTTAATACTATTGCCTGAACAATTAACTTTGTTAATACTGTAGTCATAGGTAAATATCCGTGAGACCTTATTTTTAGGCTTTCTTCTTACTAATTCCTCTCCATTTAACTCACATTATTGGATTAAACATTGAAATTTACTGCTTCAGTTATTCCTATCTTGATCAAAAGCTTAGAACAGTTATCATTCACACAGCTAAAAATTCTAAGCAGTTAAATTTGGGGGATTTCATTTTTTTCAGTTCTTTAATTCTTCCAGACATCAATCTTTTGTCTGAGAACAGCTAGAAAAGATGTTTTTTCAATCTGTGATTTGTCTCTATCCTCTCTTGGTGATTCCTTTTTCTGTGCCATTGCATTTTAATAAGATGAGATCCAAATTGTTGATTTCTTCTAATATTTCCCATGTAATCAGGGTTTCATTCATGAAGTCTTTTGACTATACTCTTGTCTTCAAGTTTTTTCTACCTATTCTCTCTTCCAGAAAATTTAGTGTGTCTGTTTTAATATTTAGGTCTTTGATCCATTTTAATTTTAGTTTCGTGCACAATGAGAGACATGGGTCTAGTTTTAGTCATCCACATGTGGAAAGGCAGTTTTTCCAGCACCTTTTATTAAAGAGACATCTGAGATGAATATATACTTCTCATATGAAGTAAAAACAGCAAATATATACATGTTAATTTCTGTACAATGCCAACTCAACACAGTAAATAGGGATAACTTTTTCCAAAGTCAACAGCACAGTTAAAGTTTCCAAAATTTCAAATTATATATATGTATATTTATATTTATATAAAAACATTAATGATAGCAGTATGTCATGCATCAATAGCAGCAAAAGCTTTTCCAGGTTCTGCAGTCATCTGAACAAAATTATAGACATTCAGCACACTCCATTAAAAAAACAAAAGCAAAAAAACAAAGAAAAGAATAATATCCAGAAAACAGCAAAGTTCTGTTGCTGTTGTAGTATCTGGTACCATTTTTTTTATTAGCATCTTAATTATTATCTGGAGAGAGAACATTCTAGAGTAACATAATTAAAAATAGCTCTGATAAAGAACGGTCTCTACTATGTATCATAAAGAAGGTACAAGATAGTTTACATTCACAGAGGTATGACACAGTACCGTCCTACATCTATAATACTAGAACCAGTTTTAGCTTTAAATTTACTTTGTCTGCAAATAAGATTGCTACCCCTGCTATTTTCTGGGCTCCTGTCACATGGAGAATTTTTCCATCCTTTCACTTTCAGTCTATGGGCTTCTTTTTGCACTAGGTGTTTCTCTTGTATACAACATATTGTTGGATTTTGCTGCTCATATTGGTCTAGAAATGTTAATTTTTTTCCATTTGTATAGGGGTGACACACTGTACTAAATATGTAAGGTCATATCTATGTGGATTTGATTACAGACACTAATAAAGTATTCTCTAAATAATAGAAGACTACAAGAGCAAGAAGCACCTTAAATATGCTCAAGGACCATTTTCATCTTGAGAATTAAGGATTATTTTATTTTTACATCATTGCCTTTTCTCTTTTACTTTCCTTTTTATTTTTATTTTAGGATTCCCTATTTTTAATGTTCATAAAGAGATTTCTTTAACTGAAATACCAAATAGTATCTCAGGTGTGAAAAGCTATAATAGTACACAAAATCCTAATGATAATTAATAATGTGAAATAGGAAGTAAAGGGATAAAGGAGTAGGGAAAGTGGGAAGGGTGGGGGAAAGGTAATAAGGGAGAGGAAAAAATATGAGAAAATGAAAAAATGGAAATAAAGTGTTTGTAAATGGGGAGGGGAGGAGGGAGTAAAGGGAGGGCAGGTACAAGGGGAAAAATGAGAATCAAGACCTATCATGTAAAGGTACAGGATCCCAGTAATGAATGTAACTGTATTGTATACCTAGATTGTACCAATAAACTCAATAAAAAGAAAAAAAATCAAATATATACATGAAAAAATGTTTGATATCACTGGTCATTTGAGATACAAATTAGAACAATGCTTAGATTCCATCTCACTCCAGAAATAATGGCTGTTATCAAGAAATAAACCAATAATAAATGTAGGAAGTGCTGTGGGGAAAAAGGAACCATTCTGCACTGTTGGTGGGAGTGTGGATTGGTGCAAGCACTGTGGAAATCAGTGTGGAGATTCCTCAAAAAACTAGGACTAGAGGTTCCATTTGACTCAACTATTTCCTTTCTAGGTATCATCATTTCATCCCAAAAGAATTTAAAGCATCATACCACAGTGATATATGCTCACCCATGTTCATAACAACACAGTTTGTAATAGATAAATCTTGGAAATGACCCAAATGTCCATCTAGTGATGGATAAAGAATATTTTTTATAAAATAAAATATTACTCTGCCATAAAGAAGGATAAACTTGAGACACTTTTAGGTAAATGGCTGCACCCAGAGACCATACTATTAAGTAAAATAAATCAGATATATATGTGTAAATATCACATTATTTCTCTGGTGTGAGAAACTGAGAGAGTAAATAGGGTCAAATGTATAATAAATATTGTAAAACAGGAAGAAAATATTCAAATGTGAAGGGGAATGGAGGAGGGAGGAAGTAAAGGAAAAGGGAAAAGATGAGAAGAGAAAGATAAAATAAAAACAAAACTTCTATAAATAAACAGAGGAAGAAAGGTTAGAGAGAGAGGAGGGTAACTAAAAAAATAAGTGTCAAGATATTTCATGTACAGGTACAAATTCCATAATATGAATGTGATCATTGTGTATATTTAAATCATGCCAAGAAAGTTATTTAAAACTAAAAATTCAAGGAAATAAAAACTAAAAGAAAAATAGAAATAAAAAATTCTAAGTATTTTTAGACATTAGAGATTTCTTTTAAAGTTTATTTCACCTTACTTACACATTTTATTATTAATCAATATGTATGTTTCATTTCCTTGCCTAAGAACGCAAATATTTGAATTTGTTGTATTTATTTTTCATTCTCTGTATGTGTTATTCATTAGTTCCAAACATGACAGTATTTTCTTTCTTTTGTTTGCCTATTGGAATATAGTATCATTGGTCAATTTAAAAAGAGCTCTTCTATGTTTTCCTTGCTTACTTTAAATAAAACATATCTATTCATAAAGATTGAGTTTATTTACATATGGAAAACTTCAGGTTAGTATATTCCTTTTTATAGTTTCACGTTTTTATTTCACAAATATTTACTGTTATTACTGAGTGATAGGCACTGAGATGTGAATCTAGGATACAAAAGAGCAGAGGCAAAGATTTGACAATTCCCTTTTGTATCTATTGATTTAGTGAAGCAGGGCTGTCTTAACAATATAATCAAATTAATGTACAATCCAACTGAATAATCACTTTCAGAAGACTATGTAGTGCTATATAAATATTTGCACATAGCAATGAGTTCATCTTTGAGTTGAGGGGAGTTCCTCAAGCCTTGATTATGTTGACTTATGAAGAATCATTTATATTTGAGTAGTAACTAAGTAAAGAAGATGAGAAAGACATTAAGGAACAAATAAAAGGTGTATAATTTTCTCTGGTGAGAAGGAAAGGAAAAAGAAACCTCAGATAGGCCTGGAGGCACCAAGATAAAAATGATCAGCTGATGCAGGACTGGAATTGGGACATATCCTTGTCCAATAGGAATACAAAAATTTCTCCTTATTAGACCATTTACAGTCTGTGCAGGATTTTTGTCTATTGGGATTCTTGGTGTGGAGAAATAATATGGTTAGCTTTCCATTTTCAAACGTACTAGAGCTTTCATTTCAAGGCCTAAGGACAGGGTGTTGTAGTGCAGAAGATTTCCTTATAGAAAGTATAATGCAATGCTAAGATGCCAGATGAGCAATTTATTTAAATTTCATAAAAAGTTTATAAGTAGTTTTACTTAGTTGTCTAAGAAATATTGAATGGATATAACCTTACATATTTAGTACGATGTGTTACCCCTATACACATGGAAAAAAAAATAAATTAACATTTATAGACCAATATGGTTGTCCATTTCTGTACAATGCCAAGTCAACACAGTAAATTGGGATGACTTTTTCCAAAGTTGGCAGCACAGTTAAAGTTTCCCAAAATTCAATTTATATATATATATGTGTGTGTTTGTGTGTGTGTGTGTATATATATATATATATATATATATACACACACACATTTATATATATAAAGACTAATAATAGTATGTTATGCATCAATAGAAGCAACAGCTTTTCCAGGTTCTGCAGTCATCTGAACAAAATTATTGACATTTAGCACATTCCATTAAAAAAAAAAACAAAGAAAAGAATAATATCCAGACAACAGCCAAGTTCTGTTGCTGCTGTGGTACCTGGCATCATTTTTTCTATTAGCCTCTTAATCATCATCTGGAAAGAGAACATTCTAGAGTAATATCTTTAAATGTAGCTCTGCTAAAGCATGGTCCCTACTATGTATCATAAAGCAGGTACTAGATATTTTACATTCATAGAGGTACGATACAGTACTGTCCTACATCAATAATACTAGATTCAGTTTTGGTTTGAAATTTACTTTGTCTGCAAATAAGATTGCTACCCCTGTTTTTTTCTGGGCTCCTGTCACATGGAGAATTGTTTTCTATCTTTTCACTTTCAGTCTCTGTGCTTCTTTTTGTACAAGGTATGTTTCTTGTATACAACATATTATTGGATTTTGCATTTTATTCCATTTTGCCAGTCTATTTCTCTTGATTGGTGAGTTGAAGCCATTGACATTGCTGGTTATAACTGATAATTACTGACTTATTATTGACATGTTATTGGCCTTTTGTTGACTCTTTTTACTTTTTCACCTTCTCCTTTTAATTTCTTGCCTTGCCTATTTGATCTGCTCTGTTGGGCCTCATGGTGTTGTTGCCTTCATTGTCTTTTTCTAGGATCTTGTTTAGAATTGCTTGTAGTGCTGGTTTGGTATTGATGTAGTTTCTCAGGTGTTCTTTGTCATGGAAGTGTCTTATTTCCCCCTACATTTTGAAAGAGAGTTTTGCTGGATACATCAGTCTAGTTTGGAGGTTGTTCTCTTTTAGTACTTTAAATATCTCATTCCAGGCTCTCCTTGCCCTAAGGGTTTGTGTTGAAAATTCTGCTGTGATTCTGATGGGCTTTCCTTTGTATGTGATTTGTTTCTTTTCTCTTACTGCTTGTAGTATTTTGTTCTTCTGTTGGGTTTCTGGGATCTTGATTATTATATGTCTAGGTGTAGATTTTTTTTATTGTAGCTAGTTGGGGTCCTATATGCCTCAGTTATCTGAATGTCCAATTCTTCCCCTCTGTTTGGGAAGTTTTCTGTCATTAATTCTGCAAACAGCTTTTTTAAGTCATTACAGAAACTAATAAAGTATTCTCTAAATAATGAAAAAAGAATAAGATAAGACTATAAGAGAGAGAAGCAATTTAAATATGTTCAGGGACCATTTTCATCTCCAGAATTAAGGATTATTTTAATGTTACATCATTGCCTTTTCTCTTTTACTTTCCTTTTTATTTTTATTTTAGGATTCCCTATTTTTAATGTTCATACAGAGATTTCTTTAACTGAAATATTGAATAGTTTCTTTGGTGTGAAAAACTGTAATAGTACACAGGATCCTAAGGAGACAGTTAAGAATATGAAATAGGAAGTAAAGGGCTAAAGGTGTAAGGAATGTGGGAAGGGTGGGGGAAAGGTAATAAGGGAGAGGAAAAAAATATGAGAAACAAAAAATGGAAATAAAGTGTTTGTAAATGGGGAGGGGAGGAGGGGGTGAAGGGAGGGCAGGGACAAGGGGAAAAAATGAGAATCAAGACCTATTATGTAAAGGTACAGAATCCCAATGATGAATGTAACTGTATTTGTATACCTAGATTGTACCAATATCCTCAATAAAAAAGAAAAAAAAAGAAATATTGAATGGGACTGAGGAACAAGGTGGAGCTGGAATACTGATCACTTAATGAAAGAAAAGGGAATGAATCTCCTACTTTAAATTATGGGCATCAGGTTATAAGGAAACTGACTAATATAGGATAAATCAATAAAGGGTGAATAGGAAAAGAGGAAATCTTGTTGTAACCCTGAGGAGGACTTTCCATTGAATGGATTAGCTTTCTTTTTATTTAAACCAATTTATTAAGCTTTAATTGAAATATGTCTTAGTTAATTTCCCCCTTGCAGAGACAAAATATCCAACACTCAAAGTTAAAAGAGGAAATGTTTATTTTGGTTTACAGTTCATAGAGGTTTCAGCTGACTGGCTCCAATACATGATGGTATGGCATAAGGGTATCATTCAGGAGAAACAGAGCAGGTAGAAGGTAGAAGCCAACAAGGCAGCAAGCACTGAGCTACAAGTGACAAGTGACAAGTAACAACTACAACTGCCCTTTCTGTCCCTTATATTTTATCCAGGCTACCTGCCCTCACACCTTCAACTCTAGAATCCCACTATAAATCAATTCCAGCATCATGCACTCTAGATCCAGCCAGCTGAAAACATCTCCACCTATGACCACTTGAGGCTCGGAGGAAGCTTCTAGACACAATTCATAACAACTTGTAAAATGCATATAGTTTCATTTCTTAAAGAGAAGGTATATCATTTACATCTGTTTCCGCTAAAACTCATCCAATTCTGCCTCTAGCTTACCCACAGCTCAGGCAAAGTTGTGTATCATCTTGGATTTAGTTTGTATTGATGATGTCTCAAATGTACTTTGTGCTCTAGCTCTGCTGGCAGCAACAAGCAAGAGCTGGAGACTGCTGAACAAGAACATGGGGCTGCGCCCTCTCCTGCAGGCTGTGTTCTGACATCTTCAGCGCCAGAGGGTCTTCATGGTGGGCCCTCCCCTGCTGTTGCTGCCACCGCCATCTTCAGCACTCAAAAGGTAATTACATGGGCACCACCAACCCCCCCCCAATCGTCCCCCCTTTAGACCTCCTGATTGTACCAGTCTTTGGACCTACTCTGTAGAGGCGGAGGTGGTCATAAAGAGTATTTTCAGGCACTTCCAACTTTGAACATCTTTAAAGAAGTGGTGGGAGAACATAGTAGAACTGAGTGGAGTTCAAACTTTTAGGAGATTGGGGAACTCAGTCTGGGCCTTGAAGCTTGAGCTTAGTCTGCTTTGTGGGGTTCTGTCACCAGCTAGCTGAGGTCAGGGGACTTGGCTCTGCAAATGGCAGCACATATTGTATATTATAACAGCAGTGATATAGTCTGAAAGAGGCCCTTTAAACTCATTTTTGTTTCTTTCTTTTTTTATCTTATTCTGCAAATTCTTTTTTTTTCTTTTTGTTTTCTTTCTCTAACTCAGTCTCTTACTCCACTATAGTATCCCTCATCTTCCTTTTTGTTTCTCTTCTTGTCCTAATTCAGATTTCTTCTTTCATTATTTTTTCTCTTTATGTTCTTTTCTTATGTTATTCTACCTCACTCAAGGGTTACTATATTTCTACTTTATTTGTTCTTTTTGAATTTAACAATTTCCTGACAATTATCTGGTCATTCTATGTCTTTTGGCTTCATCTGAAACCTTCTCTAATTCTTATACTTATCTACTCCTCTTGTCCTAACTTTGTTTTAAGCCCCCATTGTAAATGAATGGTAAATATCATTATTGAAAAGTTTATTTACTGTAAGAATATTTTGGATTGCTTCTTGATTTTAACTAAATTCACATGGCTTGAAGGTGATAGATTCATGACTACCATAAGTGGTGCATTTGAAAATTGTGCTTCATTATATTGTGGTGCTGATTGTATCAATTAGGATAAAGGATTGTGATTGATTCAAATGAGCTGTTTTCTTCAGTATTATGAAAATGAGAATGTCTATGAGTCATTAGAGATCCATGGGCTTCAGCCCAATTGTATCAGGAAGATTTAAGTAATAATCTAAATGTTAAACTAAGGATAACACAACAACAATAGTAAAAATGAGAAAATGCTTAAGCAAGATACAGGGACAGACTTCCAGCTCACCAATAGCAAATAGTGGGGCAAATGAGGATGAAAAGTCTGATAGAGAATCATCAGGACACCCTGAACTCAAAGCACAGGAAGTAACAAAACTGATCAATCAGGCTCTAGAGAAATATAAAGCAGAAGTAATTTCCCAGATAATCATAGAGATGACAAGCAAAATGAAAGTTATAATTCATGACTCTAGAACAGAAACTGAGAGGAAAATAGATGAGTTCAGGACCATGATAGAAGCCATGAAAACCCAGCATAAGAAATAATTGGAAACAATAAATGCCCAATACAAGAAAGAAATGGAATCCATAGGACAGATTCAAACAGATATTCAGGAGATTAAAAACTCCATTGAAAGTGTTCACAAAAGAATAAAAGAGTCCGAAGATAGAATCTCAGATATAGAAGATAAAATTGCAGTCAGTGACCATGAAAAGAGAGGTCTCTTAAAAACAGTAGGGGGTAATGAGAAATTGATACAGCAACTCTTAGACAATACCAAGAAGAATAACACAAGATTGATAGAAATTCAAGAAGTAGTAGGAGAAAATGTAAGTGACTTAAAAAAGCTGTTCACAGAATTAATTATAGAAAACTTCCCAAACAGAGGGGAAGAATTTGACATATAGATAAGTGAGGCATATAAGACTCCAACTAGCCATGATCAAAAAAATCTACACCTAGACATATAATAATCAAGATCCCAGAAACCCAACAGAAGAACAAAATACTACAAGCAGTAAGAGACAAGAAAGAAATTACATGCAAAGGAAAGCCTATCAGAATCATAGCAGACTTTTCAATACAAACCCTTAGGTTAAAGAGAGCCTGGAATGAGATATTTCAAGTACTAAAAGAAAACAACCTCCAACCTAGACTGATGTATCCTGCAAAACTTTCTTTTAAAATGGATGGGGAAATAAGATATTTCCATGATAAAGAACACCTAAGAAACTTTATGAATACCAAACCAGCACTGCAATGAATTCTAACATCAATATTAATGGCCTCAATTCACCAATCAAGAGAAATAGATCAGCAGAATGGATTAAGAAGCAAGATCCAATAATATATTATATACAAGACACATCTAGCGTAAAAAGCCCATAGACTAAAAGTGAAAGGACAGAAAACTTCTTCATGTAACAGGACTCCCCCCCAAAAAAAAGCAGGGGTAGCAATCTTATTCACAGACAAAGTAAGTTTCAAACTTAAAACGACTGAAAGAGACAAAGAAGCTCACTACATCCTTGTGAAGAGAACAATTCAAGAGGAAGAGATAATAAATAATTTATTTTTAATTTATTGAGTATGTCAGAAAGTATATATGCTTTTTTTCCCTCTTTTGTTCTATTTTTTCCTTTTTCTTTTTCTTCCTCTGATCCTGGGGATTAAACTTGGTACATTGTTCTTGCTAGGCAGGTGCAGCACTATTGAGCTAAATCTCTGGCTTTACATTTCATATTTTTAAAATTTATCAATACATTAATCCTTGTCTCTATATGTTGGCCTACCAAATTGATGAGCTATTTTGGTTCTCATTTTCTTTGCTTTTTTATTTGAGAATTTATAAAATCTGTATATATGAGTAGTATGAAAAGTTTTAAGGTCCATCTGTCATTTTCCTCTTTCATCTCTGCTTTCTACAAACATCTTTTTCTGTCACTGCAGCTGTTTGATTGGAAATTTGTTAAGATAAATGTTGTTGTTTTATCAATATATCTTTGTACCTATTTTCTACTGATGATGAATATTAATTTTAAGCAAATTTTATTACAACTATACTTAATCATTAATATCATTTAGTATCTGGTACATATTACAAATTCTCCAACTCCCTCAAAGATGATACTTGTTTTTTCCCAAATTATACAAATCACCAACATTCCACACATCACTGCACTGTTTTATTATACCTAAGTATATATTGTATTGTAGACAATATGCAATTGTGTATATGTATGGGGGGTATGTTTTTATATATACGTGTGCACTATTAAATGAGAAACATGGGCATGAATATGGTAGGATTGTGCATATTTGGCATATTGATAGTTTCTCTGGCAACCTTATGATTTCTTTAAATTACGTGCTTGACTTAATTCATAGTCATTCATTTGGGAAGAATACTACATATCTATTGGTGTTAAATTCTATCATTATGTTTATAAAAATATAATAAAAATAAGTATGGGATATAATAAAATAGAAACAGAAAAATCTGATCTTAAAAATGTGAATGTTTTTAGTTGCTTTTCGATTTCAAATATAAGTCTATATTTTTCTGTGGGAAGTTTCGTTAGAAAATGTAAGTCGTACAATCAACAAGTATATGATATTTATCAATTAATAAAACCAAGGAGTTTATAAATCATAAAATTTTGAGGACAGTTTCTCAACTATAATATGTAACTTTGTTTCATTTTTAATTACATTATTTCAAAAATATTATAAGAAAATGAGAAAGAACATAATGTTTGAAGATCATATCAAGCTAATGTATTTTGCTTAGTCTGTGTTACACAAATTCTTGTTTATTTCATATCCTTTTTTTGCTTTCATATATATGTATATTTGAAATTTTTATTTAGTATCTTCCTTTCTTGTTATCATGTATCTTTGCAATCTTTAATAAAAAAATCAAAAAAAAAAAAAAGAACACAGAACTACCTTGAAATGTGTATTGTCCATGGTCATAGTGAATAACCACTGAAGATTGGGAACAGAAGATAATGAATCTTAGGGTGGACATTTCTGAGGAGGTCCTAGGAAAGGTCAAGTTCAATCTCTATAATACCTTTTTAGTTTAATATTGTCTCATTTGTTTTCTTCTTCTGTACCATCCCTTCTCTGTTCCCTGATAAATGCAGGCACATATCAGTTCTTGTGAAATTTTATTCAGTGAAAGCCAAAGTAAGATAGAAAGTGAGTTCTTATTCTGAAGACAAGAGGAGTGTGTTGTGGTCAGACATTTGAGATAGTAGATTTGAAGTGGGAAAAAACATAGAAGAAATACATGTCAAGCTTTTTGTTTTACCTAAAATACAGGCGTCTGTGTTCTCTCCTAAAACAGTTTATCTCCCTGAAAGTCATTCCTGTGTTTGTCCTGGAGGATTTTTCTGAGTAAATGACAGATGCTTATAAAGATACTTACTGATTTCACAAGGAAATCAACTCATTATCAATTGATATTTTTCGGTATTGACTATAAGAATCTCATGTAGATCTTTGAAGAAAAATCTTATCTGTAATTGCAAAAAAGCTTTTTGAACTGTAGAATGACCATATGGAATTCTTGCAATTTGTGGCTATTATGAATATTTGAAACCTAAAAATGAAATAATTGTAAATGAAAAAGACAGAACTTTTGCAAATTATTCTATTTCATAAAATAATTATTTTGTTCAGTGATATTATAAATTAATATGAGTAGAAAAACAATAAGGTATTAATTAAATGAAGCACCCATGAAAAGCAATCAGTAGCATTCTTTAACTATACCTAAATAGGGATCAATTTTAGATTATGTTAAAGATATTCTGAACATTTTTGTTTTTGTTTTTGTTTTTTTCACTATTTAGAGATGGAACTTAGTATGTAGCCAAGGCTGCTCTCGAACTCCCTGTGATCCTCCTGCCTCAGCCTCCCAAGGGCTGGGATTACAGGTGTGTGCCACTATGCCCAGTTTCTGAACATTTTTTTTAGTGGTTTAAATGTAGATTTACATATAATTTCTTTAATGAATGTATGAGGAACTTCACAGATCCTCTGTCTAGTAATCAGTCATAACTGAAATGATTTCAAAAATAAATTATTTACAATTTGTGAAAATTGTCCTGGGGAATACAGAAAGCAAGGAAATATTTGTTCAAGCAAATCCACTCCATTGCAGTAACAAATACTGTGAGTCTATGGGAGTGGAACTGGGATGCCCTCCTTTCTCCCCTGCCCAGCTCAGGGTGCCAGAAGCTGTACCCCTAGGGAGTATGGCCAAACAGGTGAAGCTTCCTCCTTCTGAGCTCCCACGCAGAGGTGAACTAGAAAGTGTAGGCGACTAACACTTCTTATCCAACTGTTGCTGCTAGGACTAAATTTCAGGTGGGTACAGTCCATAGGTTCAGGGATCCTTTCCTTCACCCAGTCCCTACATGTGAGATATGGCAGATCAAGTCTATTGGGGCTCTTATTACCTTGCCCCAGCTCCTGTTAGGCTGATTGTTCCCATACCAGAGACACAAACTCTTGGCAGCCAGTAGCTATCACTCTGAGAAGCAACCACTTTCCTAGATCTGGAGTGGTGACACAGGGCTGATACGCTCTGCAGCATGGACAACCTAAGAAATACTATGCTACGTAGCAGCAGCCATTCACAAGAAACCAAATAATACGTGATTCCACCTATATGAAAGTCTATAAGTAGCAAATTTATGCAGACAAAACTAGATTGTTGGTTTATTTGGAGTGATTAAATTACTCTGAAAATGATTTTCATTACGCTTACATAATAATACACTAAAATAGCATTGAGTTGTAACTTCAAATGAGTGAATTGCATGATATATGAATTATATCTCAAAGTTATATAAGATATAAACAATATACTACATTTATTTAAAACATTTAACATAAGCACATGATTATCTCAATGACTTTCTAGTCTTTTCGACATATAAGTAAAAAAATGGAAATTAGGCTAAAAGGTTATATATCCTAAGAATTAAGATAGATATTAATTTTATTAATGATTCAGTTAATTTTTAAAATATTAGCCATGGGGCCTTTATGAGAGTTTAAATGCATATTAGGTATCCTACAAAGTACAAATCAACAAATTGATTTGTCTGTCTATTTTATTTCTTGTGCTATCTTCATATTTGAAACTGCATCATCTACTTTGGGCCTCTAACTCAATATTTCCTAAAATTTTCTGGAGTTCCTGAGACTGTGGTTATCTATAAAATATCTTTCCCCTTTCACAAAAATTATTATCTCACAATTATTTGTACAATGTTAAAGGCAAGGATTGTAAATGTGGACTTGCCTCTATCTTGTAAATGTTTTAATTAAAATAAAATGGAAATGTTAAAACATTGGTTGAAAAAAATCAATAAAATATGTTAATTTTTCCTTGCTAAGCAATATTCATATATTTTTTACAGTGATACCTCAATTTATTAATTTTATTCTTTTTACAATTGTGGTCCCAAACTGAGTTGGAATAGAACCAAATCAAATCTATCTATTTATCTTTGTCTGGTTAAAAGCAGCATTACATTGTTTTTGTGTTCTAAATGTTTGAAAAGTGCTTCATATTATATGCCTTTATTAGGGACTTACAATGAATATTAATTTACTAAAGACATGAGTATTCAGTTTAAAGTGTACAAAATGAACAGTATGTTTTTCTGTTTTCTGTACCAGATATTAACAATCATATTTTAGGATGAACTGTTTAAGGGCTTAATTTCCTACAAAATATGTTAATAGTGAAATATACAGCAATAAGATATTTTCAGAACAATCCCAGATGACTAGTATTAAGAGTAAAGACCTTTCTTAGCATTGATAGATGTCAATTAAGCATGACTTCTACTTTATTTGTGAATAAAGATACAATATGTATGGCCTGGGAATATCAATTTCACACTGATTCAAAAATCCTTCAGTACTGACATGAAAAGATATGGCTTTTCTGTTTTATAGAGCTAGTTGAAACTTCCTGATTAGGAGGAAATAAAATCTGGGTGTTGTTGATCTTGCAGTGTGAAAGCATTTTAAAAATATGACAGTTGGAGAGACAATGATTAAAAGTTGATAATGGTACTTATAATATTTCATAATTGCACCTCTAGACAGTTTCATTAAATAACCAGATGAGCAATTATTGGCATAGTTTAAATGTTTATAAAATAATAAATATGGGGAAAGGAGGAAGAAGTTATTTTAAAAATAACTGAATGTGTTATGTATGTATAACAACTTTCCACAGGGAAAGTGATCATTATATACTATAAGAAATGAAAACCAGGGGAGAAAAAAAGAGGGGAAAAAAAACAACAACAACAACAAGAAAAACAGCCTCCAGGATAAACCGTAGTTTAGAAACTCAGAATCTGCATTCAAAAGAACGACATCTGAAACCTTCACCTCCCAATTCTATTTGCCTGGAAAAGTCCTTTTTCATAGAATACTAATAAGCATGGGTCTTAAGAAATCTGTAATGGCCTCTGGTCATTGCAGATGTGATAAATGGGTAAGTTCTTATTCAGTGGTGGTGGGGCGTGTGTGTGTGTGTGTGTGTGTGTGTGTGTGTGTGTGTGTGTGTGTTGGGTAAAAAAGTGTTTGGGCCTTGAACCTCAGCCCACGACTTCCCTGGGATTTTGAAAGAAGGCCAATGTTGAAATGCAGCTGTCCAATGCTCAGACTGACACCCAACACATTATCTGTGGAGAGGGATGAAGAGAAGCTAAATATATGATCTAGGCAAATACACTTTGTTCTCCATATGCGATTTAAAAAAAATATTCCATATGAGATGTAAATAGTAAAGTTTTTTGTGTATTTCATTTATGAGAAGAGGTCTAGCTCTATAGCTCAGACCGGCCTTGATCTCATGGTATTCTCCTGCCTCAGCCTTCCAGGTGCTGGGATTACAGGTGTGCCACCACGCTCAGCGATACTAGTAGAGTTTAAAATGTCATGTGCTACATTGAGGCGATACTCTTAAGTGAAATAAATAGAAGACATATGTGTATATACCGAATAGTTTCTCTAATGTGAGAAACTGAAAATGTAAATAAGAAATAAAAGGTATAATAGATAATGTGACATAGGAAGAAAAGGTGCAAAGGGGAAGGGGAAGTGGGAGGGGTAGAGGAAAGGAAAGAGGGGAATGGAATTAATATAAGAAGAAAAAATGGAAAGAAAGTCTTTGTAGATAGGGAGGGGTAGAGGGGTTGAAGGGAGGGCAGGGGATTGGGGAAAAAATAAGAACCAAGGTGCAGATTTCCAATGGTGAATGTCATTATATTGTATAACTTAAATGTACCAATAAAATTAATTTTAAAATGTTATGTGCTAATAAAATGAGCCAGTGATGCTCACAGTTATGTTTTATGGGATCTGGCCTGCCTTCAACGAGATAGGCTTTATTTTATTTAATGTCAAATATTGTAATGATCAACACACTCAAATGAAGTAGTTGAAAAACTGCAGACTCTATAGCATGCTCAAAAATGTATTTAATCTTACTAGATTAGGTTATGATTTTACTATTTATTTTTAGCAAAAAATATTAAATAACATACAGTGCATACTTGCAGTCGCAATCCTAAGGAAAGTATCTTAAAAATAAAATAAGAGTCATACTTCTTAAAAACAGGAAATCATGGCTTAGAAAACTCTAACATTAGAGTGAATGGAATAACAAGCTACAGTGTGTGGTGAGTTTATGTTCAAGAAATAATTGTAACATTTGGCATTATATATAACAGCTAATGTTTTTTGAATGCTGTTCCTTTTTATTTTGCAGTATTTGTGGGCAGCTAAAAAAAATAAGGATCTTGAGTTTTTAACAAGGAGGTCCAAATGCTTTTGGGAATGCTTGCATTTTCAAAATTTTCTTGAAACAAAGAAGCATCCACTAAACCAGGAAAATGACATTCCTCATCTCATTATCCCTCAACTTCAGTTTACTTTACATTACCTTGTTTTATATTTTATGGATTCCTTAGTGAATTTTTCTTTGAGCTTTCTGCTTACTAAATATCTATAGTGTTGGCTTTATTTCATGTAATGATAATTATTGAACCATGATAGAACTGACATTTTACAGTTAAGGTAGCCAAAGAACATAGTATTTAATTGGCTTAAAAGAAACAGTTTTAGCCTTAAAATCATTATTGTCTTTCCAGTAAATTATGGGAGACTCCCTATACCTCAAACTGACTCTAAAGTGGTGGACATGAAACTCATACCTTTTGAAATATTGATGCTTATATTGAAAGGTATATTAGAAAAGAGTTTTATTTCTTTCATTTATCATGGAGCCTTGTGTGAGTACTTCTGTACTTTCCTGTGTTATTATCAAAATGTCTTTTCTCTGTTTTAAATTATGTCAATTTTGTTCCCCACTGGATTTGTGCTGTGAATTTATCCCATATTAATATGAATCTTTTAAACCAATTTACTTTAAAATTCCATCAGTTCAGTTTGAGAGGATTCAATATTTAAATTTTAGAGAGAGATATTGTTCTTTGATAGTTTGCTGTTAAACTTCTTTGAGCAGTGATCTTTAATCGCAGTTTAACATGCCCTGCAAGAGTAATTGTATATTGAATATATTTATTAAATTGTATATAAATTTTGTTCTTACAAATACCCTCCTAATATCAAATAATTCAGTAAGTTTCTTCATTTACTTATTATAGAGATATTCAAAGAAAAATCTGAGTTATAAAACATCTTTGAAGATCTTTTCTGTAATTGAGATCTTATTGTTTTTCAACTTTAAAAAATTACATATACAAATGCTCAATGTGAGATGTTTGAAAGGGACACTAATTGTTTTATATTTGATGCATACATATACTGATGAATATATGCCATTTATATATCAATGTCTATGTCTACATCTATGTGTATATGTGATCAGCAAATAAATCTGTGAATAGTACTTTTAAAAATTCAAATTTTAATGAATTAAATTACAAAAAGCTTTAAGTTCACATCAATCCAGGAAAACTGTATTTGGTTTACTTGAAATATTTTTCAGTCGCCAAATGAAAATAGAGAGCCCATTGGCTTACTTGAGTGATTTTTTTTGGTACCAGGGATCAAACTCGGGCCCTGTGCTTGCGAGGTAAGAGCCAGAACCACTGAGCTAAATCCCTGCCCCTTGAGTGATTTTAGTGCCACAGTCATTTAAAAGAAATAGAATATCCTATTCCAAAAACTGATATTCAGATAAGAGCTACTCTATACTAACAAGTATATCATTTTTTAAACTTTATCCAGCTTCAATTTATTATTTAGCTCTAATGACTATATCTTGATGATCTTTGAACTAATTTCAACTCACACTTCAAGAATAATCTTAGTAATGTCTTCAGATCTGAACCTTCTAAGAAGCAAGTGTTTCCATGCTCAAATTATCTGTCTTTCCTTTCATAATGCTGCACCCTCTTTGTTTTCAAATATTTGATCTTTTTTGAATTTCCTCTCTATGTGTATCTTACTGTGTATCTCAATTAGAAAAGATCAAACTATAAATGAAAAATAATCCAGACTTAAATAGATTACTATGAACAACAAAGACACACTTATTAAATTTTTATTGAAGAACAAAACAATATTCTAATGAATTAATAATAATATTTTTGTCAATGAATAGTCATGGATGGAAAAATAGTATCTTTGGAAATTTTACTGAAAATATTTAACCTAAATTTCTACATAGTCAAATCTAGAATGATAATCAAATTAAAAGGAAAAACATACAATATATTGTCTATCCATATCTTATCTTAGGATTTTTTGGTGATGGTGAGAAGAACTTAGGGGTTCACACACAATAGGAAAAACATTCCCAACCCCGTGTATTTATTTCTTTAGTTTTTTGTTTTTTGGTTTTTTTTTTTCTTTTTTTGAGACAAGTTCTTGTTAAATTTCCTGAGGTGGCCTGAAATTTTCTATCTCCATGTCTCAGCCTCCTGAGAGGCTAGGTTTGCAAGAGTGCACCACGATAGCACAACTTACTTCAATATATTAATAGGGATTTTCCATCATGAAAGCTGGGAATATTTCTTGGAAAAAGAAAAACATGGAAAGGAGGGATCTATTCAGAAAAGTTTAATCAACAATGAGTCTAATTATACTGTTGGAAAGAACTGTAAGAAATAAAGGAGTATTACTATGCCTTTTAAATATTTGGAAGAAAAATAATGAATACTAAATATCACCAATGCTTTGTTAGTTTAAAGAAACAAATTTATAGAAATTTATACAGGGAAATATGATTCAATTATTAACTTCTGAAGAAAAATAACAGGAAATAATTATAAACATAATTAACCACTTGTTACCACAAAAATCATATTTACACTGTCAAAATTATGTAACTACTGATGAATGATTTATACATAAATTATAACAGACCTATATTGAGAGGATGTAGGAATAGTATGTTAGATTTAAATCTCTTGGTAAGGTTTTATTTTTAAACTGTTCTACATATTGAAATAAAAGTCACAAGTTTCTCTTAATTTAACAAACTCACAAAAATTTATTACTTGCAACCTTATTATTTGCATGAAAGAAATTTCCAAATTTGTTTAAGTTATTTAGCTTCTTCTCCAATGAACTTACTTTATTTTTTGATCTTATATTAATCTCAGCCAAAAATTAATGCAAGATTTAAAATACTTAAAACTCACGTGCATTTCAAAGAATCATTACTCAAGTCGAGATTATGCATAATTCAGTTTTGAGTTTTGATTACAAAGTAGTTTACAGTTCAGTGCTATAATAAACTGAAATATTTTAATGAAATGTAAACCATTTTAGGTATTTTACACTTTTTAATTTTTTAAATAGAACTTTTCCTCAAATTATTTAAAAATTGAAGTTTTTTAATAGGTAAAAGCAAGCCAAGTGAATCAATAAATTAAAAGTAATAATAATGATTTATAAAAGAATGACAATTTAATTACTGTTTATATTTACTGTATAAAATATACTGTTAAGATTTTAAAACAGAAACGTGTACGTATTGTATTTTAAAATTTATGGACAATTGAACTTATCACACATGTATAAAAATTTTGCTATTGAGTGATACTTTATAAGTATTTGAAGTAGTCTAGAAAATGCAATATTGCTTTGCTTACCATTATCAGCACTAGGTGGATTGCAAAGTAAATTTTCCACAAGGCAAATTTTTTTTCCTGGAAAATATAAAAATTTGATTGTTAGATTTTCTTTTTTAAAAAACCTGTTCAGTTTATCTTTTTGTAGTAAAGATGCTGAATACAAGTTGTTTGTTGATTATTAAACTTATTTTACCATGTAACACAATAAAGCTTCAAGAATACTGACTCATAAAACAGTGATCACAGATTGTTTTTAATTATTTCATATGTTTTAATGATTATTCTGTCAATTTTCCTTTGATCAGCATGTCAGCCATAACTTCTACATGATTTCAGTGTGTCTCACTTTTTCCTTTATTTTTGATACAGGGCCTCATTATATAGTTCACTCTAACCTTGAACTCACTATGTAGCCCAGGCTAACCTCAAACTTGAGGTGATCCTCCTGTTTTAGCCTCCTGAGTACTGGGATTACAGGCACGCACTACCACATCTGGCCAATGTGTCTAATTCTATCAGAATCTTTCTGTGTCCTCTAACTTACTGATGTTTTTCTTATGTTATTAAAAAAAAAACCAAACAAACTCCAAATTCTTGTTTTTAAGAATTAAATCAAAAGTGAGTATAAATAAAATGTTAGGGCTGCCTAAAGTCTTCTATGTGGAAATGGCATGAGTTTTAGTCTTCTAAGTTCATTAAATTAAGTAACTTTCAAGTTCAGTAGCATGCCTTCATTTATTTTATATCTTTGTAGTTATTCTTGAAGAAATGACTTTCAAAGAAGTTCAGAATTAGAATAATCAGTGCCTAAAAATTAAGGCCACTGTTTAATCTATAATATCATAATATTAAGTGAAAGATCTATTATGGGCTGTCTTTTAGTCATTTTTTAGGATGGGATTAAACAAGAAGTTTGAGGGTTAACACACTTGGCTGCCCACCTAGTACTCAGCTTACTTTCTTTTTTGTTAATACAGGCTCCGGCTTCCTTTAGGTGTAACCTTGGAATATTCTTCCCTAACCTTGAGTTTGCAAAATATAGTAGAAAAATGTAGTGAAGGGTTAAATTACAAAAGATATTTTAGGGTTGGGGATTGGGCTCAGTGGTGTCGCCACCTGCCTTTAAGCACAAGGTCTGACTTTGATCCCTGGTACCAAGAAATAAAAAAAGATATTTTAGTAAAAGACATGCTGTCATTAGTCCTTGAAAGACTGCCTTTCAAGTAGAGTACACTTATTCCATAATTCTTGCCACTTTTTGAAGTAGTTCTGGAAGTGTGTGTGTGTGTGTGTGTGTGTGTGTGTGTGTGTGTTTAGTTGTTTTGCTGTGGCTGACTTGATGCCCTGACTCCATTCAAAACTTTTACCTTTCAGTCATTTTTGTATTTGGAAAGGGATAGAAATTGCATAGTGCTGGGTCCCTGGAATAAGGGGGATGAGGACACACTGTACTGTGTTATATGCCTGCCTTTCTGTTGGCTGGTACATCCACCACATTCACCCTATATTTTATTACCCCTCGTAAAGACATTCGTGAGATAGGAATTCCAGAACTGCTTCAGAAATTCACAAGAACAATAGGAGAAATGTATTGAAGTCAGAGGGAGTATTTTGAGGGTAATGTATCTTTTATTATTATAAATTTGTTAAAACTTGGGCATTTACTGTATTTGTTTAATCTCCCCCTGAATGCTGGATTTACTGTGAAAGTTTTAATTTCAAAAGAATGCTTTTCATTTTCCATTGAAATTTTTAATTTATCAGTTTGGAGTGCATTTCATGAATTCATTGCTTTAAAAATCACTTGTTTTACAATGAAAAACTTTTGGAATTGCCAGTTTTGTCTTATGTCGAGAAATTAATAAAGTTTTCTCTGCAGTGTGTACATTTTTCTGTCAGGTTCCCTCACTTCTCTGCAACTCTGCATACTCTTCAGAAAAAACGAGCAATCATTGTAATTTCCTGATAAGACTCTTATGATGATCTACTCTGACAAATCACAAAATAGAAGCAAAAAGTATCTGCTACTATAAGCAAATTCTTAAATGGAAAATACTTATGTGAAGATGAAATTCAAATTACCTTTATGGCCAGTGTTGATTAAAATGTTTCAAGTTTTACTATGCTTCTAGTGTTTCACTATTGAATATGATATTGACTGCTGTGAGAGCAATTTTATTGAATTCAAGAAATATCTTCTAATTTTCATTTTTATAAATTAAATCTTGAAATGCTATTTTGGCATCGACTGAGAGGGTAATATCTTTGGTCTATTGATGTGCCGTATTTTAATAGATTCCCTACTACTGAATTGCATATAGTAGGAGAAATTTTATAGTATCATGATTACACGTATTTCAGCAAGAATAGTAAATAAATGAGATTGATTGTAGCTTTTGTGGGCTTTCTCTTTTCCAGTATGTTGTTTCAATTCTTTGCTAGATTATGCAGAAGAATTTGGAAGGTCCAGCTTCCATTAAGTTCCTGAAAGAATTTCTATAGCAGGGTGTGCCGATGAGTTGGTACCTACTTTTTCTGAAATTTTATTGTGCATCTTCATGTGAATCACTGTACATTTTTATACTTCTACTTAAAAATATACCTGTATTATTTGTTATTTGTACCACCTTTTTCAAAATTTATGCATAGGAGTTCCAATCTCTTTTTTAAATTAAATTTTAGTAAGTTTTTCTATTTTAGTTTTTCTTGATAATAAAACAGTTCTTTATCTTACTTCTTTTGTGATACTTTGGTGTTCATGTTTTCTTTTTTATACTTGATTTTAAGTTCTTTGTTATGTTTTCAAATGTTTTATTTGAGGTTTAGTGAGTTCATTATATTTACCACTTGTTCTTTTTCTGTATATGAAATTTCCGTAGAGTAAAATGATTGTTATGTAGCAGGTACTTTCCTAAATTGCTTTAGTGTTGCTATTTTTATGCCAGTGAACTGCAATTATATTTGGATTTCTTTTTCAAAAAAGTATTTTTTTTCCTTTTTATCCAGTAACTTGAGATCTCTGTTTAAACCTTTGTTGTATTTTTTGTTTTTGCAATTTTGTTTCAATGATTGATTGATTGATTGATTGATTTTTTTTTTTTTGGTTCCAGTGATTGAACTTGGGATGTTGCTATTGTGAGGCAGGTGACAGAACCACTGAGCTAAACTTCTGGCCCATGCTTTTGCAATTTGTTAATAAGTTTGATCCAAATAATTCAAAGTATTCACTATTAATTACTTCTGAACAAATTATCTAAAATTTCTTAGTTAAAAATAGTATTCGATGTTTTCTCTTTTAAAAGTCCTGAAAATGTTCATTTGTCTAGAAAAATTTACATATTGCACTCAGGCACTTAGTTCTGTCTCCTTATCCTTCAAGTGCTGATTGTTCACACCTTTGTCTCATTTGAGCTCAACTATTGAGGAGATCTTTGTCATTCTTCCAAAATCTTTGAGTAAACTTCACCCCACCTAGCAATTATAGGTATCAGAAATTGTGCCATAAGACAGGTCCTGTGAAAAACAGAGCACCCAGCACCCTTGAAGGAGAACAGCTATGCTAATTGATTCAAAACAAAAGAGTATGGATTTAATTTGGGCATTATTGTGAGCTGATTTTCCATCCCATAGTGATGACCCTCTAATTTTCTGGTTTGATACTTATAGGGAATTTCTCTTCTCTGTTCATGAACTTCCTTCCTAAGGAAAACTATAACTGAATCAGCTCAACAACTTTTAGCACAGCAAGTAAGAGCCAGAAGCATTGCCAACCTATGCCCCTGAGGTTACTCATACCTGGATGCTCTTTCTGAACTTTTTCATCCTCAAGAGCTAGGCTGAGGTACCAATCACATAAGGCTTAAAACTTCCTCCCAAATGTATCCTCTTATGAAACAGGAAACACTCCCTTCCTTTCTATTTTATCAGGAACCTACAGGACAGACTTTCCTCTTGCCTCACTCACTGTAGGTTCTCTTTGTGGGCACTAGAAACCATAAGTAGACATCATCCCAGGAGAAAAAGGGTTACTTGTGGATCCCTGAACTAGGAGTGATTAGTTCTAAAGTATTCCTTAATAACTTGGAATGCACTTTTCAAATTTTGATACAGGCTCTAGCATCTGCTTCAACTCACTGTATCTCTATCTGCATAAGGCCAGCAGATCATCAGAACATTAAGGAGCTGCCCATGACTGAACCTTCTGTGTAGAGTGATGGGTTAAATTAATGATTTACATAACAGTGTAAAGAAAGTACCAGGCACATGGAGAACACTGTAAGCTTTGAATACATACTCATACTTGCCATTATTACTATCTTTATTGTTATTATAACTTTTAAGAGGGTCTATTTACCCATGTGATCTTTTTCACATACTCTCAGAACAGCTATTAAAGTTAATCTTAAAGAAATCCTGCAATGTCACAGTCAAGGATCTTAGAGAATTAGAATAATGCCAGGACTGAATCACTCTTATTTCTGATTCCTATGACACTATAGAGACCATTGCTTCTTTCTTCTCTGTATTCACCTTTTTCCAAAGATATAAAAAGGGAAAACAGAATAAAGTTATGTCAAAATAAGCTTGAAGTGAAGTATCATTCAGCATGGCCTCTGCATGTACTTACACTTTGTCATGCAGATCTGAGGGTCCTGGATTTACTATCATAAGTAGCACATTCTAGCAAATATGCCAAGATAGGTATACCTCAACTGTCAGAAAGAAATTCTGGAATTGATCTAGAATTTTTTGTCTGATTTTTTTGTCTTAAAGTTTTTTTTTTTTCCTAAATGATTCAATTTTGCAGTTGCAATGGGTTACTTGAAGAAATAATAATGTTATTGAAGCAACTTGATATTGCATCTTTACTGGAACCCAAATGCCATTGATGTAGATATCTAATTTCTGGGAAGCACTGTCCATTTCTGATAAAAAGATGTTTCAATTTCTGGAATACCAACAACCTTTCCACAGTCTGAGTCAATATTATAGACTATCCCTTAGGACAATTAATCAGATTGGGTTGCATGAGATTACACTGCCTAGTTTCGCCATTAATATGAAAGGAAAGCTTGAGTTTCCATTAGAGAAACAGACATTGAGCTAGGACTCATAAAAGTCACATTCTGTTCCCATCCTCCTGGAATGTTCTAGGAAACTCAGAAATTATTTTTGCAAATTTCACTATGACTTCATTGATATTTGCCAATTACCCTAAATTTTCTCCAATTTTTAAATAATTCTTTATTGTGCTTTCAGTTTATTTTCATTTGCATTCACTAATTTTAAGAAAATCTACATAATTTCCTGAAATACAATTTTCCATTCATCTCATACTTCAATTTCAAAACAAAAAAATTGGTATCAAGTTACAGAAGTTATAATTAGTTCATGAGTCAGATACATCCACTTCAATGATTGGCCACAACCCAGGACAACTCCATTCTCCTAATGAGCACTGTGCATATCACCTCCTCAACCCTAAAGTGTAAAAACTATCATCCTTTTTATTTTGACTTATTGATCATTTTCATGACTAGCACACTTTCTCTGGGGTAATTTGAGCTCAGTTCCAGATAAAGGAACTCTAAATTTATATACTATTCTTAGACTATTAAATAATTCTCAAATGTTGAAAGTGGTCTTACCACTTAAGCATTTATCATCAAAATCCTGAAGGTGTGTTCAGAGCCAAAATTATGTTTATCTGCATATATAGTATATCTTTACTCAACTCAACCACTGGACATCACCTGCTTTCCAATGCTAATAACAGTATCAGAAATTTTGGTTCTTGTAAAAGTGCATTATTCATCTTTCCCAAAATTCAATAACAGATGGATACAAAAGATCCCATCTTAGCATGCATTTTTTTCTCTAGGTCTGCTATGATAAAGTAACTCAAACTGATGGCTTAAACTGAGAGAAATATATTCTCCCATAGTTCTATAAGTTGTAAGTCTGAAATCACAGTATTCCTTGCTCCATGATCCTTTCCATATTAGGGAAGGTTCCTCCCTTACTGCTTTCAGCTTTGGGTGGTTGCTGCTAAGCGTTGGTACTCCTTGTTTTATGGCAGCCTCACTGCAATCTCTTCTCACATCTTTGGATTGCTATTTCCCTGTGTACCTGTGATCTATGCCCAATTGTCCTCTTCTTATAAAGAAACTCATCCTAACCCAGCATGACCTCATCTTTACTTGATAATATCCACAAAGATGTCCATTCCACATAAGGTCCTATTCATAGCTTGCAGGATAATGGGATTTTTAGAGAAATGCTGTTCAGCCCAGTGCACAAGATATCCAACTATTCCATATGTTTGGTACATCTAGGCTCCATCTGCTCAAGACAGGAGATGTTCCACCTTCATAGAACCTCTGGGTTTTCTGGAAAAGACATTGGTATAGTTTAGATAAAGAATGACCAGAAGCACCAGGAGGTAGCCTGGGCCCTAATCCACTGCAGGAAGGAGAACCACGCCTGTTCCTGACCCAGCCACCATCGCTCAAGCACTAGGAGGTAGGCTGGGCCCTAATCCACAACGGGAAGGAGAACCATGCCTGCTCCCGACGCAGCCGCCATCGCTCAAGCGCAGGGAAGGTAGCCACACAGGTGCCCCTGAACCTCGATAAGTCCCCCTCCCCTGCACTCTCAGACCTCCTCACTAGGCCAGTCTTTGGACCCACTCTGAAGAGGCAGAGGTGGTCATCAAGGGTATTTTTCTGAGTTCCCAACTTTGAACAGCTTTAAAGAAAGGGCACGGGAAACCTGTAATAGAATGTTGTGGAGTTGAACCATTCAGAAGGTTGGGGAACTCAATCTGGGCCTTGGAGCCCGAGGTCAGTCAGGGTCATGGGGTTCAGCCATCAACTAACTGAGACCAGGGAACTTGCATCCTCACTCTTTCTGAGCCATTAATTGGTAAATACACTATATTGAAATTTTTTTCACTGCAGACATGATCTGGACTGCTTCTTGATTTCAATTTAATTCAAATTAAGGGTGACAGACTAGTGACTACCACAGGTGGTCAGTGTCCAAGTTGTGCTTGATCTTAATGTATTGCTGATTGTAATACATTGGGATAAAGCATTGTGGATGATTTGATGAGCTGTTTCTCTGATGTTATGAAGATGAGAATGTCTGTGGGTCATTAGAGACACAGAAGCTAGGGCGCAACTATATCAGGAAGATTTGGGTGATAACCCAGAAATTAAACCAAGGACAGTCCGACAACAAAAATAAAAATGAAAATACACTTAATCAAGACACAAAGACAGACTTGCAGTCCACTAATGACAAACAGTAGGGTAAATGAGGATAGAAAGTCCAATAGTGAACCACCAGGACACTCTGAACTCAAAGCACAGGAAGTAACAAAACAGATCAATCAGGCTACCAGTCCACTAATGACAAACAGTAGGGTAAATGAGGATAGAAAGGCCAATAGTGAACCACCAGGACACTCTGAACTCAAAGCACAGGAAGTAACAAAACAGATCAATCAGGCTCTAGAAAAATTCAAAACAGAACTAATTTCCCAGATTACCATAGAGATGGTGAGCAAAATGGAAGTCATGATTTCAGACTCTAGAGCAGAAACTGATGAAAAAATAGATGAGCTCAGGACCATGATAGAAGCCATGAAGGCCCAGCATAAGAAAGAAATGAAAAAAATAAAAGCCCAACATAGGAAAGAAATGGAATCCATAAAAGAGATTCAAACAGATATCCAGGAGATTAAACACTCCATAGAAAGTGTACGTAACAGAATAAAAGAATGCGAAGATAGACTCTCAGATATAGAAGAGAAGATTGAAGTCAGTGACCATGAGAAGAGAGGTCTCTTAAAAATAGTAAGGGATCATGAGAAATCAATGCAACAACTCCTAGATGATGCAAAGAAGAATAACATAAGACTGATAGGAATCCATGAAGTAGCAGGAGAAAATACAAATGACTTAAAAAAGCTGTTTGCAGAATTAATGACAGAAAATTTCCCAAACAGAGGGGAAGAATTTGACATTCAGATAACTGAGGCATATAGGACCCCAACTAGCTACAATCAAAAAAAAATCTACACCTAGACATATAATAATCAAGATCCCAGAAACCCAACAGAAGAACAAAATACTACAAGCAGTAAGAGAAAAGAAACAAATCACATACAAAGGAAAGCCCATCAGAATCACAGCAGACTTTTCAACACAAACCCTTGGGGCAAGGAGAGCCTGGAATGAGATATTTCAAGTACTAAAAGAGAACAACCTCCAACCTAGACTGATGTATCCAGCAAAAGTCTCTTTCAAAATGGAGGGGGAAATGAGACACTTCCACGACAAAGAATACCTGAGAAACTACATGAATACCAAACCAGCACTCCAAGGAATTCTAAACAAGATCCTAGAAAAAGACAATGAAGGCAACAACACCATGAGGCCCCACAGAGCAAATCAAATAGGCAAGGCAAGAAATTAAAAGAAGGTGAAAAATTAAAGAGTCAACAAAAGGCCAATAACATGTCAATAATAAGTCAGTAATTATCAGTTATAACCAGCAATGTCAATGGCCTCAACTCACCTATCAAGAGAAATAGACTGGCAAAATGGAATAAGATGCAAAATCCAACAATATGTTGTATACAAGAAACACACCTAGTGCAAAAAGAAGCCCAGAGAGTGATGAAAAGTTAGAAAACAATTCTCCATGTGACAGGAGCCCAGAAAAAAACAGGGGCAGCAATCTTATTGGCCAACAAAGTAAATTTCAAACTAAAACTGATTCTGGTATTATTGATGTAGGACTGTACTTTATCATACCTCTATGAATGTAAAATATCTTATACCTGCTTTATGATACATAGTAAGGACCGTACTTTATCAGAGCTACATTTAATGATATTACTCTAGAATGTTCTCTTTCCAGATGATGATTAAGATGCTAATAAAAAAGATGGTGCCAGGTACCACAGCAGCAACAGAACTTTGCTGTTTTCTGGATATTATTCTTTTCTTTGTTTCTTTTTGTTTTGTTTTGTTTTTAATGGAATGTGCTGAATGTCAATACTTTTGTTCAGATGACTGCAGAACCTGGAAAAGCTGTTGCTGCTATTGATGCATTACATACTGCTATTATTAGTCTCTCTCTCTCTCTCTCTCTATATATATATATATATATATATATATATATATATATATATATATGTGCACAAAAAAATATAGTATATATATATATTAGTCTATATATATATATTATATATTATATATATATATTAGTCTATATATATATAAATTGAATTTTGGGAAATTTCAATGGTGCTGCCAACTTTGGAAAAATTCATCCAAATTTACTGTGTTGAGTTGACATTGTACAGAAATGGACATCCATATTGGTCTAGAAATGTTAATTTTTTTCATTTTAATTTTTTATTTTTTTTCCATGTATACAGGGGTAACACATTGTACTAAATATGTAAGGTCATATCTATATGGGTTTGATTACAGAAACTAATAAAGTATTCTCTAAATAACGAAAAAAAGAATAAGATAAGACTATAAGAGCAAGAATCAATTTCAATATGTTCAGGGGCCATTTTCATCTCCAGAATTAAGGATTATTTTAATGTTACATCATTGCCTTTTCTCTTTTACTTTCCTTTATAGTTTTATTAGGGTTCCCTATTTTTAATGTTCATACAGAGATTTCTTTAACTCAGATACCGAATAGTTCCTTTGGTGTGAAAAACTATAATAGTACACAGGATCCTAATGAGATAATTAATAATGTGAAATAGGAAGTAAAGGGCTAAAGGTGTAGGGAAAGTGGGAAGGGTGGGGGAAATGTAATAAGGGAGAGGAAAAAAATATGATAAACTGAAAAATGGAAATAAATTGTTTTTAAATGGGGAGGGGAGGAGGGAGTGAAGGGAGGGCAGGGTCAAGGGGAAAAAAATGAGAATCAAGACCTATTATGTAAATGCACAGAATCCCAATGATGAATGTAACTGTGTTGTATACCTAGATTGTACCAATAAACTCAATAAAAAGAAAAAAAAAAAAGAATGACCCCCCCCAACGTCTCACATGCTCAGAGTATGGGTTTGGGAAGGTGAGTGGATTACTACCACTGTATTCATCCTTTAAACTATGGATGAATTCAGGGCTGATGTGTTTTTGGGAAGTGGGGCCTAGTGAGAAGATGCTAATCACTTCTAGGGGGGCTCACTTGGAAGGGTTTATCTCCTTCTCCAGAGCCTCCCTTCACTCTTTGCTTCATGGCTTCCATAAATTGCACAAATTTCCCTAACCAGGCTCTTCTGTCACACTGTATTTGCCTTCCAACCAGATCTTGTGCGAGGACTGAGACCTCTGATACTAGGAGCCAAAACAAGCTTCTCTTCCTTTCAATTGTAGATGTTGGGCTTTGTGTTCTAGTCACAAAGTAAATGATCAAGATAGTCAAGTTTTTAAAAAGTCCTGTCGAAGTTTTTCCTAACATAAATGAAATGTCACCCGCTGGAATAATGGTCTTCAACCTATGGCATAGATAAATTCTTTCAGTACATAAATACATTTCAAATATTAGATAGACAAGAAAATTTTTAAATAAATCACATTCCAGGAATTTGAATTCCATACCTGCCTTTTTCTCACATTCTAATTTGAAGTTTGCCATCCAAAGTAGTGTAAGTTGCTAATTTCCTATCTTTCTTGTCACCTTACCCAAATTTAAAAATTGGTGTGGGGGTTGGGCTTTTCATGGATTAAAATAAAGAGGTAGTTTGAAATATAAATTACTTTATGGAAAGCAAATCTTAATTGAGGTATTGAATATATTGAATA
>NW_022900928.1:92383398-92428738 GCF_012274545.1 Fukomys damarensis | reverse complement strand
CTAGAGTAGAGTAAAAACTAAGGAATTTTGAAGGATTTATATAAACTTTAAAGTAAGACAAAATAGAAAATATGACAATATGATAATTTTTATGTGGAGATCCTTCCTTTTCTATTTGCTAACTAATGTTCAGAAATTAATCACTCCTGAGAGAGTCCCGTGAAAGCCAAACCAAGGAGCTCAGGTAAGAAATATTGAAAATGGCAGGCCACTATTTCATAGGAAGATATTCATAGGAAGACTCTCATATCTATCTGTCTTAGAACTAGATTTCAGAATGAGATGGTTGCTATAGGAATGCATATTAATATGTTTATTTGAATTGAAAAATGAAGGCAGACTTTCTCTGAAAAATAATTCTGATCTTTCTGATTAGCTTGAAAATATTGACTGGCTTTGCCAATTAGGTTATTTGGCTGACATTTTCCAAACTGAGTATAGTAAATCTATAGGTTTTGATGAACATATATAATAAAGAGTGTGATAAGATTAAAACATTTATTAGCAAAGACATATTGAAATGAACAATATTTCAATCTCTGCAAATCTTTCTGAGCATACAGATTTAATGAAGATATGTCAAGATGAAAGATTAACATTATAATTAAGAACTTGGCAAATTTCAGTAATATTTACTCTTTATGGATTTGTTTTTTCTTGTTTTAGTTTGCT
The DNA here is from genome assembly GCF_012274545.1 of Fukomys damarensis. NCBI lineage: Eukaryota > Metazoa > Chordata > Mammalia > Rodentia > Bathyergidae > Fukomys > Fukomys damarensis. Next base: position 92,428,066 of record NW_022900928.1, on the reverse strand, counting down.
TTTGTGTATTCTCTAGAAATTAAACTGAATTATACTCGTGACAAGATAGTAAATTAATCTGAAGTGAGGGAGAAGTATTTACAAATTATGTTTAACATAAGTTAAACTTGCCTCCAATAGTTTCATAGGTTATTTAAATGATCTCTTAAGATAATGAAAACATACATTGCAAGTTTTAAACAAATAGTATCTGATTACAACTTAAAAATGCCTCAGAGGGCACAGTGTAATTGTGAAACTATTATTTTGTTTTTTTTTTTTAGGACAAATTAACTAAAAATGTTTGATAAAATTGCTGTTCTGGAAAACAGCCTGAATTGTTGTAAGAGTTAGAATCATAGAGAGGGATACAAGGAGCTTATCTGATCCTCCTTCTTTTGTAATGAAAATAGAATATTGTTACTTTATTAATCAGATTATTCTAATATGTGGCTTGGAGGATTTTTGTGACTCTGATTATTTTTATGGTAATACTTATATGAAAATAACTCATTCTATTTTTTTTCAGCTAAAACCAGGTTTTCTTAATTCTACAAGAATATTTTTAAATCTTAAAAAGTTTTTTTACTAAGTAGGAATTGCCAATTGAAATATCTCTGTTTTAATATATGTAATACATTTTGACATTCCCTAAACTAAGTAGAATACATGCATTTGGATAAGTGAAGTAAAATAGCATCATGGAATTCAATGGAAAAGATATAGGGTAAATCAAATGATGCAAGAAAATTAGGAAAAACATTTCAGTCACACTAACAAGAGATTTTCCTACTAGACAGAGCACCTGGAAATTGAGAAGAAAATACAGCAATCCAGTAGAAAATGGGTGAAGATGTTAACAAAGAGTTCTAAAACACAGGGGCCTTAAATCAGGAAGAGGATTAATCTCAGTCTCAAGTTTGGAAGCGAAAGCTCCATCAGCACTGAGATTTAATTTCCCACTTAGAGCATCAACAAACCTGCACAAGTGTGCTGTGATCTTGGCAGAGGCTTTGCTGATAAGTTGTTGCATAAATGGTTGTATTCTTGTGGAGTGCCACATGGTTGTATTTATCAAAATCTCATATTTATCTTTTTACTAAACAATCCCAATTTTAGAATATTAGTCTAAATCTGATAGTCTTTATGGTGGAAATCAACAACCTGAAAAGCTTATCAGCTTAGCAAAAAAGCATTTATTGCTCATTACATGCGGGCTGCAGGTCAGCTTCAAGTTTGTCTGATGCCTTTGCACTCCCATGCCAGGCCCAGATAACACTTGCTGTATGAGACGTGCTGTTCCTATGTCAGTGGTAGATGCTGAAGAAAAACAGCTTCTCCTGTATTTGATCAGAATTAAGACATTGTTACTTCTGCCTGTATTTTGCTGAACAGATATGTTCTGTGCTTAAGACCAAAGTAATCAGAGCAGTCCTTTGTCTCTGCCTCGGGGGAGGCATCGTAGTATCACAGTCTGAGGGTCTGATTCTACTATAGGAGGAAACAAAGTTAGAAAGCATATCCTTCTGCTCAGGCCCGATATGCAAAATAGAAAGGTTATTCATTGCAGCATTGTTGTTAATAAAATGATTGTTGACTCATAAGCATTTGGAAGGGGGAACTGCAGAGTCTATCTATACTCATCTTTTCTCCCAGAGGAATGCATGGTTGACAACAATGTTTTCTATGTTAAGAATCTCTATCTCTAGCAGAAATTGTGCTTGAGTTATTTCAAGATGTAAAGTGATCCCTTCTGCACTACAGATCTTATATCATTTATAACATGAAATTGGGCTTCCAATTCATACATTCAGTAGATATTTATTGAGTGCTTGGTACAATCTAGGCTGATTTATGTTGAGGAAATTTGATGGATTAAGTCTGTCCAAAGCAAATCTAACCTGTACAAAACAGAAGCTAAATATTTATCAATCCCACACTTCCTTATCATTTAGCCTCTGCATATCTGTGCCAGCCAAGGTTATAAGATAGGGATTTGAGAGTGAGAAAGAATGGTTGGACTTTTGAGAATGGGAACTCAGAGTCTAGGAGAAGAAACACTAGAAAAATATCAAATCAGCCTGAAAAGTGTATCAAGAGTCTTAGGACCTAGTATTATTTCAGAACATCTGTGCAAATTCCCATCACCACAAAAACATCTACATAAAGTCCTGTAAGGACTTTGATGAGAATACTATTCATGAGAAGACTGAAGGATAATCCAACTAGGAGAAAAACGGAATATTTTATGTTACTTTAGAAGAAGGAAATCAGACCAGATTAAAATTGTTTGGGATATAATTGGTCAAGTAGGGCTCTCAGAGTAGAAAAATCATATTTTCAGCTTATATATTCTATGGCATTTCATAGAATTATAACTGGGGGCTGAAATTATGTGATAGAGCAAGTGTGGAGGAAAAACTATTTTGCAGCACAACATGAAATGGCTACAAGAAGTTGTTCTCAGTCTTTCAATGCCTGCCATGCTTCACTGGTAATGAAACAATCATGTTCTCTTGTTAGTAAATATTAGGAATAGATTCCAGGTCTCTATGAGGAGAAAAATGTTGGGATTTATTGGTATAAGGCATTATTAACAACTGAAGTTTTTGATCAGGGTTTGGCAGATGACAGCCTCAGCCTACTGACTGTATTGTTTGTTAGGATGTAGCTATGTCCACCTATGGACCAGTTGTCTCTGCTAAATTCACGATATAATAGCAGACTGAAGTAGTTGATACATTTTGTAGCCTACAAGGTTGAAGTTACTTACTATCTAGTCCTTTGCAGAGCAAGATTTTGAACATCTGTTCTAGAGGATTGTAGGTTGTTGATTGCATCACTTTGCTCAGGCTGCCATAAAAACTACTACAGATAAGGATGCTTAAGCAAGAGTAATTTTCTCATAGTTTTCCAAGTTAGAAGTCTATGGTCAAGGTGTTTTCAGGATTAGTTTTTGCTGAGCCCTGTCTACCTGATTTGGAGAGGGGAATCTTCTCTCTTTCTCTTCATATGACTGTCCCTTCAAGCATGTAGACACAACTTCTGGATCTCTCTTCCTCTGGTGGAGACACTGATGCTACCAGAGTAGATCCTATACTGATGACTTCTTTTAACCTTAATTACCTCCTTAAAGGCTCTGTATTAGTCAGGCTTCTTATTGCTAGACACAGCAGCCACCACCCACAACTTATGAAAGGAAAGGTTTAATTTTGCTCATGGTTTAGGGGATTCAGTCCATGGTTGGCTGGTTCCAAGGCAGAAGCATCAGGGTAAAAGGAAGTGATACAGGAAAGCTGTTCACTTCATGTTAGCCAGTAAACAGAATGAGAAGGGAGGACCTAGTAGATGGAGAATATCATCCAGGAATAGCCAGTGACACACATTTTCCAACCAGACTGTAGGGCCTTGTAGCTCATTTAACTATGTACTTGCCACTGGGATCAATCTACTGATGAGTATAGCTCTGCCATTATCCAATCACCTTCCAAAAGCCCCACGTGAGACTTTTGGGAACATTCCAGATATAAACCATAACAGGCTCTATCTCTAAATATAGTCAGATATGAGATTTCTGATTCAACATGTAAACTTTGGAGAACAACAATTTAGTCTATAGCAACAGTTCTAATTTTCATTATTAGAGAAGCAAATGAAAGAATCATTTTCATGAGTGTGCTGTAATTGTGCCAAGGTAGCTTCTCAACTATGCCAAAGAGCTAAAATAAGCAATTTCAGTCTAGAGGGGTTATTAACAGCATTTGTTAAACTTGCTGTTATGTTTATCTTATATGTCCCTTTTTCATGGTATGCAAGTACTTAGGTATTATACAATAATCATACACTTTGTGTTTTTTCTAGTTTTATTCTTTCTCAGTGAAGGCATATTCAATTTTCTAGGTTCTATTATGAATGAGGACAGGTGTATAGCAAGTGTTTGAGTGGCATAGGGAATTAAACATACATTTCTGATCTAAAGATTAGCTTTTACGATATTTAAAAACTTATCTGCAATGTTTATACTAGTCTTTTCAATAAATAATAATTTGACAATAATAATCACCATGTTTCCCTCACAAATTTGAATTGTACAGAAATACTGTAATGTGTGTTAAAGTGCTTGAAACTTAGGTGCTCACTCAATATTTTCCTCAGTTTTCCAAAATAGGTTTCCACATTTCTGTTTTGCATGTGTGTATGCGTGCATGTGTGTTAGTCTTTCTGTCACTGTGAAAAAGTATCTGAGATAATCAAGCTTAAGGTTTATTTGACTTTGTTCCAAAGGTGTCAGTCCATGGTTGTTTAACCTTGTTTCTTTGAGCCTCTGGAAGCACAGTGCATCATGTTGGGAGCAACTTGTTTATCTTATGAGAGTCTGGAGAGAGAAAAAAGGAGAGAAAGGGAGGGAAAGGAGTTGGAGAGTGAGATTGGGGGGGGAGAGAGAGAGAGAGAGACAGAGAGAGAGAGAGAATATCATGGACAACGCCCCACTAACTTTCTTCTACTAGACCTTGCTTTCTATAAGTTTCACCACCTTCTGATGTCCTTACAGGCTGGAGACCAAGCCTTCAAAACATGAGATATTATGAGTCACTAGTAAACCAAATGAAATGTGATAAATAATTTTTTGCCTTATTTTTGGTGATGGTACCATGAAAAAATGTATATGTATATATCTAAACTCATCATATTATAGGCCTTATTATATTCTTATGAAAATAAGAGTGCTAAAATATTTTGTGATGTTCCTTCTAGTATACTTTATATGTGCACAAATCTACAAATGTATAGACAATTTGGTTGAAATCTTACCTATATTTTTGTTTAATACTTCATTTTATTTCTATTTTAAAGTATACATTGTTATATATAAGATTTATAAAATATGATATAGACATAGACATGGTTACTCTAGTGAGTAAAGCAGATTACTGTGCTCATACCACATAGCTAATTTTTTAATTTGAGAAATTTTCAGGCTTTATATTATTATTTGACCTAAACCATTTAATTTTTTTTCTTTTATTGAGTTTATTGGTACATTTTAGGTATACAGTACAATTACATTCATTATTGGGATCTTGTACCATTTAAATTTTTATGGATGGGTAGATCGAATGAACTTGATGAGATTAATTAGGAGCCATTCTTTTAAAAAATATTTTACTTTAGAATGAAGAAAACTAGCATGATAGATTTTTCCATTGATAACTTGATATAAAAGTGAATCAAAACAGACATTTTCTTCTTCTATTTGCACTTTCCAGCCCTAAAGAAATATGCAACTCTTTATTTCAAGAAAATGTACAAGGTTATTCTTGGAAAATACAGCAAAGGGAAGGCACTTATTTCCATGGAATTATCTGCCTTATGATCACATATAGCACCTTTAGGAGCATAGTAGAGCACATTCAAGAAGATTCCTTGAAATTCATATTGAAAAATACAATTATCCCAAGCCAGGCAGCATAAGGTGGCAGCAGGGTGTGAGCACACTGAGTATAACAAGACATATGGCTTATTTGATCTTTGCATACCAAAACCAATTTATTTGACACATATATTGTTGGTTTGTTAGTTTATTGGCTAAAGTGCTACGAAATATTTCAATAGACAAATACTTAACTGATAGGCACAATCCTTCTTCACTTATTGCTGATTTTAAGATGTCTTACTTCAAAATTTCTTAGGAAAAATTATATAGGTTGATATATGTAATAAAAATAAACAGAATGGGCCAGGCATTTGGCTCAGTGATTCTGCAGCCTGCATTGCAAGCACAAGGGCCTGAATTCGATCCCCTGTATCCCCCCAAAGAAATGAATAAATAAGAAATAAACAGAACAATAATTTTATTGGACTTTGATCAGAATGGTCATTAAAATTTTTTGGAAATTATTCATTCAATGAGAAATTATTTCACATTTTTGGCATCATGTTTGTGGTATTCTAAGTTTGTGTTAATTTGTTACTTGTCACAGCTAAAAATACAAATATATATATTTGTATATATATACATATATATAATAACTTTGGAGAGGTTTTAATAAATTCAGTATAATTGTAATGGATTATTATTTATAAAATATTCCAAAAAGATTAAAAATTAAGGCATTTAAAAATCAAAACATTCTACTTTTGTATATTCTTTGTCACTCCTGATTGTAATGTGCAAGTCTCAGTTAACTTGGAAAGTGTGTGTGGCAGTAGCCATTACCCACTTAGCTCAAGGGGAAAGATTATGCAATTATTGGTCTAAATGCAGTCATATAACAAGCAATATTAAATCCTCAGTTGTTCTGGAAAATAGACAAAGCAACACAGTGTAGAATTATTGAGTTTCAATCTGTCTCCTTTATTTCCCTTTTGAAGAATCATGTGAACAAATAATAATTGTTAGCCCACATTACCATGAAGAGAAAAACCCAACCATTCTTCTTTTCTATGGCATCTATTGGGATTAAAATACTGTTTTTAAAATGCATAGTTACGACTTACATCTCATACAGATTGTTTTAGCTTATCATTTTCTCTTGATGACCCCTAAAGAAAGTTATCTTAGTTATATTGAGAGAAATTTTCACTTGAGCAGTCCTTTTCTGAAGGATATTTCATACTGAACAGTCTTTGAAATCTCATTTTTCATCTGCCCGCTAAACCTATTAAAAATGTCTTCACAGTACCTGAAACATTTTCTCTGCTGAAATATATCATTTTACATTACTGAGATGTTCTGAAAATTCATAAAGTGGCAATCATAATTTATTGAAATTTCTTTCTGCCAGTCAGAAATGAATAAAACTTTACATATTCAAGGGGAAAGAGAAAAGAAAAATGAAAAGAGTAATATCAATACTTTTGGTTTAGAAGTAATGTAAGGTTGTTGCTGGTAACTAATCTTAATTTTAGTAGTTTTCTATAGTTTATATATTTTTTTTATTTCAAGTAGTGAAAGACAGCCTAGACTCTGTTGCCTTCTTTAATACTACAAATCTTTGTTAAGCTTGTTCTTTCACTTTGATGAATAATAATTCAACATTTATCCACTGGACTCAAACAACTTCTCCTTGCTTCCTTTGTGTCCAGAGTACTCATGATCTGGCTTCTTTTTTAAAGTTACATGAGAAATTTTCAGAATGGTTGATTTTCATCTTCCTGAGACTTAGTCAACAACCTGTATTCAATACCACTCATCTTTTCCTCCCTTCTTCTCACCCACCATAGAGGAAATATCTCTTCCCCTGTCAGAGAATGACCTATTGAGATACCTTCCTTTTTACTTTCACAGGAGCTTTGCTCAACCCAACCAACACATTTCTTCTCTGCTATTTTCTTTACTGAGTTCCCCACCGGATTTAATTGCTTTCTCCTACCACTTTAGCCTCTTAAGTCTTACTGTCCATCTACTGATTTTGAGACTTTTATTTTTAACAGATTTGGCACCAAAGTACAGGATCCTCACCTTGACTTGCTTATAATATTTATTAAGATAACATGTATATAGAGAGGGAGGCTGCCAAAAAAAATGTATGCACACTTTAGCAGTTTGCTATAAACGTACTAATAAAGGTCTGGAAGCCAATGACTACTACTTTGAGTGCCTCTTGTAACTGTAGAGACCAAAGGTAACTTGTATTATTCTCAATACATTCAGGATTAAAATAGTTTTTACAAGTTTTTCTTTTCCTGATGTATTCTTTTTTTTTGGTTTTTCGTACCAGGGATCAAATTCGGGTCCTTGCACTTTCGAGGTAGGTGGCTAAACCACTGAGCTAAATCCCTGGCCCATGATGTATGCTTTTTTGGCATATTCTGCCATTTTTATATATGAAAAATATAAAAAAAAAGTATAGGGACATTAAAAAAACAACAAAGTCAACCTTTCCTGCCAGTAATTTTGCATAGTACTAGTAAAATAAATATAATTGCTTTTCATCTTTCTAAATAATATATACATCCTCATAAATTTTCAGTTGTTTTTCTGTTATAATACACAATGGGTTAGCTCACCCATTAATGATACACAGCTGTATTCTACTTTGATGTTCTTACATATTTGAAATATTTTTCTTGCAACCTGAGCTTTCCACTAAATATTTTCCCACTTTAGCTTCTAAGGTAAGTTATCTGTGCCTTTATTCTTGTTTCTACATTTCCATATTACCTTTTATCTCCTATCATTAATCAGTATTGTACTCATAAAAAGTTGATATTTACCTTTTTGTGTTGAAGAACATAGCTTTTAGTCTGCTTATAATACTTGGAAATCCAAAAACAATCTTATGATATCATTTTTTTTTCAATCTCTGTTCCATGATTAAAGATATTCTTAAAATGAGTGCGGTGGCTCATCCCCGTAATCACAGCCCTCAGGGAGGGCAGAAGAATCTCAATTTTGAGCCTAGTCAGGCATCTTAGTGATTTAGAGAAATCTTGACTTGAAATTTTAAAAAGGTAAAAACAAAACAAAACAGAAAACAAAACAAAACAAAACCCAGGAATGTAACTCATTAAGAGGCCCTGGGTTCAGTCTGTAGTACCACACACACACAATCCCAGTGATAGCTTAAAATAGACTCTATACATTCCACATGCTGTTGTTTATAACTGTTATACAAACGTATTTCCAATAGATATTTGAAACCAACTTGTTTTAGCCAATTTCATGCTGTTTTAACAGAATATCTGATGATGTTTCTATTTATTTTGCCCAGTTCTGGAGTTCAGAAAATCCGGGGTCAAGACACTAGCAGTTTCTTCAGCCACTTAGGGACCAGCATGTGCTTCTGAGATGGCACCTGAGTTCTTCTCAATGGAAGGGAGTGAGTCGCAGCCGGATGGACTAGGGAGGTGAACTGTGCGACTCCTCATTCGTGTGGACCTCAATTCCAATATGGAGAGAAAGAGGCCTCATGGCAGAAGCCCCTCTTAGAGGCCGCACTCCTTAACACTGTCAGACTGGTCGATTAAGTTTCATTACCTGAACCATTGTACCCACGCATGGAAGGAGCAGAGCCGCACTGCTTTGTCCTGACCATCACTCGCGTTCTCTTTGCATTCAGAATGGCTGACTCATGGTCAAATAGGACTTATTTTCCACCCTGGCATTTTTTTTTTTCGTAAACTTGAGTAAATTCCTCTGTCTTCTTTATCTCTTGACTTTCTCTGTTGAATTATTCTCTTTTTTCCTCTCTTCTTCCCTCCTTTTTGTCTTTTTTTTCTTCCTTCCCTCCTCTGCTCCACACTGCCCCCTGTGTTTACTTTGGTTTCTGCAACTCTCTTTTTCTCCCCCTCTCTGTGTCTCTGCATGTCTTTTCTTTCTGTTGTATCTCAATATATATTATATTTTTCGCATGTGTTGCATTTTCAAATTATCCTGAAGTAACTTTTTAGACGAATTGCATAGGGCCACGGCTTTAGCTCAGTGCCTCTGCGCCTGCCTGCCTAGAGAGTCCAAGGTCCTGAGTTTGATCACCGGTACCAAAAAAAAAAAAAAGCAAAAAAACCCAAAATCCTACTTGCATGCCCTCAACTTTTAGTATCTTCTCCTTACAATTCATCTGATGTTAGACTCCTGATTCACCAGAATTATTTTCACCTAACTTTAAAAATAAAACTTGGGGGCTGGGGATTTAGCTCAGTGGTTCTACCACCTTCCTTGCAAGAGTAGGGACCCGAGTACAATCCCCAGTAACAAACAACAAACAAAAAATAAAGTTTGGGCCAGAGTTTCAGCTCAGTGGAACCATGTCTGCCTTGCAGGTGCAAGGTCTTGAGTTTGATCCTCAGTGCCCCCCGCAAAAAGATATATATAGCATTGCATTTAATGGTACTATTTTGAAACAATTGCATTGTGATTCTCATTTTTTCCTTTAGTGTTACTTTGCCTGTTTATTTACTGTAGAAGCTCAAATTAATTCCTTTCATATTACTTACAATGTACTTACAGTAGAATCCCAAAATAAAAGTGTGTCCCTTTAATTTTTTTTCCTCGTTGAGTTTATTGGTACACTTTAGGTATACAATACAGTTACATTCATCATTGAGATCTTGTACCTTTACATGACAGGTCTTGGTTCTCATTTTTTCCTCTTGTCTCTGCCCTCCCTTCACCCCCTTCTCCTTTCCCTATATAAATTTTTTTTTCATTTTTTCATTTTCTCATATTTTTTTCTTTTCCTTATTTCCTTTCCCTTGCCTTTCTCACTTCCCCCTACACCTTTAGCCCTTTTCTTCCTACTTCACACTGTCAATTATGCCATTTGGATCTTATTTACACTTTTAGTTTTTCACCCCAGAAAAGTATTTGGTATTTACACGTGTGACTTATTTATTTTACTTAAGAGTATGACCTCAATATGCATCAATTTTCCTATGAATGACTCTAATTTCTCATTCTTTTTTTTCAGCTTTAATTGAGTTTATTGGTACATTTTAGGGATACAGTACAGTTACATTCATTGTTGGGATCTTGTACCTCTACATGACAAGTTAATTTCTCATTCTTTATGGATGAGCAGTACTCCATTTTATAGAAAACCACATCTTCTTTATCCAGTTTCCAATTGATGGCCAATTTTGCTATTTCCAAGTTTTAGCTGTTATAAACTGTGCTGCTATAAACATGGGTGTGCATATATAACTGTGGTATGATTCTTTCAATTCTTTTAGAAAGATACCAAGCAGAGGGATAGCTGGGTCAAATGGAACCTCTAATCCTAGTTATTTGAGGTATCTCCGTATTGATTTCCACAGTGGTTGCACCAGTCTGCACTCCAACCAACAATGGAGAAGGGCTCCTTTCTCCCCACAACCCCCCAACATTTGTTATTAGTTGATTTCTTGATAGCAGCCATTCTTTGTGGGGTGAGATGGAATCTCAGTGTTGTTTTCATCTGCATCTCTCAAATGACCAGTGATGTGGAACATGTTTTCATATATTTACTTGATGCTTTTATTTCTTTGTCTGAGAAACATCTGTTCATATCAGATGGCCATTTTTGAATTGAGTTTTTATATTTGGGGGGCTGATTATTTTGAGTTCTTTGTATATTACAGATAATAGTCCTTTGTCTGAGCAGCAGCTGGTAACATTTTTTTCCCACACTGTAGGTTGTCTCTTATTTCTGTTGATGGTTTCTTTTGCAGTGCAGAAACTTTTTCATAAGATGAGATGCCAGTTGTTGATTCTTTCTGCTAGTTCCCATGCCACTGAGGATCTGTTCATAAAGTCTTTTCCTATGCCAATGTCTTCAAAAGTTCTGCCTAACTTATCTTCCAGCAGATTTAGTGACTCTTTTTAAAAATTTAGATCTTTAATTCACTTGGATTATATTTTACTACATGGTTAAAGATATGGGTCTAGTTTTAATCTTTGGCAGGTTGAAATCCAGTTTTTTCAAAGAGACCATCTTTCCTCCACTGAGGATGGTTGGCTCCTTTGTCAAAGATGAGGCAGCTGAGTACAACTGGAATTGTTTTTGTATCTCCCAATCTATTCCTTTGATCCTTGGGTCTGTTTCTTTGCCAGTACCAAACTGTTTTTTGGTTTTTTTTTTATCTCAGTGGCTTTGTAGTATAGTTTCAATTGGGAATTGTTATACTCACTGCCATGTCTTTGTTGCCTAGGATGGCTTTTGCTATTCTAGGTCTCTTATGTCTCCAAATGAATCTTTGGATTACTTTTTCTAGCTCTGTAAAATATACTGTTGGAATTTCAATGGGCATTGCATTGAATCTGTAAAGCAGTTTTGGTAGTATGGCCATTTTCACTCTGTTGATTCTTCCTACCCAGGAGCAGGGGATATCTTTCCATTTTTTTATATCCTCTTTGATCTCTTTTTTCAGAGTGCTACAGTTTTCAGTGTAGAGGTCTTTTGCTTCTTTCATTAGATTGATTCCTCGATACTTCTTTTTTTTTGGGGGGGGATGGTACTGTGAAAGGAATTGTTTGCCCAATTTCTCTCTCAGTGAGTCTGTTATTTGTATACAAGAAGGCTATTGATTTTAGAGTGTTGACCTTGTATCCAGCTAGTCTGCTGAAAGTGTCAACTAAGTCTAGAAGTCTTTTGGTGGAATTTTTGGGGGTCTTCAATGTAGAGTATCATATTGTCAGCAAATAATAACAGTTTAACTTCTTCCTTTCCTATGTTTATTTCTTTGATTTCTTTCTCTTGTCTAATTGCTGCGGCTAATGTTTCCAGAACTATACTGAACAAGAGTGGTGATAGTCGGCATCCTTCTCTTGTTCCTGGTTTTACCAATCTGAAGGCTTTCAGATTTTGGCCACTTAATACGATGTTGGCTGTTGGTTTTTCATAGATAGCTGTTAGCAAGTTGAGATATAGATCATCTATTCCAATTTTTTGCAGGGTATTTTTGATGAATGTGTGTTGAATTTTGTCAAATGCTTTTTCTGCATTTATTGAGATGATCATATGGTTTTTGTCCTTGACTCTGTTAAGACAGTGTATTACATTTATTGATTTACATATGGTGAGCCATCCTTGCATCCCTGGAATAAATCTGACTTGGTCAGGTTGTATGATCTTCTTGATGTCCCTCTGTACTCTATTTGCCAGTATCTTATTAAAGATTTTTGTATCTATATTCATTAAGGAGGTTGGTCTGTAGTTCTCTTTTGGGAAAGACCCAACTAAAAAAAGAGAACTAAGGTGCCTCTTTAATTTGGAACATACATAAAACTCTTGCAATTTTGGAATGTTCTACTCTTACATCCAATGTTTTATTGTTTTATTTTCTTATTTATTGAAGGTTACTGACACAGTTTTTGACTAACCTTAATCTGTTTATTTTCCTCTAAATTTCTGTGACTTTTTGTTTTGGTTTGTGCTTGAGAGAAATTGTTGACATCGTGTTGCCTTTCATCTATTGTTAAATGTCAGTAATTCGTTCTAGTCCCATGATTATTGCTCTTAGAGCATCATGTGTCTGGTATTGTTTAAGATGGCAATTGTATTTTACTCTTACTAATGATCTTAATTAATGTTTTGTTTTCTTTAAAGGTTGTCTTATTAAGCGACAAACATATACACATTGGATTTATTTGAGCAAAGAGTAGTGCATTACCTGTGTAGATTGAAGGTGGTTCCAGCGTCCTCTGCCAGGAGATGAGGGACAATATCTGTAAAGTGTTTTTAGAAGTAAGACAAAGTACTTTCCTGGTCAAAGTGAAACTCTAGTTTTATAGTTATGCAGAGGTTAGGTATTCCTTCCTCAGTTCTTAAATGCCTCAGCTGGGTTTAAGATTTGCCTACTCAGGAACAGAGGACTCAAGAACACTTTCAGTCCAATGGCCTCACAGTTTTTAAAAACTGTTTTAAAAGTTTTCTTCTGTACTATATCATGTTCATTTCTTTCATAGCTTTTTTTTGTACTTAAATCTGAGTCTCAATCCTTTTCTTTCATGCACCAGACTTTTCTCTAGTATATATTGTGATTACTGATTTCTATTCCTCAATGTCAGGTAACCTGCACCCCCTATGATGTTTTGTTCATTGCATATATGACCATGGTCCCATGATATTATGCCATCTAGTGACACTGTAACTGTTTTAGGTTAAGGCCATGCTACAATGTTCTTACAGTGAAAGGATTGCCTAACAAAGCATTTTTCAAATGCCTCCTCACTGTTCCTTTGAGAACAAAGGAATAATACAATTGGCTCAGGCCTGCATAAATGCAGGCTTGTTTTGAGAAACGGCCCATCTTGCCCAGGGAGTGATCTGGAGTCCAATAGTCACTCTGTGTGACAATAAAGTGTTAGAAGGTGGAGGCTTCCCTTTGTGGTGAGATCATTCACTCAAATCTTATCTTCCCTGACCTTTATAGACAACTTCTGTTCTTTTAAAACAATGAAGAATACTCGGATTTTTTTGTCCAGGATTCATTGCCTAGATGGTGTGAGATGGAGCAATATAGTTGAAGCCCACTTGCCTTATGTAGAAGGTGAATTATTTCTACTCTTTTCAACACCTACTCTTGAGTAGTGTCAGCCTTATCTCTGTTATAAGTAAAGTAGGAAAATTCCCAGGGCCAGAAGTGCAGATGGAGCAATTAGGAGTGTACAAGATTTTAATCAGAAAATGTGTGTGCGTGTGTGTCTATGTGTCTGTGTGTGTTTTGTAGCTACCTCAGCTCTTCTTTACTTATTATATTTAGTTGTCTTGAAGGTTTTTTAAAGAGCTTTCTGCTGCTCTTTAGATTTATTATGCTGAGCCTGGCATATCTGTAGAATTTTTCTCATCTTTGAATAAAGTGTTGGGCTTTATTTAACTGTGTTTTTCTCTGTATTAATTCAATTCCATCCAATTTATGAAAATTATATTATAATGAATAGCCATTTTTTAATTTATGTTATATTAAACACACATGTACCAATATTAGAGGATTATTGAAAAGATTGCCTAAGTTAATAATTTTGTGAGCCTGCTATAACTCAATGTATCTTATCAAGTCTTTTTATTTTTATTACTACATTTTCAGTCATTTCAGAATAAGAGAGGAAAAGTAGAATATTTTCAATTTTATTACCACTTTTCTAATCTCCTGTATGTGTACATTAGAAATTATAAAGTTTAGCAATTACAATTTTTCAAAAATGAACCAGAATGAAATTTGATAACAAATAGCAACATTCCACTATTTAATTTGAATCATCAGCAAAAAAATACATTTTATTGAAGACGTGATTTGTTTATATGTTCCTTTATGATACATGTTACATTTTAAGTATAGGTTTTGGTGTTGTATATCATTGTAGTAATGAGCTTTTGTCTACTTTTCCACAAATTACTTTCTGGGTACCTACAAGATTAGGTCTGAGAAGATTTGCTGCTAAAGAATATAGGTTATTTATTTTAGATCCATATTATCAAATTGTAAACTTTTTCCTAATTTATTTTAGCACTGTTCTCTGTGTTTTCCCCAATGCTTTTAAATATATATATATATTTTTTCATTGTCAATAATTTAATAGCTAAGACATGGTATCTAGCTTTAAAGCAGATTTCTTCAGATTGGACCAAAATCTGATAGTATTTTTTTTTTATGTTTATTGGCTCTCTTAAGGAAGGAGAAGCAATTGTTTCATTTCTTCTCCGTTTTTATCCCACGCATCCTGGGTTTCCTGCCTGCTTTGGGAATTCTTTCATCTCTTGTCTGTCCTGCCTTTTATTCCATCTGCTTCATGTTCTCACTTAATACAGCTCCATCTGTTTTCCTCCACATTTCAAGTTCATTTAGTGTTACCATTTGTTGTTTTATAGCACACTTAAAAATACATGTCTCACTTACGTTGGCTTCTGTAAGGACTGCATAAGCTCTCCCCAGCCACAAATGGAAACATTGCCTGATTCTTAGGCTCAGGACAGAGCATGTTGTGTCGTTTCTTTTCATATTTCATATCTTTTCCTATGAACACCTATTCTATATGTTGATTATTCTGTTACACACAAACATATTTCTTTCTTATTAATGTTTATTTTTAGCTCCTTTTTAAATAATATGTGATTGAAATATATAGAATTTACATGCTTTTTGGAGGACTCATGTATGTAAAAAAACAAAGCAACTTGATCATTGTTACTCTCCCTTCCCCTCCACATTCTCTCATCTCTCAATGCTAGATCCTCTTCCCAACTCCACAAACTCTACCTCCCTGTTTCCTAGCATCTGTCTTTTATTTTTCTCTGTGGATTATTCATATCTCAGGTTTCTCATATGAGAAAGTAAGTGGTATTTAATTATCTGATTTATTTCATATAGCATTAAGGTCTCAGGCTGTAGACATTTTCCTACAAATTACTTAAGCTGGCTCTTCTTCGTGTGTGTGTGTGTGTGTGTGTGTGTGTGTGTGTGTGTGTGTGTGTGTGTGTGTGTGTGTGTGTGTGTGTGTGTGTGTGTGTGTGTGTGTGTGTGTGTGTGTGTGTGTATCTTCTCTTCACTAGGTTGTTGTTTTCTATGTATTTCAATTACAGGCCCTAGAGAAGCTATGATTTGCTGCCAACATTTAGTCTACTATCTTAAGACAACCCAAGAATTGTCATTATTAAATATTATTGTCATAGGTGTTACCTTCTACATTTTCAATATTTTGTTCAAATCATAATGCTTATTTACCCAAATCCATCATTTTTTCATTTTTTATAGCTTGTATTATGTAAGACTTAACAAAGCCTCAAACAGAGATATTTTTTCCTCAAAAAGTAAATATATGCCTATGGATGAACGAAACAAAATAATGAGAAAGAAAATTGAAAACTATTATGGGTAAAAATCTAAAAAAATACAGGGGAGGAATTTCTTGCTTAAGTGAAATAGAAAACATGTGCATCCAAAAATAAATAGAACATGGAAAAGAAGAATCTGATAATTTAAGATAGGAAAAGTAGGGGACACAGAGACAGATGAAAAATTTATGGTAAAGTTATACATGATTCAAGAAAAGAATTTTTAAAGAGTTACTAACCTTTTCTAGACTTTAGGATCACTCTCTTTGATTCATATACCTAGTATTATTTTTATCTATAAAAATAGAAAGTAAAAGCAGGGAGTATCCTGCTTTCCCTTTCTGATGTTGAATTAGGATCAACATTGTTCTTCAACAAAAGCAGGAACATAGCTAGGATTAGTGTCTAAAATCAGAAAGTCTAACTCAAGTCTTAGCAACAGACAAAATTAAACCAAACCTTAACAGGCAAATTTAGTTTTAGCTGTGAATATCATACCTCTGGAGACATTTAGTATTCAATTAAACTAAACAAATATTAACAGGCATATCTTTCTATTCAAGTTAGACTTGGAAGTTAAATCCAAATTCTGCCTCCTGAGAATAAATACTGTGCATGATAAATAATAATCTGTTGGGGTTTTTCCTAGAATCTTTTGTTACATTTTGTAGAATTTAAAAAATAATAGCCCAAGATACCACTATTTCTTTTGAATTATGTAACTTCAGGAAAATTGCTTAATCAATCCTAAAGGAAAATTTGGAAGGAAAACACATTAAAAATTGGTCAAGTTACTCTGTTTAGTTTCAGCAGTATGAGATAGTGAAAGCAATCAGGCCAGTATGAGATGAGATGAATATAAACCTATAGCTGAGTAGAGTATAGTGGAACAGAGTACAACTTTCAGAAACAGAGCTTGTTGTGTGTGGAGACTTCACTGACCACAAGCAAAGCAAAACAGCAATTTGATGACAATAAATTGCAGTTGTAAAAAGTGATGTTGGATAAACTATTATCTGCTTGATATAAAAAGGAAATGTGAATCTTTACATGTTACACAAACATTAATTCAACATATATTTTGAATCTAGAAGAGAAAAGTAAAAAAAGGAAAGAAAAGAAAAGAGACCTCCCAGAGTGAAATAGAGCAATATATTCATGACTTTGAGAAGGATAAATTTCTTCCACAACATTTTATTAAGAAAAAAAATTGACACACAGAAAAGTCTATTTTTAAATACCTGTGTATATACATCTTAAATTACAGTGTTAACAATTTGTCCTATTTACTCTCAAATTAATTCACATTCCAAATCATTTTCCAAGCTTGTATTTTAGCCCTGTAATTTTATGCAATTCAAAATAACTTGCCGACTTGTACACTTCAATATTTGTAAGCATTTCTTTTTTAAAATTAAAATTTACACACATTTAAATGTGTATATAAGTGCATCCCATGAATTTCGAGAAATGAATCCATCTGTTTAACCCAAACACCAGCCAAGAGCTCTCATACTCTTTCCCAGTCAATTCATTTCTCCAAATCTTAGAAGCAGTAATGATCCTGATTTGTGTTGTTGCTAATGATTTATTCTGGATTAATAAGAGCTTAGTCTAAATGGAATTACATCCTATATGTTTTTGCAGAAAGCTCATTTCTTACAGTATAATGCTTTTGAGAGTCGTTCCTGTCATGAAAGCTAACAGTTCTGTCAAAATTGTCTCAAATAAAGTCTCACCATTCCCTTATTGCTACTAATGGACACAAGTGCCTTTCAATTTTTTTATTATTATGAATAAAGCTGCTGTGAGCATTATTGTATGTGTGTGGGTCTGTTTTTGTAGGCATATGTTTCTTTTTTCTCTAGCATAAAAGCCTAATATTGGACTTGGTAGGAATAAATTAAATACAGGTTAATTTGAAAGTGCTACATTTTGTAACATGATTATATTGTTACATTTTCATCAAAGAGCTAGTTCTACTATCACTCCAAATTTGATCTCTTCAGTTTTTATATCACTTAAGCCATTCAAGAGAGTTTGTTTTATCTCATTGGTATTTTAGTTTATGTAGTCATATTGATCAATGATTCTGAGTACTTCTTTTGCATATTCTTTGCTGATCATATATTATGAAGCATCTTTTTAAAATTTTACTTTATTGAGTTGTTTGTATTATTAAGTGCAGGAAGGAGTTATGGGTACATGATGGATCATATTCCTTTGTCAGAAATATGTCTTGAAAATATTTTCATCAGTCCAATGACCTGTTTGTTTATTTTAATAATATATTTTGGTGAAAAACATTTTTAATTTTGCTCTGGCTTAATTTCAGTTTTGCTATCACAGTTACTAGTTCCATTGACTGTCTTCAGATCAGTACAGTATATCTAACTCTTCATTATCTACATCTTTCTTTGTTCAAATAGAGTTCACCAATTAAAATAGTCATTGAAAGTTTTGACAAAGATTTTTTTCTTCCATAGACATAAAGCTAAGCAGTTTTCTCTTTCATCATTTGTCAATTTCATGTTGAATCTACTGGCATTGCTATTCATAATAACTGCAGGATATGTATTGAAAACATTTTTATCTAAATCCAAATATTGATAATTTATTTTCTCATCTTACTGTTTTTTTGTCAGTTAAGATAAAAATTTATGAATTATTTATCTTATAAAGAAGCAAGTATTAGAGTTTAATCTTTTTTTTCTCTTTTGTGTCCTGCCAATTATTCTTGGTCTACTAATGCAATCTGTTTGCCTTTGCTTAATTAACTTTGATCCCACCATATTACTGAGATAAAATCTTTGGTTATTGATACTTATATATTTTATTATCTAATACAGGCATTTAAAACTATAATATTTTTCAGTAGTACACACTTTGATGTGTGTTTTTATTATCACTTTACTTTTAGCTATTTTTCTCAGTTTTCTTATGATTTGTACTTAGACTCAAAATTTTTTCTGTAGGCATATTGTTTAGTTCACAAATACATGGGGTTTGTGTGCATATCTTGTTGCTAGTTACTAATTTAACATTTTTGTGAAATACTACAAATGATTTACATCTTTTATACTTTATGATCATGTAGCCTGTATTTAAATTTTATGTAGTGTTTCAGTATACAAATTATATTATTTATTCCTTTAATTGGTAAACAAGAAATGTTAAAATTTTCAGTATGATTGAAGAATTTTCTACCATTTTTGTTTTGTAAATATTTATGGGATGTGTTCTGAAGCTATATTAGTGACATGTATATGTCTTATGTAAAATTCAATTCTCATTTTAAGCATTTTAAAAATTTCACTTTTTGTTTCTATAAAATGTCTGCTCTATTCATACTGAAAGTTGTCATCTTAGAGGATGTTTCACCAGGAACTTATGTGGCCAGAGCAATTCTGACTTATCTCAACAGAGTTTTCCCCCATCTATTCATCTGCAGGACTTTGGTGACTTTATATGTAGAGTGCCTCTTGTGGAAAGCTTGTCTATAATATTTACCCCTTTGCTCTTTTTTGTTTGTTCCTTCTCTGCTGGGATTACTCTTTTTTCTTTTGTTTTTTGGGGTTTTTTTAAGGAATTATTTCTGTATTATTTAGAGTTTCATTATACTTAACTTACTGGCTTTTAAGCTATGCCTCTGCACTTTATACTAGTTGTTCTAGGGACTGTGTTACACATCACCAACTTTCCATAAGTCTCTCATATATATTGTGTAGGGTTAGATAGTATTTGAGAAGGTTTTGGATCCAGATTCTAAAGATCCCATCTACCTGGTTTCTTCTATGCCTTAATTACCTGAAACTTGAATTCAGACACTTTAAGTCACAAACACATCAGATTTCCTATCATTTTTTTGTTTTTCTATCTTGAAGTCACAGGTACAACAGACTCACATAGAACTGTTTCATTCTTCCAAGCTTTATTCCTCTTCAAAGTTAATGCACTTTAAGTAGCTCTGCAGTGCTGTGAATTAAGGATGTATGTGCAAGCTTGTGTGTTTGTTTATGTGTATGTGCAAGATGCCAAGAATTTAAAGTTTTTATCTGATGAGTGAGTCCAGTAAGAGCTCAGTCAGCTATTACTGGAAGTGAACCTTGAAAAATGTTTTCAGTAAGATAAAAATGCAGCAACCATAGAGAAAAATGATGACAAATTGCTTATCAGGAACCTGAAAAAATTTTATTAATCAAAAACATTCTATTAGAAGAGTTAAATGGCATAACAAAGCCTCTTTCCTTTGTTCTCTCTCTCATGTGCATATGGATATATGTATATATATATATTTAAAATTAAAAACAGCCAATATATTCTTTCAAGCTGATTAGAAGCAAGGAAATCAATTTTTTAAGTGGCAGAAATTTGAGCACAGACTTCATAAGTTAGGTTATTGAAATATTTTTCAGTATTATTGATGAAAAAGGAAGTAAAAATTAAAATCAAAATGATATACCCCAGCAAAGGAATATTTTGAATTAAATGCCTGATAATATTAAGTGTTAATGAATATAAGAAACAACTGGAAGTATATCACACATTGTTGATCAGAGTGTAAAGCGGTATGTTTATTTATATTAATTACTTAAGTTGATATACACAACTCCAAAACAAATTATACTGTGCTTTTTTAATATATTAAGTGTTATGTTTCAGTCAAAGTAAATATTCCTTGGAAGGGACAAGAAATTATATCTCGGTTTTACCAGATCTTTATTCATAATGGTAACATCCTCTCCACTTTTAGACCCAGTGTACGCACCTCTCACTCTTAGAAATCATTGACCCAATTTTCACATTTAATTGGTTATCTTCCTGGACAAGAGCATCTCTGGTAACAACCTGTAATGGCCATTTGAACTGATTCTGTATGTGTACAGTGTACATGCACTGTCATTGTCTCTTGCTATTTGAGAAGAGTACCGATTTTTTTCCCTATTTTTCGGAGCTTTTGAATAGAAATTTTAATCCTTTTACTGATATGAACAACAAATAAATTAAACTCAAGCAGTGATTTTATTTCAGTGGTAATAGTATTCATGAGGCATAATTTTTGTGATTTTGTACATACATGCACTTACAAAGTTTTGTTAATAAGGTGGAAATTAACAAAGTTACATGGTAATACTATATGGTGAAAAATACTATGGTTACTTTATGTTATTAATAGGTGTTTTCCTCCCAACTCCCATTCTTCACGTGCAGATTTTATTTTCCATTGAGATGGGAATTTAGAATATAATTTTCATTAAATTTTTATATTAAAAATTTCCACTAATGAATTTACATCTAGAGCTATGATTAAATTTCTGTTAAGTAAACAAACTATTCTCATTTTTTAAGCATCCAATATTTTTGCTTAACAAACTAGAGACTGTACAGACTGTTTAGTTTCCCTAGGGCTCAAAGCTGGTTTGTTAATCTCTGTATACATTCAGCTGCTGTCCTTGGTTGAAGTACTATTAGCTGTTGTAACATGATAGCTTATAGCAAGATGATAGAAGTACAAACATCAAAACATAACAAAAACTATGTTTTTTCTCTCATTGTATTTTGAATGGTTGTGGAAAAGTATGATATACCACAGCATGAAATCACATCTCTAGGTTCCTGAAATAGCCTCTGCTTGAGCTGATCCTGAAAATGAGAGATCCTATAAAAACTGAGGTCCTATAAAACATGACAAGCAGTCTAATATCACCTCTGAAAAATCTGAATATACATATTTCCAACAAGTAACTCTTAGCATTATTACCATATGATTTTAAGTACCACTAATCATACAGAGTTTTCATCAAGCACTTTAAATTCATTAGAATTTTTTTTCTTTAGTTTTCTGAACAAATGTCACAGTTCTTTCAGAAGGTCAGTGTATGGAAGATGATTAACAGTACCTAAGAAATTAAAGTCAACTTTGCAAAATTAAGCAAAGGTTGCCTTTAGAAATAGTAAAAAAACACTAGATTTTATTTATGACTTCATTTATGTCATGATCTAGAGATTGAAAAACTTTAAACTTTAGAATATTTTTTATTAGAACATGGAAAATATGACACCCCATTCTTCCTGATATCATTTATTTTAGACACTCAGAGAAAAAATTATCTGGTGTGACAATGCTGTTCTATTAGTTTGTGACTTTTAATGAGATTTTGACATATGCTATACATAAACACAAGCTTTGTAATAAATGACAGTGTAATGAAAGACAATTTTGATGCTAAAATGTAATTATATCTGCTAAGTAGAGTTTCATACTGTTTAAGTTATTGCAATGCTAGCTTTCCTTTTTAAGATTTTTTTTAATAAAACAATTGTTCTGGAGGTATGCTTCTTAAGAGTCATAGGATGAAATGAGTACTGCATAGTTCTTTGAGAAAACTTTAAAATAAAATTTGTAAGCCAAAATGCTTAATACCATATTAAACTTATATTATTTTCAAGACATATAACATGATATCATAAACTTCTCTTTGTTAGCTGAAGTATTAGACTTAATGAAATGACAAGAAAAAAAAAAGGTGCAGCCATGGGTTTTGCTTTGGGGATGGATTCCAGGGTCACACTCATGCTAGAAAAGGTCTCTACCACTGAGCTACATCCCTAGCCTCAGTTTTAATTTGGAAAATATTATGTGTATATTAATGAAATATAATTTTAATTAAAATAAATTTGACTTACTTTCCAAAAGTAATGAACAAAATTTGAAACTTACTTTTTACAGTTTTCTACAATTCTTTCTCCCTTTCACTTTTTTCTTATTCCCTCCTTTCATTTTCTTTTCTTCAATGGATTTTCATGTCTGATTATCTTCTAACCTCTTCATAATATATGTGTATAGACAAACCTCCCTGGTATCCATATCTAGCTTTCTACAGCACTTTACCAAATGAAAGTGGCTCAGGAATTTAAAATAAAACATATGCTCATTAAATGCATGATTTTCTGTCATATTTTCATCTCTGGCAATATTTCTACATTTCCTTCACCTGGTAAATCAAAATAAAACAGTAACTCTTCTCCCCTGTGTTTAATAATTAACTATGTTTCTTTCTCCAACTTGCTTCTTATGTCTAGTTTCCTGTTCCTCATACTTATTTCCTAATAAAGGTCTGTGTTAGGGAACCTTTTCATAACCAGGTAATGTATTTCTAATATACCTATAAGCCAGATACTTTTCTTGAGACTAAACTTATTTTCCACATTACAAGCCTGAGCAGCTTACTCTTGTGTACATGAATCTTGTCAGTTTCCGTTGTTTGAAAAATGAAAGAGAATTTTTTTTCCAGCATTCAAGAATCTTGTTCTTTGACTTCCTTCCCATATAATTCAGCAGCCTTCCTGTGTGCATTTTGTGCTATTAGTCCCTGAGTAGGACTTGTGCTAGCACAGACTTGACCGTTCTCACTTTCTTTCTCTTGCTTGGAGTATCTTCCCATTGTTGCCTAATGACTCGTGCCTCTATGATTCATTGCAAAATAGTACTGAAGATATCTAACATATCATCTCCATCCTGTAGAAACAGCCAATGAATGCTTAAAGTGGTGCTTCAAACATGTGAGCAAAATTGGGTTAAAACTTGCCTTGCTTATTTCTTTAAATAAGCTCATGCTGTAAATGGTTAGCATTTGGAGATCAAGATAATTTTTGTATGTCTAACAGAGTGCTCTGCTTGTAGTAGTTAGGGAATATCTATTACCTGGAAGATGAGAGCTTGGTTGCAAACAAAGCATTCTATTTCTGCCTCTAGTCACATTGAAGTTTCAATGTCTTTAGATATTAATATTTGTAATTGTCAAATGAAAATTTTTTACTAGATTTCATATTTGTTTAACAGGAAAAGTTGGGGATTTTTTTCAGTTGTCATTTTATTGTTTGATAATGTGTGCTATTGATTGTGTATAGAAAATATTTAATTATAATTGCTTATTAAAGTCCAGCATTCACTTAAGTAAATATTAAGGAATCTGGTTCATTGGATATATTTGGCATTTGCTTCTGTATTTCAAAAAAAAACATAGCTTGAAGAAGAATACTTACAATCAAAAATCAAGTAAATGAAAATTGAAAGTTTCTACATGTCACTAAAATCTAGGCAGGGCACTGGAAATAATTATGTATTCCCTACCTTTCAAAAAGTGCAGAGCCCTTCCAAATATAACCTAATTAAACTTTCATTCTTGCCATTGAGTATCAAGTGATTAACCCTATTAGAGAATTTATAATAAACCCAGAGAGAGAAATATTATAATTTTTAAAATATGGAGTTCTTTCAGCACAGTGACATAGGTGACACACAACAAGAGACCATCCTTGATAAACTATCAAATAGATGTAACATATACAATGTGTATATATATATTTTCCTGTTTCACATTTTCCTCTTTTTCTCAGGCATATGTTTTCAAATGATCTGTAAAATAATTTCAAGTGCATATTTGAAATAATTGTACCTGTTTTTTTGTTATTTAGTGTAAATGTACTATTCCCCCAGAAAGTTAGTTTTTATTTCATTTTTACATTAATTTAAACTACAGTTACTAGAATTTTACTGAGTAAATTGTACATAAATTGCATAAATTATGATGATATTAAATTGTTATTTATGTTCTGGCATTCATTTAGGCATTTTATTCAGTACCATAATAAAAGAATGCATATTGTTTAGTTTTGGAAAATAGCATTCTTTTTCTTTTATGTCAGCTTATTCTGTAGCAAACTTTAACTATAATGATAGTGTTGAAATAAATGAAATGTCTTTTTTTAATGATATGACTTGCAAGCAAATTTGAATAAAATTCTCTCAATTGATTTCAGTGGGATAATATATTCATAGTAAGCAAAATAATTTTGATAAAAAGTAATTAAGGTGTGTACATTTGTAATAAAAATACTTTTCTATGTTATGAAGTGCCCATTTTTATATGTTCCATTAATGCTCATGGTAAGGACAAAGAAAGTCTTTGACTTTTTGGGGGGAAGAAAGGAAATAGCTTGGTTAAAAAAGTAAAGATAAAAGAAAATCATACTATCTGTGTGTATCATTTTCATCTCTTTGTTGAGATAAGGGGTGAACTGAATAAATAAATAAATATTCTGAAAGTGTAGCAGAAAGCACTGAAAGGATGAGATTAACATTCTTCTTGAAAATTAAAAGTTCTCTTTCTTCGTAGTGCAAAAAATTTAAAAGGGGAAAAAAGCAAACAAGAGAGATTTAGTCATTAAATTTAGAAAATGAAAGTAATAAAAATAAGGTAGGTAATAATTATCTTAAAAACATTGAACATTGGGCCAGGGATTTAGCTCAGTGGTGCTGCTGCCTGCTTTGCAATCACAAGGTCCCAAGTTTGATGCCTGATACTAAAAAAACACAACAACAACAACACTGAGCATGAAAGGAAAAGAAATTCAAAAGAATGTGTGTGGTTCTTCTCTAATCCTAAATTAGATAC
Source organism: Fukomys damarensis (assembly GCF_012274545.1). NCBI lineage: Eukaryota > Metazoa > Chordata > Mammalia > Rodentia > Bathyergidae > Fukomys > Fukomys damarensis. The sequence goes on along the minus strand of NW_022900928.1, from coordinate 92,402,379 downwards.
AACCTAAGGAAATACACTAAGATTATTTGTCAAGATTTAAATATTAGATGTCTTGATGAAAACCTTTGCAGTAGAAAGGAACACCTCTCCCTAGCAACACTACACTATTCCCAATTTTTCCTAAATCTTGAAGTTCTTTATATGCAACAGCAAAGATACTTACAATCTTAAGACAAGACATGTATCAGGCCAACTATCTCTTAACTTAATTCTTCTGTTTTATTTTTATGAGAAATATTTTAAAAATGGATAAATGAGTTGACTGGTATCACAAACATTACTTTTCCCTCCATATAGATTTCAAAACTGTTACCATTGTTCAGTTTAATTTATTTCTCTCATTTTCATTTTCTCTCTCTCTCTCTTTCTCTCTCTCAATTTTAAAAATAATTTGCAGGTATCATGCAAATTTATTACTAAAGATTCTGGTATGGATTTACCAAGAAAAATAATATTCTGCTACACAATATTTACTGATAGTATCTGACATTATATATATTTGCATATATATATATATATACATATATATATATATATATATATACACACACACACACACATACACACATATGCCTATACAGAGACATTAATTTACCAATATTATATGAGTTAATCAATTTTCACATTTTCCATATTGCTCTCAAGATGTTTTTATTATTCTCACTCCAACAATAATCCACATTATAAGTTGCTACAAACTTTTAAACTAGAACTATGACCATATTTGAAAGTATTGTATCGAAGAGCAAAGATCCATACTAGATGTTCTTGCTTGTTTATTCATTTTTTTTTTATTTAACTTGTTTTTATATTCTTTGTATTTTCTACAAGCTAGTCGTTGGGTCTATAACTGGAATGTATTTAGAATAAAATTGACCTTGAAAAACTTACACAGGATTCCCTATCACATTTGTAGGTTTACTGTGAACAATTTAATGCTCTCTCCTTTCCTTTAATATAACCCTGTTAGACTTGAAGTAGGAGATTAGGGAATGGCTGGCTGGCTGGAAGACAGGGTGTAACCAATCCGTAAGAAGATCTAAAGCAGAGGTTGGAAACAAGATGTAACCTTATCCTGTATGAAACAGAACAACAGGATGTGTCCTGTCAGTCATGGCTAGCTAGGGTTCAGGGGCAGAGCAACTTCCAACAGACAGGATCTTGAAGGAAAGAGAAGACAGAATCTATGGACTTCACAGAATTTCTGCAATTTGCTGTTCAGTCCTCCTGTTTCTGCAGTGGGCTGTCTCACTTGCAGGAGGCATCTCTTCCTTTCTTTCCTTTTCTTCACTTTTTCTTTTTCCTCCTTTACAATGACTCTTCCTTTACTTGGACTAAAAGTTGTGTTTAACTATTCACCTTTTGTCCTGGCCAATTCTGTGCCTGTCCAGGCATAAAAAGTGCCTGAAATCTTTGGACACTGTGCTGTCTAGCAATAGTCTTAAAACAGTTCTTTTCTTCTGGATACTATGACTCTGCTAAGATGCTATGCCCGAGACCTAGAATTTTTAATGAAAGAATAATGGAAATATGTGTGAACTGATCAATTTAAAATAATAAATATATTGTTCCATTCATTCATTTTTCAAACATGGTATTGCCTTGGTGGTGGCTGTTCTGGTATTACAATGTTGATGATCTCAACTGAGTTCCATGCCTTGGATTGGGCTCACTAACTGCCTCACTTTTCATCAATTACAACCCACCCAACCTGTATTCTCACAGTGAATTAGCAGATCACAATAGAAAATCAAATTATCCAAGTCCATTTAAAGTTTATACATAATACCTGCTAAATTCCATTGATCAAAGTAAATCACCTAAGTAATCCAAAATTAACAGGTGCAGGTTAATATACTTGACCTAGAGGAAAAGACAGAAAGAGATGAATGGGTATTTTGCTGATTTTTACCGCAATTCATTACAATATGCTTGGTTCACACATATTTCCATTAAAAAAGCGTAATGTATCACTTTCAGGAAAAATAAATCTGAGAATGGATCATAAGAAAATAAAAGGTTAAAGAAAATTATAAAATCTAAAATATCAAAGTGACTAAGGTGAAAAGTTAAGAGAAGTGACCATTCCAGAAACCTGAAGTAAATGGAACCTCTGAGGAGACCTTATGCTGGCAGAATGGTGCCTGAAATCAAAAACATTAATGTTGAAGAATAAGTGCAATGATTTCTCAGTGTTTATGATGAAACATAAAGTTTTACACATTTAAAGCCTTAATTAAAATTCCTCTCAAGAAAAATTTCAAGAGTAAAAAAAGTTTTAAAAAATAAGTGTCATGGAAAATTTAAGGCAAAATAAGAAAAAAGAAGTGATTTGCAAACCTAAAGAGTGTTTAAAAATAATAATAATATCCAATTGAAGCTCTAAGAAATAATATTAGATGGATATATTTTCAAAAATTCAAATCAATATTTCCATTGAGAAAGGTTACAATACTTAAAATGGAAATAGAAAATGATTAAAACTGCCTTTCACAGTTATTAAAACAATAAATTATTTGAAAATATGCATGTTTCTTTAGCTAAACTAACATGTTGTATATGCATATCTTATTTTTATGCATTTTTAAATAATTTGAAAACTCTTCCTCAAACATTTTATAAGCAGTTGTAAAAAGATAACACTTGTGTATATTTGCACATCCATACCCTCATATGTCTTTGGTATTTAAGTTTCAGATTTGAGCTATATGTGCCATAAGACATGTTTTACTTCTTATATAAATTTCAAAGTTCTAGGCATCCCAATTTCCTATTTATATTCATTTACCCAATGATAGTGTAAATTATTTATTGGGAGCTGGGAAAATCTTGCAGCCATGAAGCAATAGATTCCTTGAAAATGTGAAGCTGCCCGTTATTTTATCTTGTGGTTAACATTGAGAAATTCTTTTGCTTGGTTCAAACAATATCTAATGCTGTAGATGCTGAGAGTAGAATTTTGCTAAAAAGAAACTTTTATTATCTGCATTTTTGTGACATTTTAGGTTATTGAAAAGATGCTAATTATAATTGCATATGTCAATTTCAGTCCGGGATTAATCAAAATAGATTTTTAATAAGATTGACAGTGACAAACACACCCTCGATACTCCAAATGATTCTAAGATTCCTACACTTATAAATTGATGTAACCATTAAAATATTATTATGTTTATTTATAGATGAGAGAAGGGCAACTCAGAATTAAGGAACATGTGCATGTGGAATATTGGCCTTGATGTGGGTGATTCAGCAATTAGACCTGTGCTTCTGATGGTACTTCACAAAGAAGAGTCAGGAAGTACGGATTTCCCTGCCTCGTAACGTCAGACAGAAGAGCGCCAATGGAGAAAGGGGCACAATGACTAAGAGACACGACAACAACCGCACATATCTAAATACTCCTGAAGTGTAGAGACGGAAATACGGAGATGCGCAATAGAGTAAATCATTTCAGTATGAAGAATGAAAATGAAAATACACATGTAAATAACAATGAAAGGGTTTCTCTTAGAAGAAGGACTGCTGCTACAGAAAAGAAGGCTCTGCTGATGTAGAATCTTGTTGCTGAGGAATGATGAGTTATTGAACGAATTCTCACCAAATATACTCACAGTTTTAAGAAAATTTGAGTGAGTGCAATTAATAGGGAGAGAAGAAACAAAACTTAGGTAAGTGACAATATAAAATCAGCATGATGTCAGTCACACTGTGGAGTATGCAAAGTCAGTCCCTGACAGACACGAAAAAGACAAAGGATGTATTTGTGTATGTCAAATTGTGTTAGAGTGTTTGGAATCATTCTTTATCATTAAAAAAATCACGTTTTTTTTCTGATCCCAGAAGTTCAACACTAGCAAAAGACAGGAGGAAATCAATTTACCACTCTCTAGGGACTGACACATTTAATGCCGAAAAATAAGACATCCAACTTTTAATCATTTGAAAGCCCATATAAGCAATGAAAATATTTGGTATTGCAAAGATGAATAAAAAAAGGAATCAAGAGACAGATGGAGGGTGGAGGGAGGAAGAGAAAGGGAATGGATAAAAGGAAACAACATATAAAGTGTACATGTACCAGGTCATCAAAAGGAATGTAAACATTACATACTAAAACATGTACTATTAAAAAAAGGTAAAAGTCTATGGTCTATCAATTGTAGCAATAAATGTGGTAAGGCCAGAAATTGTACGGCACTTTCACCTCATTGTAAAACAATGGTGAGGAAGTACTTCATAATCGAACAGCGTGAAATGATCACTCGTCTTGATACTTATTTTTATGTGAATCATATAAAAACTTGGATAATTAAAAACAAACCAAAGTAATGGACCTCAGCGCAATCACAATTGGTCTCATAAAATGAGACTTATAGTTATTCTCTTTACCTTGTGCTATCATCATCATCATCATCATCATCATCATCACCACCACCACCACCACCATCATCATCCTCGGGATTTTAATATTTGGCCTAGTTCCAGAAAAAAAAAATTAGTTGTTACTTAAGCGTAATATTGACTGTATCTGGTGGACCAGATACTTTAGTGCACAGTCATGGCTGGGAGCATTGAAGTGCACTGTGCCTGCCTATTAGCAATGATTCAGGCTACAGTGTTAGTGGGGACAGGTGGGGCAAGAATGTACTTTTTTGGAAAGAATATAGCTAAAATAAAGATTGTTTTGCTGATTCAGCTTTGTTTGAGATGGTTTACATTTCGTATTAGATGGGACAAATATATGAACTTCCAAAAATCTCTCGATATTCTATTAGAACATTCTGCCTTATTTAACCATGGTCCATTTGTTCTATAAGAATCAGTGGAGTTGGAATGCAAGTAGCATGTTAGGAACCATCAAAAGAGAAGAGAATTCAAAGAGGAATATAGTTTAGTATAATTATTAAGAGTTGGTATTTCAGGCCGGGTGTGGTGCAGCACACCTGTAATCCCAGCACTCTGGAGGCTGAGGCAGGGGGATTTCTGTGAGTTTGAGGCCAGCCTGGACTACATAGTGAGTTCCAGGTCAGTTTCAACTACATAGTGAGACCCTGTCTCAAAAAAGCAAAAAAAAAAAAACTTGGTATTTCTGATGATCAGTAATGGAAGATGAAAATGGTGTGAGAGAGACAAGGAAAATGAAGTCATGATGAAGAGAAAAGAAGCAAACAAACCAGGCTTGGAGAAAAGGAAGCTAAGGATGCAGGGGCCCGTGGCTAGTGGTATTTTGCATAGAAAATTCAGGCATCAGGCCACATTAGAGTTGAAATTCCCTTCTGAGGCTTCCTAGTCCATTTACCAATGCTTTACAAAATTATCTGTAAATAAATGATTCTGTAAATGTTTGTTGATACCTCAAGGGATGGAAATTACAGAAGGTAGAGCTTATCTCACAGGTTGTCAGTTTTAGTTGTTAAGAACTTTGTTCATCACTGTGCTAAGCCATACTTGTTTTCTTATAACTTGCATTCATTGATCTAATTTTATCTTATGGACCAACCTTGAATATATTACTCTTTTCCTCATGCAGTAAAGATTTAAGTATTTTTAGAGCTCTTTTCCTTTCCGAAAGTCCTTTATACCCATGATAAATCTTTCCCATTTATTCAGTTCTTTTTCTATTTTGTCACTTCAGATAATTTCACTGAAGTATCTTCTTAATATTCTGATAACAACTTTTAAAAGATATGGCATATAAAACTTAAACATTTAAAATATGACAGACAATACAAAGAAGAATGAATATTATTTCTTTTCTTCTATACATTATAACTAAAATGACCAAAGCTCTAGTTTCATTTTGTCTATATAATTAAATATGCAGTTAACTAAATTTCCTAAGGTGCATTTTCCATAAATTTTGATATTAAAATATGGTTTGTGATCTTGTATTTGACATTCATAATCATGTCCAGATTAAATGTCGTTGTATTTCTCTTTGTACTGTATTTTAATTGTTTGATACCCTTCTTATATTTGTTATTTAAAACTTAGATAAGTACACAATCAATGTTTCTTTGAAGAATGCAGATAAAAACTTTGAAATTATATAACTGCAGAACATGGTAAAGATAAAAATCTCTAAAATAAATTCTGAGCAGAATACATTGAAAATATATGAATGAAAATTCTACTGTAGTAAAAGCAATATTTTGACATTACCATTAATCACCTTCAAGATAGTCCCTCTTATTTGAACATACTTTTTTGTCCTCTTCTGAAGTATTCCTATAAGTCTTCTTTCCTGAGTGTCATTTTGGGATATGATAAAAAGTATCCAGTGAAAGCCTCTGCAGTGGTTCATCCAAAAGAAAGGCACACTTATAAAACATTACAGCATGTCCTCATCCACATTATTCACCATATCTGGTACCAGGCATCTTTGACCCTTTGCCAAAGCCAACATGACTATGAAAATAAAGTTTTAAGTCAATTCAGGACAGAAGTAGCCAAGGAAGCACAACTAATAACACAAAAGAAGATTTACAGAGCTGCTTTAGGCGGTAACAAAAAACAATGAGCTAAGTATGTTCAAAGGAAGTGGGGTGTTTCAAGGAAGGTTAATGAAAATGTGCCATATTGTTTTTAATTGAAACATTCACTGTATTTTACAATCCTGTCTCATACATTCTGCCACAAAGAAGGGGAATGAGATAAAAGAATTAAGAAATGGGAAATCATGCATCATGATTCTAACAGCAAACATAGTTCTCTGTAAGATATAGTGAAGTGTTTAGGGAGGATACTAGAATTAAATATTTGTATCAAAGAAACTCAACATGTCACCATTTTAATACTCCATGCTAAGGAGGAGGGGTAGGAAGTGCAGGGAGAGAGAGAGAGAGAGAGAGAGAGAGAGAGAGAGAGAGAGAGAGAGAGAGAAAAAATATATAAAGAGAAACAATATGCATTTATGCTATTTTCAGTTATTCCTGCCTCTGGAGCATGTTTCTAAAGCTAAAGACTAACCTTTTTTCTTACAAAGAAGTACTATATATCTGAATCAAGGAAAAGCCTAAGTAGTATGTTAATCTGACATTACATAATATACCATGAATAAAATATAAATCAAAAGAGCTATCTTAAATAGGTTAAATCATAACCTATGAATTTAATTTCAAATTTTATTCATTCATTTTATATTGGCTCTCTAAATTGGCTTTTTCTACCCAGAATGCCAAAAACAGTTGATGGGCCTAATTTTTCCATTACTAAACTACTTTGATAACCTAACTTTGAAGTCAATAGGATCATTACAGACAAAAATAAATGATGCTACAACGCTTACAAATTCAGGTCGCTGTATTGAGATCATGTTAAAGAGATTTTGTAATTTGATAAAAATATTTTCATTTTATTATGTCAAATATTAAGGGGGATGCACATAATTAAAGATCCAGAGTCTACCTTTGTTTGCAATTGCATAAAGTAGGAAAGAAATGTAATATTCAACTCTTTATTCACTTGTTATTTATCCAACAAATATTGATAAAATACATTCCACCTGTCAGACACTTCAAAGCATTTGAAAAACACTAGTTAAAAAACAAACAAATTGTTCTCTTCCACCCAGCTTTATTGTAGCAGCCAAAATATTAAGCTGCTCAAGAAATCAGTAAGTTAAAAGATATGCCAGAATATGGTATTGTTGTCTATAAGACACAAACAGAGAAAGGAAGAGTCTCATGGATGAGGTAGGACAGGGTTGCTGTATTTTATTGGATGATTTGTAGAGGGGACATGGAGAAGGAGAGGACTAGTCAAAGGTTTAAATGAAGTGATGGAGATGCAAATTTCTAGAAGAAAAGCAAAAAGGGCAGCCCATGGCTAAACCCAATGGCTAAGACGTCATTGGTTTGCTCAATAAATCTATGGCTGACCAAAGTGACTCAACCAGTGCTACCCTTGAAGGCAGAACAGGAGATGAGGTAAGAAAGATCATTCTATACTAAAGGCTTTTAATTTCATCTTTACAGATGTGAAGGGCTTGGAGAATAACATGATCTTATTTCCATTTTTAAGTATCATTTTGTTTGCTGTTTTGCTAATACAAGGAACACTGTTGTGGGCAGAGCAGTCAGACTGCTAAAGCAACTCCCCTCCAGGACATTGGCACTGGTAATAAAGACTGGGGTATGGGGAAGGTGATATGAGGTAGGAAGACTTCCCTTTCATTTTGGTTGTTACAGAAAGCTGCATTCCTTGATGGAGTTTATATTGGAAAGAAATATGTGTATTGAGGGCTTTGGGATTTTTATGAATAATAGATGGATATAATTTTCATTAACTGATAAAGGAGAAGCAGTGGCACTTTTTCATTGGCAAAAACCGGCAACTCAGATTTGGATTTGTGATTTCCAGTTAACATCCACATAGAGACACCAGGCAGTTAGATAACTAAATCTGCTATAAAGATTTGGCCAAAGGGTGTAAATTACAAAAGGTCAAGACTGAGACTGAGTCCTGTGGCACTATCATATGTGAAAAGGATTAGTAGGTTGTGTAACAGAGCAAGTGGTAAAGGAGAGATCAGTCAGAAGGTAGGATGCAATATCTTGGAAGACACACGTAAAGAGTGTATTAGGTAAGGAGACAAACTAACACAGCCTAAGAAGACACCTTGTCATAATGAATATGAACTTCCAGCTGTGTATAATATCTGCCCCTAAATCTAGATTAATCTTTTACTAATTCAAATAGTAATATTTTTATTTTAAAAATATACATTTAATTTCTTGCACAATTTTTCTTGTTATTTCCTTGAACAGCTCATTTGTCAAATATTCATGAGTACTGTCAGGCTCTGTGTTTAAAATAAGCCTTAGAAATATTTGATATGTTTATTTTCTCCCAGGTTTCCAATCACTCTGAGTTTAAACTTCAAAATCTCCACAGTTTCCATCATTTCTCACAGCTTCCATTTCACAGAATAAAATGTATAATAATAGTAAATATTATTATAGGATACGGAGAAAATTAGAAGTATATTGTATATGAAGTACCTATACAGCATCTCATGTATGAGGTTTGTGCTAAATGCTAATTCCATTTTACTTTCTCTATTTTTATTGTATCTTTTTTCTAATCTTTTCCTTTTTAGCCACCAAAAATCTGACAGGAATTCATATCCAACACTCCTATATTCTCTTAGCAGACTGTAGTGTTTTATTTTTCTCCACAACTAGAAGAATTTCTTCAGTCCTTATTTTCTTGCCTTTAGAATTTTTGTCACTTCTACTGTTCCTTTCATTTGAAAACTTTTTGCTCCTTAACTCCTAAGCATTTTTTACAGGTGCCTTGCTATTTTGTTTAAGCCTTCGTTTGATGCCACTTTAGTAGGACCATTAAGATGAATCCATTGGCCACCAAGTATTATCAAGTATGTTCTGTGTGACTATTTGCAAGCTGGGAGCTCTGTGGGCTACATAAATACAATCACAATTGTTTGACCCTCTCTGTGAATAGCTATTTCCTATAGTCCTGGTCATAGAGCTATAGGAAAGACTTGTGAAAATTCATGAATTAATTTTAAGAAAGTCTGAAAATAAGAATAAAAATGGCCAAACTTTACACGTGCCAGGATCATTAATGCATAGATGCATGCATTCTCTGTACCATTTTATACTAAGAGAATGAAAATATCTAGCCATAGTGAATAACTAACTTGAACTCTAACTGTGGGGATTTCAAACCACATCATTAAAGACACGTAGTACATATCCATGGAAAGCTTGGGGGCAATAAAACAAGAGAAATTTGACAGAACATGATTTTGACTTCAGCCCTGTCCTTCCAGATAGTCGCAGTGATCTAAGAGAGACGGGCAGCAACCCCAGGTATGATAAGATTGTGGGTTGCAGTTCTAGCCTTGCCATTTATCAGGATTGATTGCTCCAAGCACTTAGCAGAAAACACTGCTCCTTTTCTGGAAGGTCCATTTTCAAGAGACCAGAGTAGATAAGCTAATCCTTGCCTTTTGGGGAAAAACAAAGAAACAATAAATTAGACACCTTAGAAATATTGCACAGTATGCCTATTGATGGTTAGCAGAAGTGTGCTAAAGCCAAGGGAAAGAGAAGAATTGGACTGGGCATTTGATTTTTTGTATCGTGCCCAGGAAAGTCATCAAATAGAAGTTTTCATTTACATCTCCAGGGGCTGAGAGAGGAAGCTGATTGTAATCTGGGTCATAGAAGCATCAGGAGAAACTATAAAAACTGTAAACTTGGTATGAGTAAAATTGGTATGAGTAGAAAATAGCAAGGATATCATTTGTCTGGAACCCAGGGAATTAGGAGTTTCAGATGAGTATAAAGGAAAAAATTAAGATTTAGTTATTTTGGGATCTTCTATTGTTACAAATTGACTTTTCCCTCTAATTAGTCCAGCGATTTTATACATATATTTATATTTATTGCATATATTTAGGGATTTTTTTCTCAGGTTTTCCAGGTTGATAAAAGCTCGTAAATATTGTTAGTTTAAAGATTCACTCATATTTTATCCAATCACACATCCTTATCCATTGCAGTCCTCAATCTTTTTGTAAATTGTACGATCTTTTTGTTACACACCAAGAGTGTGGTAGTTATGCTATCTTTTAAGGTGCCATTTTTATGTTTGCAGTATCTATGCTTAGAGTAAATAATCGATGGATGCTTTTTCTTGCTACTTATTGCCATAAAACTGGTCAGCTAGGCCTTTAATCCCTGAGCAATTCATGCCAGATCATTAATCCATGTTAGCCACATTAACCTCTGAAATGGCTGTTCATCTCATTCTAAATATCTTAGTTGCAGATGTAATGTGGGCTGTTCTGGAAAGGATTAGCATTAGGGTTTGATTCCCTTGAGTGAGGGCCTCTCTGCCAGAAGACAACCGCAAAGTGCCAACAGTGAGAAGCCTCTCCCAACAGCTGATAGCTGGGTGAGCAGGCTTTCATTCCAAAGAGAAATGGACAGCTTGTCTCCACGTCTACCAACAGTTGTACAGGAGGGTGTTACCACACTGTCTCCCGGCCCATCCATCTAACTACATGTTTTTTGTTTTTTGTTTTTTTTTTTTCCTAAACCTCCTCTTCTCCAATATTCCAATATTTCTGCTTTCAGATCTCTGGTTCAACCAACTGAACTGCAGAAATGTTTGAGTATGTCCTGATCTTTCCCTGTATTTCAATTCACAGAAAGTGAGTAATCAGTGCACTGCTCTGGTCTACGCTCACTGTAGAATTTGCTCTTATTGCTATCACAAAGAACTCCTGTAATCCATTTTTTGACTGTCACAGACTATCTTGGCAAACCTTCCATATGCCAGGCTCGAGTTTTTAATTCCTGTGTTGGCAGGTTATAAGGAAAATTCCATTAAGGTCATAAGTGTGAATTAAGAGAGCACATTAGAGTGATCAAAGTAAGTAACTGGAGAGATTAGCCACTTAATTCATTCAATTTACATATGTCCTTCAGATGTGCTCCATCCTTATCTCAAGTGTGCCATTTCCAGGAGATCATAGGTGGCTCCTTCTCATGCCTAAATTTATGTCTTGTTGGAGCTGACTAACTCCTGCTAGGCAGCTCCAATTGCATAGTGATTTGATACTCTATTATCAGTTCCTTGTCCCTTCCAGGGCCTGCTCACTGGCATATCAGGAACTCTTTCTTAAATGAATTTTTTAAATTATTATTTTAACACAGAAATATGGCTCTAGCTTCTAAATTATACTGTTCTGATATTCAACTCTACCTTTTGCATTTTCAGAGAGCTACATGGCATCTTGATACACCATGGATACCTTTAATCTGTAGATGTACAGGTCACATGCCTCTAGATGTATGACAGCTTAAAATACAATTCCTGCTCTGTTCTTCACCACACACTAACTGGAAGTCTTGCAAGTGAAATAAGCAATGTGATTTTTCAAGAGTTTTGTGTGCATCCTTTCTAAATTATTCCATTAAACTTTGAAGATGCATTTTGCAGAACCACTGTATTTAATTTTGATGAAATGACTCAGGACACTGCTGATCTTCAGAGCCTCAAAAATTTATACAATTTTGATATGCAGAATACATACCACATCTTGCTCATCATACCCCATTATCATAACCCCATTAGTAGATAAACAGCATGATACTGTGTAGAAGCTCCCTTTAAGACTATATTGTGACAGGGGAAATATTTAACATAGCCATTAGCATCAAAGGTGATTATTTAATGCTCTCCTTTCATATAAAAAGTAAATGCTTTTGAAATGCTGTATAGATGCAGGTATTAACTGTTAACTCCTTTTAGCTAAATATTCAGTAGTTTACTTCAACCACCAAAATGTGTGTGTGTGTGTGTGTGTGTGTGTGTGTGTGTGAGTTTCAAGGTCCAAACAAATGAATTCAATAAAGGGAAAACACCACTTCTGAAGCTTTTCATCTTTGAGAGTAGTGCTCAATTTTTTTGGTTCTGAATTACTACTGACATGATTCCTTGGAAATGGGGGACTGGCAGTTTCAGGACTTTATTATAGCATTTATAACATCTCTTATTCTAAGAACTCAAAACCAATGTGAGCATTTAGGAGCTTCTAGACATTATCCAACCCAAACATGTACTCAGAGATCTTATAAAGGGTAAGTTCACAGATGCACTATACCTCTATACAATGGATTTAGCTACAACTCTATTTATCACTTAATTTCTATAATTGACAGTCAATTATAGAAGTCAAATTATAGAGTTCTAGATCACTATCCAAATACACAAAGTCCACTATATACTTACTATGGCATTCCAAAGTCTTTCTTATGTAGGATAAAGCAGCAAACCTTTGGTATCTGGTGTCATTTGGGTTATATTATAAGGAAGAAATTTTTCTGGGCTCATATTATGAGACAGTGCTATCATTTCTAACTCCTTTGCCAATATTCTGCCTAGGAAGCTCTAGTATCTCTTCTTCATGTACATTAGGCTGTCATCTCTTTCAAGCATTAGGAAGGCCCTCCCAGGGTGTGGCCTTCCGACTAACCCCAGACTAACCCCTCTCAGGAGATGTCCTCAAGACATTTTCAGAGATTTTTAATCCAGAGTCCTGGAAAAGTATTTCCCAGTAAATTATCAGGCCTATGTTCATTTAAGTACAGTATTTTCAAAATCTACAGCCATATGTGACGACTTAGATTTTTCTGATAGTGTATTTTTAAAATTGTTAAGGTAAATAAATTAATACCTCCTCATGTAGGCATTAACTGGTTGTCACTCAGTCCCAATCTACCTTACTCGCCATGCTTTGTGTTACTGGTTATGATATCTGCACATGTTCTTGCTCAGTTGGCACAAGGTTAATATTTATCAATAAAGGGTGTCAAGGGATACTTCAGAGGGATTTTCACCTTCTTTTTCTGAGATGCTGGATCCCGTCAGACTCTGGAAGTGTAAGTGCTGGTGATGTATGTGCCAATGCAATGTGCAGTGCAAGGTAAGTTTTGTTTATCAATCCCATCCCTTTGTTTCTGACTTAGCAGTTTCACTCTGCTGCCCATTTATTAGGCTTCGCTGATTACCTGGGAGTCAGCTTTAGCAAAGGATAATTCAGGGTACCATTTTCATTTGCTCATTGGAGTTTGACCTGCCAGCCTTATCGCATTCTCACAGCTGTGGAGCAAGTCTTCCTTGACAACACAGCAAAGGACTCCATCGTGATACAGGAGTAGAAGTAGCCACACCTGCTCTAAAGAGGACGGATGCTCAGCCTTAGGGAGGCGGACACTCCAGATTTGTTTCTTCTTCAAAGTAGGGTCTCTGGGCCTTAAATCTTTTATAAAATTATATCTATTTTATTCTCCCTTAGTGGGTATTCTTGTGTTCTTTTGTTTGTTTTGTTTTGTTTTTTTGAGACAGGGTGTCACTATGTCATTGAGACTGACCTGGAACTCACTATGTAGCCCAGGCTGGTCTCGAACTCACAGCAATCCTCTTGCCTCAGCCTCCCGCTTGCTGGGATTACAGGAGTGCACCACCACGCCCAGTTTATTCTTGTGTTCTTGTTATCTTTTATACTAAAATTTCTGTGTTCAAATTACAGGTATGTTTTATGTGTCTTGACTGGATTCCAACTGGATTCCAACAGGACCGGAATGAGGAGAGTCCTAGGAGATAAATTCCGAAGCGTGGTACTTTGGATTTAGTTCAGTAAACTATATCCATATATTCAACTACAGATGGGGTTTGATGAAAAATACACTGAATACATAATTTTCTAAAAATTATTGAATACAAGTTATACAGTATTGCCATTTTGCAGATAATCTCCCTCAAAACACCTGCACTTCACTTTAAACACGTTTATCCCGTTATTCTCTCCACTTTGTAAAGGCAGTTACGGAAGTCCTCTGTCCAAAGGGTGTTTAGTTTCACTGTTTCAGCTGCTTCTGTGTCCTGAGCACATTGAAAATGTTTACCTTCAATGGTCACTTTGACTTTAGGGAAGAGTTAAAAGTCACATGGTGCCAAACCACGTGAATAAAGTGGATAAAGGTACACTGTAATATTTTTCTTTGACAGAGATTCCTATTACTTCTTTGAATTGACACAGGATGTTAACCATAAAAAGACAGCTTTGAAAGAATTTCCAGAACTGCCTCAGAAAGTGCCAAGAATGATAAGTGCATTCCAAGCGAAGGGGTATATTTTGGGTGGAATTAATGGCAATATTGCAATGTGGATTTTACTGTAATCAATTTTTAAATTAAACATAGACCCTGCTGTACTTTTTGATCATCACTTGCATGTTATGACAAAAATTCTCCTCAGGTGCTGCAAAAATTTGTACTCTGATAAGCAATATATAGAATTATCATTACTCTACTCTTTTGCAAATACTTGCCTACGTGTATTGTCTCAGATTTAGTCATCCTGGTAAATCTGTAGTGATATTAGTTTATTTTTTTCAATATTTTTTTACATAAGGTAAGAAGGTTTAATATCTTTCAAATGCTTATTGGTTATAGAATTCTCCTTTGAAATGTTTCGTCTTCAAATACTGGTCCTAATTTTCGGATTGGCTTTACTGAATTTTTTCTTATGTATATATACTTGTGTTTAGATTTTCTATCCACTATACTCTTCATTGGTAGTATCAGTTTCAAATAATTATCTTCAAGTCTAGAGAGTTACAGTTTGGAATAATTTTAAAACTCAGTTGCTAAGAAATCTCAATCTATTAGACAACACACAACTGTAAAACTGTAAATTGAACAAAATAGCATGATTTGCATCGACTATGTTCACGGATTAGAAACATACAATACATGAAACCATCACCTCTTTCCAAATTTCTGTATACACTTATCAAAATATTATTGTCTTTTTTGAGAAAGAGAAAATATAATTCAAAATTCATATGGGAGCATGACAATCTTGATGAAGAGTTTACCGTGCTGGATATGAAGACTTCCTTTAAAGCATCATTAATTTATACATTCTGATTTTGGCAGAACTCTATACAAATTAAGCTATGAAAACAACAGAATTTAGTAACAGAGCCAACTCTTTTTCTAACAGTACTTTCGGAGTGTCTAGAGATGATTGATTTGCAATTCTTTGACCTCTATTTGCATAAAAATATTTTCTCTGAGAGTTTCAACATGGTTAAATAGAGGTAGAGCCCTGATGGAGCTACTCAGGGAAAATCAAAAGGCAATTGGAAGAAAGGGAGGGACATACATCCTGGTGCCAAAGTCAATCTGAAATAAGGAACTGGTAGATAAAACAAAACACAGACATAGACATAGGACTCTATAAAATGGCAAATCAGCCCAGAGGGCCACAGGTGACACTGCTTCCTGCACCCTGAGTATGAATTGCCCAGAAACTGATTGACTACAAAACTGTGGCTAATTCAAGCCACACAGGAGAGGTTTGGGAAATAAGGCTCCTTGTTTCTTTTGCCTTCTTCCACATAGAGGATGCCTGAGCATGACAGCCAGCAAATTCCACCACACACACATGGGTAAGTGACCTGGACACTGCTCCCTCCAAGATAATGGGCTGCCAGTTTGTTTGTTTGCTTGTTTTTTCCTTTGGGGTGCCTTAGTGGCTAACTGGAACCTCCAGCAACAACAAAGTTAGGGACGACAGCACAGCAGAAGCAGTGAAAGTGAGTATGGACCAGAGCTTAAGAGATGGATGTAGATGCAGGCTTGGGAGGTTGGCACCCTACCTGCTGGAGATGAGATTGGAGGGAGCCAAGCAACTTTGGGCTTTGTCTGCAGTGGTGACAACATCCTCCCACCTCTCCTTGTGACAAGCACCATGACAGGAGAGAAATGAGTCAGTGGGGTTAGAACAGAGGTACCTGTGCAAAGACCAGGAAGAGCCAGCTCTAGAAGGGAATGGGAGCAGCCCCAGGCTGTTGCTACCTGAAGGCATCACAGCAACTGTGAGAATGACATAGTGATGGTCCTGGTAAGGAGATGTGGGTGGTCAATCAAGGGACATCCAGAAAGCTTCTGGCTGGCTGAAGACTGGCCCCAACCCTCACATTCAAAGGCCAGTATCTGTCCTGCACCTAGCACTAATCCTATTGCAGATTTGACAGTGTTACACAGCAGTTTTGGGCTCTGACTTTAACACTACCACAGAACTGTGGACACCAGAGGAAGGAATTGTTTTCTTTGTTTGTATCTTTTTTCTTTTTCTCCCTTGTGGATGTTTTTTGTAGTTGTTTAACTTCATGTTTTTCTATTCACTTTTCTCTTTCCTCTACTATCTCTGTGGATTTTACAATAGTTTCATGTGAGTGAACATTCTCTCATCTTTCTGGTTTGCTTCAATATACTTTTGTTTTCTCTTTCATTCTTTCTTTCCTGCCCTCTTCTCCAATTTCCCAATGCTTGGGTGATCATTCCTTGTCCTCCAGCCTTGCCTCTTCTATATTTCCCTTCATTTATTTATGTGTTTTGTTCCCTCTCCTTCTTCTTTTTCTTTTTTGGTACCAAGTATCAAACTCTGGAACTGTGGCCTTTGTGCTTGTGAGGCAGGAGGCAAAACCACTGAGCCAAATCTCCAGCCTTCCCTCTCCTTCTTAAACCCATCCTCCATAAGGTAAAATCACTCCACTAAGGGGAAACTCATTGCATACAAATTCTTGGCTTATTTTGGATTTTGTTACATAACTATAGAGCTTACTCCTATTGTTATAGAGGTACCAAGTTAATAGTTACCATGGTTTTTCAGCTTCTAGTCTGTGCTTAATGCTATTGTCATTGCTAATTACACTACTTCAGCCAGGTTGTCATCAGTTGTTGTAATCAGTTGTTCTCCTTTCTATGTCAACTGTGATTTTCTGCAGTCATACCCATCAGCATAATCCAAAGGACTGATTGCCAAGCAAAATAGATAGTAACTTCCCATTCTTAATAAATTGGGAAGGTGAGATCATAGGACAGGCACAAAGACCAAGAATGACCTATTCCCCAGAAGGCATCTCTGAGGAATAGACATTTACTAGGGAAGCCTCAATACTAATTAAAAATCTATCTAAAATAAGAAGTTTACAAGCATCAACATAGAAAAAAAAAGATAAAATATAGAAAATGACAAGATGTGAAGAGAAATGCAACCTCAGACCTCCAGCATACCCTAAAAATAGTCCAGGGGACACAGGATAGAGAAAATTGAAGCCATCTGCCTGAATTTTATGAAATGATAACATCTGCAGTTAAAAAAAAAGATGATTTGAGTCATTCATAGGAAAACAGATGCATATTGAGGCCATACTCTCAAGTGAAATAAATAAGACACACATGTGTAAATACTGAATAGTTTCTTCTGGTATGAAAAGCTATAATTGTACAGGAGATCCTAATGGTATAATTGACAATGTGAAATAGGAAGAAAAGGGCTAAAGGTGTAGGGGAAGTGGGAAGGGTAGGGGAAAAGAAATGGAAATAAAGTATTTGTAAATAGGGAAGGGAGGGGGGTGAAGGGAGGGCAGGGGTAAGGGGAAAAAATGATAACCAAGACCTGTCATGTAAAGGTACAAGATCCCAATGATGAATGTAATTGCACTGTATACCTAAAATGTACCAATAAACTAAATGAGGAAAAAAAATACAGATGAATGAGGCTACAAAGAAAATGATTAGGTAAAAGAAGAAATGATCAAAATGATTGACATACTCAGTGAATGTAGAGTAGACACAGAAGAAAAAATAGAGTGTAAGAAAACAATGGAAACCATGAATGTCCAATTTAGGAAAGAAATAGAATCCATGAAACAGACTCAAACAGATATCCAGGAGATTAAAAATTCCATTGAAATTATACACCAATGAATGAAAGTATAGACAGAATATCAAAGCTAGGAGACAGAATTGGGGTTATGAAAGAAAGATATGTTAAAAATTACAAGGGGTCAATTCAATATCTACAAAAGGCTACAATGAACAACATAAGATTGATAGAAGCGGATGAAAATATCAGAAAAAAATTGTATTTTTTAACCTATAATGTACCAATAAACTTAATGGAAAAAAGAAACTGTTCATAGAACTAATGGAAGAAAATTTACAAAATATGGAAAAATAATATGACATACAAAAAAATGAGGTATAAAATATTCCAATTAGACATAAATAAAATAAATCTATAAGAAAGCTTATAATATTAGAATATCAAAAGCTGTTTAGAGGAATGAAATAAATCACCTATATTTTCTTGCTGCATTTATTTACTTCTTTGTCTGAGAAATGTCTGTTCATTTTGGATGCCCATTTTTGAATCGGGTCTTTATATTTGGGGGGACTGATTGTTTTGAGTTCTTTATATATCCTTGATAATAGTCCTTTGTCTGAGGAACAGCTGGTAAAAATTTTTTCCCACATTGTAGATTGTCTCTTAGTTCTGCTGATGGTTTCTTTTGAAGTACAGAAGCTTTTTAGTAAGATGAGATCCCAGTTGTTGATTCTATCTGCTAGTTCCCGTGCTACTGAG
>NW_022900928.1:92365995-92383325 GCF_012274545.1 Fukomys damarensis | reverse complement strand
ATCCGTTGGAAACTGGATAAAGAAGTTGTGGTTTTTCTATAAAATGGAATATTACTCAGCCATAAAGAATGAGAAAATAGATTCATTCATAGGAAAATGGATACATATTGAAGATATACTCCTAAGTGAAATAAATAAGTCACACATGTGTAAATACCAAATAGTTTCCCTGGTGTAAATAATCTGCAACAATGCATAAGATTCTAATAAGATTACTGACATTTAGAAATGAGAAGAAAGGAGCTAAAGGTGTAGGGAAGGTGGGATGGGTAGGGGAAGAGTAAAAAGGGAAAAGAAAGAAATGTGAGAGAATGAAAAGATGAAAATAAAGTGTTTGTAGATGGGGAGGGGAGGAGGGAGTGAAGGGAGGGCAGAGGTAAGGGGAAAAAATGAGAATCAAGACTTGTCATGTAGAGGTACAAGATCCCAACAATGAATGTAACTGTACTGTATCCCTAAAATGTACCAATAAACTCAATTAAAGCTGAAAAAAAAAAGAAAGAAAGAAATCACCTATAAAGGAAAACCCATCAGAACCACAGAAAACTCCTTGGCACAAACTCTTAAGTCAAGGAGAGCTTGGAATGAAGTATTTCAGGTCCTAAAAGAAAACTATCTCTAACTATAATTGATGTACCTTGAGGGAGAAACAAGATACCTCCATGCCAAAGAACAACTGAAGAAATTTATGCCCATCAAATGAGCTCCTCAAAATGGTCAAGCCCATATAGAAGACCACAGAACATGCTTAAGTATGTGTAAAAGAATTAAAATTATCCCATGTATATTATCTGACCATAGTGCAATGAAATTAGAAATTAATGGCAAAAAAAACCTATAAAACCTCCATAAATATGTGGAAAGTAAATAACACTGTCCTTAAAAATGGGTCACAGATGAAATTAAAGAAGAAATTAAAAAGTCTGTAATTAAATGATAATGGTGATACAACATACTGAAACTTATGGGATGAAATGAAAGCAGTTCTAAGTGGTAAATTTATAGCAGTGCATTCTCATATCACAAAAATAGAACAAACTTAAATAACCTAATGTTGAAGTTCAAATATCTTGAAAAAGAACAAATCAAGTCCAAAGCTCATAGAAGGGAGGAAATAATAAAGATCAGAGAAAAAATGCATTTGAGACTAAGGAAATAATACAAAGAATCAATGAATTGAAGAGTTGGTTATTTGAAAGATTAAATGAAGTTAACAAACCCTTAGATGACCTTATTTTTTTAAAAAAGGCTAAAATTTGTGCAATTAGGAATGAAAAGTGTGAAAACACAACAAATCCCTCTGAAATACAAAAGATCATCAATACCTACTTTGAGAACCTGTACTCTAC
Organism: Fukomys damarensis; assembly: GCF_012274545.1. Lineage (NCBI taxonomy): Eukaryota > Metazoa > Chordata > Mammalia > Rodentia > Bathyergidae > Fukomys > Fukomys damarensis. Next base: position 92,381,976 of record NW_022900928.1, on the reverse strand, counting down.
TAAGATGGAAAACACAGAAGAAAATGGACAGATTCTTAGATACATGTGAATTGTCAAAGCAGATCAAGAAGATATAAAAATTATAAATAATCCAATATCAGTCATTGAAATTAAAATGTAATTAAAAACTGACCAACAAAGAAAAACCCAGGTCCTAACAGTCTCACTGCTAAATTCTACAAGAACTTTAGAGAAGATCAAGTTCCACTATACTTCAAACTCTTTAATGAAATAAAAAGGGAAGCAATACTTCAAAAATTATTCCTGGAAGCAAATATCATCCTGAAATAAAACTAGACAAGGACCCAATAAAAAGTGATATAGGTCAATTGCCCTGATAAACATAGACACAAAAACCCTCAAGATGCTGACAAACAACTGCTGCAAATCATCAAAACGATTGTACACCATGACCAGGTAAGCTTCATCCCAGAGATGCAGGCATAGTTCAACACATGCAAATCAGTAAATGTACTATACCATATCAACAGATCCAAAGACAAAAATCACATGATCATCTCAACAGATGCAGAGAAAGCATTTGACAAAGTTACAACACCCATTCATGATGAAAACTGTATAGGACATTGGAATGTATGGTCTTTATCTCAATCTGATAAAAACTATCTACTACAAACCAGCTGCAAACTAAATAGTCAAAAATTGAAAGCTTTCACTCTAAAATCAGGAACAAAACAAGGATTGCACCATCACCACTCCTATACAGTATAATTCTGAAAATAAAGTAGCCAGAGCAATTAGACAAGAGAAAGAAATAAAAAGAATAAAGACAGGAAAAGAACAATTTAGTGTATCATTATTTGTGAATGACATGATACTCTTCATAGAAGACCCCTAAATTCCACCAAAAGACTCCTATATTTAATAACCAAATTCAGTAGTGTAGTTTGACACAGAATCAACATTCAAAATCAATAGCCTGTCTATAAAAAAGTAACAAACTCACTGAGAGAGAAATTAGGGAAACTACTTCTTTCACAATAACATCAAGAAAAATGAAATACTTAGGAATCAATCTAACAAAGGAAGTAAAGTTGTTTACATTAAAAATTATAGTATGCTGACAAAGAAGATTGAAGGGGATATCCAAAAAAATGGAAAGATATCACTTGCTCTTGGGTAGGAAGATCCTAAAAATGGTCATACTCCCAAAATTGTTATACACATTTAGAGCAATCTCAATAAAAATATAATTAGCATACCTCACACAAGTTGAAAAAAAAATCCTAAAACTCATTTGGAACCAGAATAGTCCTAGAAAAATTAAAAAACAAAACAAAACAAAAAAACGTTGGGCAACAAACCAAGGCAGGGGGCATCAGAATCCTTGAAATTATACTACAGGGCTACTTTGATAAAAACAGCATGTTACTGGAAAACAAACAAAAAATCCCAGCAGATCTGAGGATCAGTGGAACAGATTAGAAAATACAGAAACAGCCCCAAACAAACTCAGGTGCCTTATCTTGTCAAAGGGACAAAACACCTTTACTGGAAGAAAGTTAACCTTTCTAAAATGATAGCAGAAAACTGGCTTTCTACATGCTGAAGTCTAAAATTACACCCATATTTCTCACCAGGCACTAAACAAATCAAAATGGATCAAATATCTAAATATTAAAATAGAAACACTAAATCTTCTGGAAGAGAGAATAGGTAGAAAGTTAGAGGACACAAGAGTAGGCAAAGACTTTATGAGCAAATCCCTGACCACACAGGAAATATTACAAAGAATAAACAACCAGGATCTCATCTTATTAAAAAGCACAGCAAAAGAAATCACAAAGTGAAAAGACAACCCCAAAGAGTGGGAAAAAATTTTAACCACTGTTTCCTCAGTCAAAGAACAAATAACTAAAATATATGAATATGTGAAAAAAAATTTAGACCCTTCAAATCTAAAGACACAATCTAAAAATGTGTATCAGAAATTAATATACACTTCTCAGATGAAGAAGTACAAACAGCAAACAAATATATGGAAAAATACTCAACATCACTGATCATTCCAGAGATGCAAATTAGAACAGTGCTGTGATTCCATCTCACTCTAGAAAGAATGGCTGTTGTCAAGAATTCAACCAATAATAAATGCTGGCAGGGCTGCAGGGAAAATGGAACTCTGCTCCACTGTTGGTGGGAGTGCAGCCTGTTGCAACCACCGTACAAATTAGTGTGGAATTTCCTCAAAATCTAGGATTAGATATCCCATTTGAACCAGCTATTCCTCTTCTCAGAATCTTCTTAGAAGAGTTAAAAACATCATATTACATCAATAAATATGCACCCATATCTATAGCAGTATCTTTTATAATAGCAAAATCTTAGCAATAACCCAAATGTTCATCAATCAATGAATGAACAAAAATATATATTTTAATACATTGCAGATCTACTTAGCCATGAAAAAGATAATTGAGAAATTTCTAGGTGAATGGATGCACCTTGAGAGCATAAGTGAAATAAATTGAACACGTGTATAAATATTACATTATCTCTCTGATGTGAGAAATTGAAAGTATAAATAAGAACCAATAGAAGATATTGTAAAATAGAAAGAAATTGTCAAAAACAAAAGAGGAACTAGAGAGGGAGAGAGGGAAAGAAAGGAAGGAAAAAAATTAGAAAAAAGGATAAAATGGAAACACAACTTTCTAAGTAAGAAGACTAATTACAGGGAAGGGAAGGGAATGGGAAAAAAGAGGAATCAAGATATATCATGTATAAGTAAAAATACCCTACGATGAATATGGTCATTATGTATATCTAAATTGAAGCAATAAACTTAATAAAAAATATTTTCTCTACAGTCTTCTTCCAAATTCTAAACTTCTGAGAGCATCTTGTTTCACCGCCTCTTCTGTAATTTTCTCCAAATAGCATTCATTTAAGGACTTTTTGAATAGTTCTTTGCATATGGCTGTGATTCACAGCAAGAAATTTCCTTTTGAACTCTACTGTGGAATATTTATTCTTACAGGAATTTCCATGTATTTTATTTATTGAGTTGCTTCAACATATAATTTTACATGTTATTATCCAAAACAGTCCATTCTACACCACTGATTATTCATTCTTTATCCAGGCAGGACTGTGATGCTTTATCAGAAATTAAATTCACCATCTCTATTAGTTTAGAGGCATAAATGTGGTGGTTAGGTGAGAAAGGGAAGCAATTTCATTTGATTAGCAGTGTTCCTAATAAAAAGTCTGGCATTACACAAGACTTATGTGTTTTCAATGAAAAGCCTACTTAATTCCCAACAGCTACTTTTATAGAGAATATTATTGACCATTCATAGAACACAGTGAGAATAATCGTTAACAACATGTTCACTTTTTGAAGTTATTGTTCAGCTTTTAAGTGCACTTGAAAAGATCATGCAAGTTCAGGACAGCATCCCCTGTAGGAAAAATTGAAAACTCTATTACGAGTCTAACCCCCATACATGGCATTCTTTAATATGTTTTCTTCCCTGCTGAATAATGTCATTAATCTTAAAAATAGTTAAACACTTTTTTCTGCAATTAAAAGCAATGAATTGCTCGCATGAATTTAAATGCATGGATTCTCTTTAGAATGTACTAGTTTTCATCTCAGCTTTTACTTTTACTTGTTTTATTAATCTAAAATGATTGCATTTTAAAAAAATTAATGAAAACATTTTTCCCCCAGTGAATCAAGTCTAAGTACTTGTGAAAAGTACTTAGTGAAAGATGGGCTATTGTGAATTACTTGAGACCTCTTTAATGTGTTTGAAATTTGTGTTTCAGTAATGGGATTCTTAGTTTACAAGTGAAAAATGATTACAGTACATGGAAATATTTTACATTTACAAGAAGATAGCCATGTGACAAACTCCCATTGACTTTAGTCAGGCTGAGATTTTATTCTTCTTAGGCACTGATGAAGGCTGAGTAGCTAAGAGTAGCTCATGGTTTGCTTTTCGGGGTGAATTCCTTTTGGTGTCTAGGTGAGGTGGTTCTAAAACGTCTTCATCATTTCTTCCCAGGGTAAGTTTCTCCTAATGGGCAAAACTTGCTCTGGGAGCTCCTCTGTGGACTACCAGTAGCTTCAGCCAGTCTTTATCACGATCTCTCAGGTTGCACAATTCTGCTTCCTCCCGGTTAGTCTCTGCGCTCCCAACCTGTAGCACCTGCTTCTCAAATAATCCAACTGTGCAAAGAGAAGTTTTCAAAAGTAATGTAAAGTCACATTACAAATCATAGACTGGAGTCAGATACAAAACAGAGACACAAAGTTAAAAACCAGAGTGTCACATTTTTATTTACTAAAATAAATTTAGAAGTTGTATGCATTGAGTTTCCCCTTGGTAGACTGATTTTATGGCGGGTTGTGATCTAATCTTATCTTTGACAAAGGGTCTGAACAGTTTCACTGGAAGAAAGATAACTTCTATAATAAATGGTGGTGGAAAGACTGGCTTTCCATTTGCTGAAGACTAAAAGTACACCCACTTCTCTTACCATGCATTAAATTAAAATCAAAATGGATCAAAGTTCTAAATATTAAAACAGAAACACTAAATCTGCTGGAAGACAGAAAAGGTAGAACACTTGAAGATATAGGTGTATGCAAAGACTTCATGAACAAAACTCAAATTGCATGGGGAATATTACAAGGAATCTACAAGTGAGATCTCACCTTATTAAAAAGTTTTTAGACAGCCAAATAAATAAAAAACAGAGAAAAGAGACAACAAAGTGAAAAAATTTATCCTGTTGTTCCTTAGATAAAAGACTCATATCTAGAATATATAAAGAAGTGAAAAAATTAGATCCCTCCAATTTAAAGTCCCAATCCAGAAATGGACCTCTGAAATGAATAGACAGTTCTCAGATGAAGAAGTACAAATTGCAAATAAATATATGGAAAAAATGTTCAGTATTACTGGTCATTTGAAAGATGAAAATTAAAACAATGCTGAGTTTCCATACTACTCCAGAAAGAATGGCTGCTATCAAGAAATCAACCAATAACAAATGCTGGTGGAGCTGTGGAGAAAAAGGAACGCTTATCTACTGTTGGTGATAGTGTACGCTGGTACAACTGCTGAGGAATATCATTGTAGGAATACCTCAAAAAAACTATGACTAGAAGATAGAGGACCCAATTATTCCCCACCTCAGTATCTTCCTGAAGGAAGAATTAAAAGCATCATACTGCAATGATACCTGCACCTCCATGTTCATTGCAGCACACTTTGTAATAGCTAAATCTTGGAAACAGTCCATATGTCTATCAACTGACGAATGCATAATGAAGTCTTTTATGCAACGGAGTACTACTCAGCCTAAAAAAGAGCAAACTTGAGACATTTATAGCTGAATGGATGCACATAGACACCAGTGTCTTGAATGAAATAAATGGGACACAGGTGTTAATATCACATTGATTTTTCTGCTGTGAGAAACTGCAAATGTGAACAGGGGTCAAAATATATAGTAGATAATATGAAAGAGGAAGAAAAAGTTCAAAAGTGAAGAGGCACTAGGGAGGGGGAGAAGAAAAGAAAGAAAGGAATAACAAAATACAAAAATAAAGGTAAAATAGAAACAAAGCTTTTGTAAATAAGGAGGAGAAGAAGGGTTGAGGAGAGGAGAGTGGAATGAGAAAGATAATAGGCATTAAAACCCGTCACGTTCAGGTACAGATTCCATGCAATGAATGTGATTGTTCTGTGTATCTAAACTGTACCAATAAACTTAATTTCAAAAATTTAATGTAGTCATGTGTGGTATAGTTTTAAAATGGGAATAAATTAATGCGATAAAAACTAAAATAAATTTGGTTAAAACAGCATAGTTATACTAATTACTGTCATCTCGTTGAACATCATTGACATGCTTGTGGTTTGTGTGAGGAACATTGAATAGAGAAGAAAATTCTTCAAATCCGAAAGAGAAGGGAATGTAATTAATATGAGAAAATGAAAAGATGGAAACAAAGTCTTTATAAATAGGGAGATGGAGGGGGTAGAAGGGAGCACAGGGGAATGGAGAAAAATAAGATCAAAATATGTTATGTAAAGGTATAAATTTCCACCATGAATGTTGTTATATTGTATACCTAAACTGTAGCAACAAAATTAATTTAAAAAAGAAAATATGAGAATACTGACCCCCAACTTGATGTCAAACAGTGACTGTGATGATGGTAAGATAAGAGGTGACGTGTTGAAAATTGCATACAGTGTTTTTTATTACCATTTTCCACAAATGCTCATTAGAACAAAGGTATAACATTATCAGTGGAACAATAGCCAATTTCATTAGTGTGTTTCACGAACTACTAATGATTATCTGCAAGGAAGAATATTTGTCTAACCCTCTAATTATTAAAATATGAAACCTAAAATTTTAACTTATAGATTTTCATAATTAGCTCAGTAACAACTATACATATGGGATTGAGTTTTAACTATATAAGTACACTTAAACTTTAAGACCCATTTTTTAACTATAGAGAACTGTATTCAGATATTACAAAGATAAATAAATACTTTTATAGAATTGTAATTAAATTCTATAGAAGATGTTAATCCATGTAATCACTAATTACTGTTGCTGAGTATGCATATTATCGTAATTTGAACTTTACAATAACAGTTTGGGATCTTCTAATGCATAATAGGTGAGATGTGCATACCTTTCTGAAACTATTGGTAATATAAGGCCTCCATTTGATCATTTTGAAAGCGTTGAAGTGGTCTCTACTTAGACACTATGTTTATGTCTACAAATGTAACCTCTTTTGCCTGTACCTCCAGATATTTTAAACTCCACAGCATACCAGGGAGTGCTAAAAGCTGGATGCTTTGTACAGGATTTAGAGGATAGGTGAGGTCCATTTTCACAGATGAAAATATTTTTCTTCTTTTTCTGTGGGCCTGTGGAGTGTACAATACAGATTTTCTACTTCTTCAATTCTTATCATAGTTTAACCCTCCTTCCAAGCCTTATTCCTGTCAGAAAACATAACACTCATTTATCATCCTCCCATCTGTTCTTGGGAATTATTTTATTTACATTAGCATTTACATTAGACTCCACTTAGTACCATCCTACTCTGTTTTTCTTTATTGCTTAATTTTAAAATTACATAATATTTTTCAAAATTATTTTTTCTCAGGGATTAATCATGTTAAGCATATTAATGAGAATTTTTGCCAAATATTGTAACATAGTAGGGATAAACCTTTTAAATACTGATGATTATGCTTAAAGTCTCATATCTCTTTTATTAAATTGAACTCATAGTAAAGCTATTGGCAGTAATGTTCTCAGTGTTATTCTGAGTTAATACTGAGTAAGCTATGTACAAACAGTGAATCTCATATGAATTTGCTTTCAATTAATACATTTTCTTTGAGAATTGTTCCACTGGGGAATCTGAAGAGTCAATAAAAGAATAAAATAAAACATTCATTTACTCATATAGAATTGGCATTGTTATAGCTACATATGAGAATGTATTATTTTATTCAAAAATGATTCAGTTTCCTTTTTTTAGATTTTTCTCTCCAAATTTCATTGCTAATATAAAAAAAGATGTCCCGCATCCACCTGTCTTTATCTCAGACTTATGAAGCCAAGTGCATTTATGCAGTCTTATGTGAAGTAGAGAGAGGGTTGGTTTATATGTATGTTTGTATTATACTTTTGCAGAATTCGTCCTGGGTTTTAAAATTTTTATACAAAGTTTTATGTATTTAAAAAGAGTGTTGGGGGTTGAGAGTATGCCTCAGTGATTAGAACTTGTCCCTTCAAGTGTGAGACCCGTGTTTGATCTCCAGTGTCTTAAAAAATGATGGGGAGATGGAAGGAAAGAAGAAAGAGACTGGGGAGAGAAGAACCAAAGGGAGAAAAAGAAAACAGAAAGAGACAGAGAGGGAAAGAGAAGAGTCCTTATGACACTAAAGACTAACTGCATTTTTACAATATCATTTAACTGTATATTTTATTGCTAATTATGAGCAATATTTTTCAATTCCCCTCAATATGTTGCTTCATGCAATTATTTTTAATTTCTTTTGGAGAACATTAAAGTGCATGTAATTTAACAATAAAATATTTTTACTTTACACTTATATCTCTGTGTATATTGTATTAGACAAATACTGAACTCTTACTGCATTGCAAATATTTTCCAAGCTTTGGAATATAATGATGAATAAAAGAAAAATCATTTAATTGTATATTTTGTTGCTAATTATGAGCAGTATTTTTCAATTCCCCTCAATATGTTGCTTCATGCAATTATTTTTAAATTTCTTTTGGAGAACATTAAAGTGCATGCAATTTAACAATAAAATAGTTTTACTTTACATTTATATCTCTGTGTATATTGTATTAGACAAATACTGAACTCTTACTGCATTGCAAATATTTTCCAAGCTTTGGAATATAATGATGAATAAAAGAAAAAAATAACCTCTGCCTGCATGGACTTCTATCTCTGAGTTAGTGAAACTCTCAAATGTTATCAACACTTGAATAGATGATGAGGATATTTTATGTATATAATTCTAGGTGAAGTTTAGCTATCTGAACGATCTTCTATTGCTGTCTTACTATTTATAAACTTCTGTTCATACATGTGAATTATTTTAATCATCATGCAGATATGATATTTAATAATTTTCTCTCTGCCTGGTAATAATTGATGCCTTTACCTCAGGTCTGGTATTTGTGAGTAGCACAGGTAAAAACATTTGTAATTAGTCAAGAGCTATACAGTATTCCACTGACATACACCATATAAAATTTTAACATGCTCATGACATGATAGGTAGATGACATATGGATAGATGGATACAATTGAAGAGTCCACAAACACACGCAGGCACATGGAAGCATGCACAACTGTGTGCATGTTGGTTCAGTAGCTGATTCTATAGATGCAGAGATTAGAGCTTAAATCACTGCTTCACTTGGGTACATACACTAATCACCAGGCAGTAAACCTGGCTAAAGGCAAAGAATTTCCAGAGTGCCAATTCCATTCCTTTGGGGAGGTATGTGACAGATGTGATGGGAAAAAAAAGGATGCAATACAAATATTTCAACAAAGTTGTCAGCTTTTCTTTCTTTTTCGCTGCCAAGCCTCAGGGGGAAAGAAGAGAACACCAGCTAAGGGAGGGCTGTGGGGATCAACACGGAGGGGGAAAAAAGAGGCTCCTGCTAATACCATTGTGCCCTCATCTAAATAACTGCACTAATGAGAAATTAGAAAGCTCAATTAGTACAGTGGTAGTTTATGTTTTTGAAAAATAGTTTTTACACTTAGACTTTTAATTAGCAACAGTGCTCGATCATGTTCCTTAAAAATATAAAAAAATAATAAATTAACAGATTCCCCCCAAATTATAATATGTTTGGAGATAAACGTGATAGTCCATTAAAGAAAAAACATTTTCTAGCTCAATTAGAGCAATAGATAAAACATTATTTAGTAAAGTCAATATATCCGTGAATATTGTAGTTTACTTCTAACTGTCTTGCAATCAATTGATACCACAGTGCTATGTTTTTGTTTGTTTGTTTGTTTTTAAGAGAGGGTCTCACTACTTAGTTGAGACTGACCTGTAATTCACTGTGTAGCCCTGGCTGGTCTCAAACTCACAGTGACCCTCCTGCCTCAGCCTCCCGATGGTGGGATTATAGGCGTGCACCACCATTCCCGACAATGGTGCTATTTTTTTTCTTTTATTGAGTTTATTGGTACATTTTAGGTATACAGTACAGTTACATTCATTATTGAGATCTTGTACCTTTACATGACAGGTCTTGGTTCTCATTTTTTCCCATTGTCCCTCTGTCCTCCCTTCATCCCCTCCTCCCCTCCCCATTTACAAATGGAAATAAAACTGTTTGTATATGGTGCTATTTTTGAATAGCCACAATAGTTTTGTCAGTCAACATTTGCATGTTCATTTACTAAGCCCCATTATTTTTTTGAATCTACAAAGCTTGGTTCTGCAGTCATCTGAACAAAATTATAGACATTCAGCACAGTCCATTAAAAACAAAACAATAACAACAACAACAACAAACAAAGAAAAGAATAATATCCAGAAAACAGCAAAGTTCTGTTGCTGTTGTGGTACCTGGGACCATTATTTTTTATTAGCATCTTAATCATCATCTGGAAAGAGAACATTCTAGAGTAATATTAAATGTAGCTCTGATAAAGCACGGTCCCTGGTATGTATCATAAAGCAGGTACAAGATATTTTACATTCATAGAGGTATGATACAGTACCGTCCTACATCAATAATACTAGAATCAATTTTGGTTTGAAATTTACTTTGTCTGCAAACAAGATTGCTACCCCTGTTTTTTTCTGGGCTCCTGTCACATGGAGAATTGTTTTGTATCTTTTCACTTTCAGTCTCTGGGCTTCTTTTTGCACTAGGTGTATTTCTTGTATACAACATATTGTTGGATTTTGCTTCTTATTCCATTTTGCCAGTCTATTTCTCTTGATTGGTGAGTTGAGGCCATTGACATTGCTGGTTATAACTGATATGTACTGACTTATTATTGACATGTTATTGGCCTTTTGTTGACTCTTTTTACTTTTTCACCTTCTCCTTTTAATTTCTTGCCTTGCCTATTTGATTTGCTCTGTTGGGCCTCATGGTGTTGTTGCCTTCATTGTCTTTTTCTAGGATCTTGTTTAGAATTGCTTGTAGTGCTGGTTTGGTATTCATGTAGTTTCTCAGGTGTTCTTTGTCGTGGAAGTGTCTTATTTCCCCATCCATTTTGAAAGAGAGTTTTGCTGGATACATCAGTCTAGGTTGGAGGTTGTTCTCTTTTAGTACTTGAAATATCTCATTCCAGGCTCTCCTTGCTCCAAGGGTTTGTGTTGAAAAGTCTGCTGTGATTCTGATGGGCTTTCCTTTGTATGTGATTTGTTTCTTTTCTCTTACTGCTTGTAGTATTTTGTTCTTCTGTTGGGTTTCTGGGATCTTGATTATTATATGTCTAGGTGTAGATATTTTTTGATTGTAGCTAGTTGGGGTCCTATATGCCTCAGTTATCTGAATGTCCAATTCTTCCCCTCTGTTTGGGAAGTTTTCTGTCATTAATTCTGCAAACAGCCTTTTTAAGTCATTTGTATTTTCTCCTGCTACTTCATGTTTTCCTATCAGTCTTATGTTATTCTTCTTTGCATCATCTAGGAGTTGTTGGATTGATTTCTCATGATCTCTTACTGTTTTTAAGAGATGTCTCTTTTCATGGTCACTGACTGCAATCTTATCTTCTATATCTGAGAGCCTTTCTTCGCATTCTTTTATTCTGTTGCATACACTTTCTATGGAGTGTTTAATCTCCTGGATATCTGTTTGAATCTGTTTTATGGATTCCATTTCTTTCCTATGTTGGACGTTTATTTTTTCCATTTCTTTCTTATGCTGGGCTTTCATGGCTTCTATCACGGTCCTGAGCTCATCTATTTTTTTGTCAGTTTCTGCTCTAGAGTCTCAAATCATGACTTCTATTTTTCTCACTATCTCTATGGTTATCTGGGAAATTATTTCTGTTTTGAATTTTTCTAGAGCCTGATTGATCTGTTTTGTTACTTCCTGTGCTTTGAGTTCAGGGTGTCCTGGTGTTTCACTATTGGCCTTTTCATCCTCATTTTCCCTACTGTTTGTCATTGTTAAACTGGAAGTCTGTCCTTGTGTCTTGCTTAAGTATTATCTCATTTTTACTTTTGTTGTCGGACTGTCCTTAGTTTAATCTCTGTATTATCACCCAAATCTCCCTGATATAGTTGCACCCTAGCTTCTGTGTCTCTAATGACCCACAGACATTCTCATCTTCATAACATCAGAGAAAACAGCTCATCAAATCAACGGCAATGCTTTACCCCAACTGATACAATCAGCAACAGATTAAGATCAAGCACAACTTTGACACTGACCACCAGTGGTAGTCACTAGTCTATCACCCTTAAATGATTTGAGTTAACTTGAAGTCAAGAAGCAGTCCAGAAAATGTCTGCAGTGAACTCAATTTCAATATAGTGTATTTACCATTTAATGACTCAGACAGAGCTAGGATGCAAGTCCCCTGGTCTCAGCTGATGGCTGAACCCCATGACACAGACTGACCTAGGTCTGCAAGGCCCAGATTGAGTTTCCCAACCTTCTGAATGTTTGAACTCCACACTGTTCTATTACAGGCTTCCCGTGCCCTTTCTTTAAAGATGTTCAAAGTTGGGAACTCAGAAAAATACCCTTGATGACGACCTCTGCCTCTTCAGAGTGGGTCCAAAGACTGGCATAGTCAGGAGGTGAGAGAGAGTGAGAGTGTGTGTGGGGGGACTTATGGGGCTTCAGGGGCACCAGTGCGGCTACCTTCCCAGTGCTTAAGAGATGACAGCTGGGTAGGGAGCAGGGGTGGCTCTCCTTCCCATGGTAGATCGGGGCCCAGGCTACCAAGCTGCATTTTTTATTAGCAAAGATTCTCAGCAATTTGAACACAGTAAGAACACAAGTTGTCTTAGATTTTGAGTAACATCCTGAGAAGCATACTCAGTATAAATTTCCTAGATTATAAAATAGTCACAGAAATATTATTTGAACTCTAGAACGTGAAGCAAAGGAAATCATCTAGAAGTTACCAACAGAATTACAGGGCCAATGGACAGCTTTGCTAAAATTATTGGGTTTGTAATAGTGTATAATGCTGTCATAATTATTTTAATAAAAATAGTAAAGTGTACTTTGAAGTATATTTTTATTTTTTAATTGGTATATCTCTATTCTACATGATGATTATGTTCATTGCAGGCAGTTGGTACATGTACAAGATACATCTTAATTCTTTTTACTTTCCCTCCTCTTCTCCCTTCCCAAGCCTTGATCTCTTGGTTCCCTTTCCATCTGCAAAAGATCTGTGCCCTATTGCATATTTACTTTTTTTAATATGAACTATCATCAAAGTACATTTTGTACAGAAAAATGCACATAGAGTCATTGAACTTGATTGTTAACTTCATTGGCTAGAGAACTTCCCAGTGAATTTATAAAGCACACTTTTTGATGTGAAAGTGGGCCATGGAGGTACAGAATTGGGACTTAGCCCTTTCCTTCTTGTTTTGCTTCCTGTCCATCACGAACTTTAGTCCACCATACCATTCTTCCGTGATGTTCTTACCATGGTGCCAACCATTAACTGAATGGATGAAACCATGAGCAAAATCTTACAACCTTAAATTGTGTGTCAAGTTTTGGTCCTGGGGGCAAAAAGCTGATTAATATGGAAAATTGGTACTAAGAAAGAGGGGCAGTTGCTCTGACTATACCTGCTCATGTGTTTCAGAAGCATTTGGACTTGGTGCCCAACAGGAGTTTGTAAAAGTTATGAAGGAAATTACCTACTGTTATGTAAGTATCTCTAAGACATATTGCATTTGAAAGTCTTACTCTTTTTTTTAGAATTTAGTTTATTGGTACATTTTAGGGATACAGTACAGTTACATTCATTGTTGGAATCTTGTACCTCTACATGACAGGTCTTGGTTCTCATTTTTTCCCTTGTCCCTGCCCTCCCTTCACCCTTCTCCTCCCCTCCCCATTTACAAACACTTTATTTCCATCTTTTCATTTTCTCACATTTTTTTCTTACTCTTTACAAACTAAAATATTCTTACTCAAAATTAAATTCAAGAAAAAAAGAAGCCTTCTATACTGTTGATGGGAATGTAAACTAGTACAACTATAGAAATCTGTAGAGATTTTTCAAAAATCTGAAAGTAGAAATTCCATTTGAATGAACCTTCTAGGTATCTTCCAAAAGAGTTAAAGATATCACTTTACAGTTATACGTGCTTATCCATGTTTATAGCAACACAGTTCATAATAGCTAAATCTTGTAAGTGGCCTCTGTGTCTATAGACAGATAAAAGGACAAGGAAAATGTGGTATTTATACACAACAGAGTACTATTCTGCCACAAAGAAATAAAAACACAAGTCATTTGTAGCAAAATGGATACCCCTTGACACCATAATGTTAAGTGAAACAAATCAGACATGAGGCTTCAATATTACATGGTTTCTCTCATATCAGAAGTTCAAAATAAAAATAAAGAGCAAAATAAAGTACATATAACAGCAGTTAGAGAGATACATGTACTAATAAAATAAAACTTTAAGAATGTAAGATCAAGGTGAAATGCCATTTCTTAAATCCTCATTTGGAGAGTGAATTATTTGAGAACAATTACATGGCATATATGCTATATATTGGGTAGCATGTTAAATAGACATAAAAAGGTATACTGACAGGGCCACTGAAATTCTGTGCTCATTTCTCACAGCCAACTTTTTCTGCTGCAATCATAAATGGTTTACTTAAGCAAAATCACTCTTCTTTAGCCATACCTGTATTGTTTTGCTTCAGCAGCTTTTTGACAGGTAATTTTTATTTACAAATTAATGTGATTTGACAGTTTTTCTCAAAGACCATGTCTATATAGGAAATGAGAATGGATAACTAAAATTACTGTATTTTTATATACTATATATAATTACTAAATGGATGACTAATATTACTATATTTTTCACTGAATATAATAAGCCATGGCAATCTCTATGCTAAATTAAATAGATAATTTGTCCTTTGTGTCTCTTCATGATGGACCCATTTCCCTACTGAACAAAAGTGAACATAATTTTAGCTTGCTTTCTCATGAAAACTAGTTCCAGTGTTTTACCAAATAATCCATGGAATTTAGTCTATACGGAAATGATGATGTAAAGTCCATTGTATTTTACCAATTATAAACTGTGCATGTAGGCTTTTTTTTTTTGCTAAGTAGAAATTGATTTTAGTGATGAAATTTTAACTGAGTCATTTGTGTAACATATAACCAGCCTTCAATTTAGATTACTTTGGTCTGAATCATTCAACTTCCTATACTAAGAAGCAATGATAATCAATAAATGCCTCTTGCTGAAGTTTAACAAATGAATATCTGGCTGAGGAATACTTATGGTCAGATCTTCCAGCAGTACAGGCATATTTTCATGTCAGGTAGGTCTTTTGCACTTTCCATTTCTTCAGAATTTAGTATAATTACATCCCACTCTTATGATTCAAATGTTTTCTTCTTAGTTGTGTTTCTTAGTGTTACCTTCGATAATATTCACTCATTGCTAGCTCCCAGAAATTCTTACTCATATAATCCATTTTTTTTTACCAAGTACTAATCACTAACATAATCTTTATTTTATGTATCACTGGTCCATTTCTTTTATTAAGGTATGAAAGAGGCTTACAAGGACAAAACTGCTTTGATCATGTAGGTGTCTCTGGCTCATACAGGAGACTTTTAGGAGTAGCTGATATTCAAAAGAAATTTGTTGGGTTAATAACTGTAATTTGCTAAATAATGTATTAAATTTTTATTTTTAAACAATTACTGATTTACAAAAGGTCACACAAAAGGACACAGAGGTGCTTTGTCCTCTTTGCAGATCCACTAATCCGGTATTTTTACAATTTTATTATTCAAGAATGCGACATATACACCTTGTTCCTAAAATGAATACAAACACTATATACTGCAAACACTTACAAATGAAAAATAAAAACATCATTATTTTAACTTTAAAAAGTAAGAATATTACTATATGCATGGAAATGGGCAGCACGTGAACTTCCAAGGTGAACATTTTTCACTCATGTAATGTCCTTAGGAGCCTTTTAAATTATGTCAGGAATCAATTATCTGTGCCTTTATATTGCATAGTAAGTGTATAGAACAGGGAACTTAGCCATTCACCAGTTCAGAGACACTTGTTGGGGGTCCAGATTTGCCTATTACGTGTAAAGATGTTATGAGCATTCATGTAAATGCTCTGTGTAATAGACATTTGCCTGGGACAACTCAGAATTTGATCACTGAGTCATATGAAAGAT
>NW_022900928.1:92363594-92365965 GCF_012274545.1 Fukomys damarensis | reverse complement strand
AGGAAAATTTCCTAATGTTTTCTAGTGGTTGTTCCATTTTGCATCCCAGTAAAAAGCAAGTTAGGGGTCTAATCCATTTAAATCCTCATCTTCATTTGGTTCTGTCATATTTTGTTTTAGCTGTTAAACTAGGCATATAGAAGTTTCTCATCATGGTTTGAACTTGAACTTCACTAATGGGTATTTACTGTTAACATGTTTTCATGCATTATTTTCCATTTGCATATTCTCAAGTCCTGACTGAATTTATCAATTTCTTCTTTTGATCAGATATTTATTCACATAGTTTTGTGGCACTGTCTTTGCTACACATACAATTAGGATTGCAAAAACTTGGTAAATTGATCCTTTTAATGTGTTATTGTCCTATTGTGTTCCTGTAATTTGATTGGATTCCGATTTCTTAGATTTGAATATACCCATTCCTAAATTTATTTAAAGTTTCTGCAATCTGTCCTTTCCCATAGTGTTACTTTCAACTTGCCCATACATGAAATGCTATTTCCACATAACCATCCTTTAATTGGGTCATGCTGTTAAGCACTGTTCTAGTCTCTTTCCAACTGCATATTTAGATCATTTACATTTAATGCAATAATTTTAGAACTTTTAATTTGCCACTTTACTTTTTGCTTTCCAGTTTTTGTTAGCCCTGATTTCTAAATCTTCATTGGTTACTTGAGCCAAACTAGAATATTTAGATGTCATTTTTGATTTATAATATAATGTTTGTTTTTAAGTGAATTATATTTGCATTGTATAATATTTTTAAAGTCAATAATTTTCCACTAGTAGAAATAAGTTTGAAATTGGCACCTTTTTTCATCTTTCTCTCTCTTTTAAAAAAATCTTCTTTGTAAGATGATTTATTTGGGGATGGGAAAGGAAAAGAGAGAAGACAGACAGCTACTCTAGCTGAGTAGGGAGAATTTGGAAGTAAATTGCTCCCAGTGTGATTTTGGCTAAGTTTTTTTGTTTGTTTATTTGTTTGCGTTTTTTTGAACAGGTTCTCACTTTGCATTTCAGGCTGACCTTGAACTTGAACGACCAGACTGATGGAGATTTTCCTTCCTCAGCTGAATGCTGGGATCACAGGCATGTGCCATCATACCTGTCTCATTTTTCCATGTGTGTTAGTTTTTTTTGGAAGTAATCTAGAATTAAGATTATTGACTGATGTGGATAGCCTATTTAGCATTATATTTCCAAATTAAATTACGAAGTGGTTATTTTTGGATTAATACACAACAAATTGTATGAAATTTTCTCTTAATGTTCATATTAATACACTGCATCATCAAAATTAACCTTTAGTGTTAAGATAGGAATGGAATGGCATATCATGTTTTTAAAATATTTGCCTTTCTGTAATTACATGCTCATGAAATTGAGCATGTTTCATATACGTATAGGCTATTTCAGGTTTGTTTGTTTTTTTTACTTTTTCCCTTATTGTACTATTTTCTACCATTTCTACTATTTCCTAAAGATTAGATTTTTTATTTGCTGTATAGGGATCATTTAAAAAGAAGCATATATTAACACTATCTCTCTTGTGATGTGTACTTTATGTTTTCAGTTTTTATTTCTGCTGTTTTTAAAGGTAGCCATGGGGAAGAATTGCCTCCAGATCATTCAGGTGTTTGGGTACATCCAGCCTTACCATTTTGTAAAACTGATGTCTGCATTTCCTTATTGGTGCTGTTTGTGGATCCCTCCTGGCTCCCGGAATTTGGGCAGGTTCTTCCCATGTGACCTACTCCATCTGTGGAACAGCAACAGTCTCTCTGTGTGCCTCTATCTCATTCCTATCATGTCCTTCTTGCACTTGGATCTCTCTGCCTTCTCTTTTAACATCAGCCAGAGAAGATCTGCTTCTAATGGTCTCACTGTTTATGGCTGGACCAACTTGGATGACCTGTTTGGTTATAAAGCTAACTGATAATTTTAATTATACCTGCACAGGACTGTTTATAATCAATACAACTAAATCACTGATGTAACAGCAGGAAATGGAGGTCATGGGGACCACCGCAGTCCCATAATATAATGTTTCAATAAGTTTAGTACAAGATTATTTTAGATTTTCTCCATACCTCCTCTTTGCCATACAGATGACATGGAAAAAAAAGAGATAGCTACAAGCTGTACACTCACTATGGTCATGTAAAAGGAGATAAAAATATTTTAAATTTACATTTTAATTTTATAATATAATCAGAGATATAATACAATATTTATGTAAACAGTACATGAATTTTTTTAAAATGTCCCTTTCAATATACATGTTAGTGTATTATTTATGTATAAGTAATTAGAAAGAAGAAAATGTATTCACTATATCCTTAATGTCTATTGAATAAACTAAGAA
>NW_022900928.1:92340419-92363545 GCF_012274545.1 Fukomys damarensis | reverse complement strand
TATATAATATTGAATTTAAGGTAGGAACTTAATGAGCACATTCACGGACAGGAAAAGAGATTGAATAGATGTATGCATTATTTAGCATTCTCAGAAATCAGGCTTCTGCAGGACTTTTTACCTTTTACTCATTTTAAATTATTGCAAAGGCAGTCAAGTGGGTTCCTGCAACAGACTTGAAAACTTCTGGAGCTCTCTGAATTATTTTATTTCATACAAAACAAACATTTTATGCATCATTGGCCTTGGAGGAATTGTTCTGACCACATTACCACAAACTTTGCTTTAATAAAAATAATTAAAATAAGTCAGTTATGATTTATATTCAACTTGAATTATATAGCTTTTCAATGGAAAGTTTAGTGTGTGTGTGTTTGTGTGTGTGTGTGTGTGTTTGTTTATGTTTTCAATTGAAGGAGATATCTTTCCTCTGTCTTTATGTTTATATCTACATTCACCTTGCTACTTCTTTATTCCAAAGGACTTTTCCAAGAGATAAGTGAATCAATCATTCAAAGGCAAAGTTGGTGAAATCTATAAAAGTAATGTGAGTTAACTGATCTCAACCTCAATTCTAATCTATATGGCTTGGTCTTGTTCTCTACAATGTTGTCCTAGATTACTAATTCACTGCATTTATAAATGAGCAGTAGTACTATGGTTCATAAAACCTAATTGTTTTCATTATTCTAGTCACCATCCAAATTGGTCATGAACTGAATCAAATTTAATGTTAGATTCATTATTGACCTTATGGGGAAATTCATGTAAGACATAATATAGATTAACTGAACAGTGATTGAGTGAATTCTTCAGGTGTTTATTAACTCATCTACTTTCGGATCCTTTCTTGACACATTGAAATATATTTTGTCTTTCAAAACAATCTTCACATCTATAAATAAGGCACATAATCTTAAATTAACTGAATTTATAATGAAGAAATCTACCATTTTCATACGTGACATGCATTCACCAAAGAGGATTACAAGTGACAACTCACTTAATTGTCAAAACAAACATTGTGGGTGCTATCACATACTTATTTTGTGGTTAAGATATGTGTAATTGTGGGGGCTTCAGATTCCCAGAGGAGGAACAGGGATTAGCAAGAATGGAAATAAAACGTTTATATAATCACTGTGCAGTACTGAGCTAATGCTCAGAGTGTCATTTCCTTAGAGAGAAGCGAGATCCACATAGTAGTTCTATTTTTAATTATTTAAATAACTTCCATACTCTTTCCCACAGTGTCTGTAGTGATTTAAATTCCCATCAACAACAAATAAAATGCCCTTCCCTCCAAATTTACCTCACTATTTTTTCTGTTTTCATTTGTTACTAACAGCCATTCTAATAGCAATGGATTGACATTGTGGTTCTGATTTACATTTTCTTGATGAGTAATGATCTTAGGTGTTTATTCATACACCTATTGTTCATTCATATGCCTTCATTTAAGAAATGACTACTTATGTCTTTTGCTCAGTTATTAATTGGGTTACTAAATATTAGTATCAGGTTTTTAGATATTAAGTAGTTGGACCACAAGAAATGATAAATGCTTGATATGATGGCTATGCTACATATCCTGGCTGGATCATTACACAATATGTACCTATATCAAAGCATCAAACTGCAACACATAAATATGAACCATTATCATGTGCCAACATGTAGGAAAATACAACTTTACAACTTTTGGAATTATAATAGGTTTGTATTTATCATAAAATCTGGAATTACGCTTTTAAAAATAATGAATGGTATACAATATTTATAAAAATGTATATTTATTTGGTAGCAGTATTTTGTTTTCTACTATATAAGCAGAAAAGAATTTTTTTCATTTTATCTTAATCATAAATATAACCCAGAAGCCTTGTTTTCCTCATAGGTTTTGAGTTTGAGATAGTCCAATGGAAATATCTATTGATCAGAGTAGTTTTATGCTAGAGCTCAGGAATAATCTCATGGAGATTAGGATTATTTATACCCTAGCACTGGAGAAGTAGTTATTCAAGAACATCTTTCCATTTCTTTGAACATATTTACTTACTCAATAGATACTTCTTAAGTATAAATCATACTAAAGGCACTGGGATGAACACTGAACCTATACTCATGGACAAAAATGAATAGGACCCCTACAATAAGTACCTTTGCCATTTTGGTAGAAAATGGATATTAGACAAAAAAAAAATCACAGAAACAAGTGTTAAATTCTGGGTGTGATAGTACTGTGGAGAGGCAAATTATGCTAGGAAAAATGAAATGGAGCCAGATTCTGAGGCATGACTTTTAAAAATATCTATTTTAGAAATTGTGGTAAGTATGATTTGAACAAAGAAATCTTCTTAGCAATTCAGTTTGCAAATTGATTTGCTGCTTAAAGTCCAAAACAATGTCAATTTAGTGTATTTCTGTGTTTCACGATGTGCATGCATTTCTGTAAAACTTGTCTGTGCTGTGTTTGGCGGCTCAAGCATGCTTTCTGTTCCCAGTTACCTCATTTTCTTGAAGGGCAGAACTTGAAATCTGAAGCCGATTTATTTACTGATTGACAAAAGAATATAAAAATTGGCAGTTAGCTTACTTTTAATTACTTAAAAATAAAATTTTCCTTCTTAATTACTAAAGTTACTCTTTTTTTGTATCAGTTGACCTAACTTACATGTAAGTAGTCTATGAAAAATGAACTTTCTCTTTTGAATAAAATCATTTTCAGAATAAAACAGAGGAAGCTTTCCCAAGATGATAGCAATTCTTTGTGTCCCATTTGTTCATTGGAAAATTTAGGCAAGTAACACAGTAATTATTAAGTAACAATTTAAATTTATTTTTACATGTTCTCCTCTATTTCTTTGTGCAGAATCACCACCATTATTAGCTAGTTTTCAAATCTATGCAAACTTATTATTAAAATAATTAAAATGCATAGGGTAATTCTGTATAATAAATGCAAAATAAAATCTTCATTATTCCGATTAGAAATTTATATTAATATTATTTATTTCATGTTACATTTTTGAGAAATAAATCTCATTGTAAAATTGGTGTTCACTTGAGGAACGATTTTAAATAGTGTGATAAAAATTCAAAATTGTTTCACTCGTTCATCTTTGTCTTTGCTCTGTGATGTTAACTTTCTTGGATCTATAACAGAACATTCAGTGCCAATGTCATCATTAGCTGCACAAGGAAGATTAACATATGGGCTGATAATGAATTTCAAGTATCTGTAATAGAATGCACACAAAAAGGAATATGAAAAAGATATCTCAAAATATGAAGTACATTCTTTACTTATTTTCTTGTTTTGATACTAAAGCATTTTTTTTAGCTTTAATTGAGTTTATTGGTACATTTTAGGGATACAGTACAGTTACATTCATTGTTGAGATCTTGTACCTCTACATGACAAGTCTTGATTCTCATTTTTTCCCCTTACCTCTGCCCTCCCTTTACCCCCTCCTCCCCTCCCCATCTACAAACACTTTATTTTCATCTTTTCATTCTCTCACATGTTTTTCTTTGCCCTTTTTACTCTTCCCCTACCCATCGCATCTTCCCTACACCTTTAGCTCCTTTCTTACCATTTCTAAATGTCAGTAATCTTATTAGAATCTTATGCATTGTTGCAGATTATTCACACCAGGGAAACTATTCGGTATTTACACATGTGTGACTTATTTATTTCACTTAGGAGTATATCTTCAATATGTATCCATTTTCCTATGAATGAATCTATTTTCTCATTCTTTAAGGCTGAGTAATATTCCATTTTATAGAAAAACCACATCTTCTTTATCCAGTTTCCAACGGATGGGCAAATGGGCTATTTCCAAGCAGTTTGTAATAACTAAAGCGTTTTTGGAACATTTTTTCATATATTTTCTTGCTGCTTTTACTTCTTTGTATGAGAAATGTCTGTTCATTTCGGATGCCCATTTTTGAATCGGGTCTTTATATTTGGGGGGACTGATTGTTTTGAGTTCTTTATATATCCTTGATAATAGTCCTTTGTCTGAGGTACAGCTGGTAAAAATTTTTTCCCACACTGTAGATTGTCTCTTAGTTCTGCTAATGGTTTCTTTTGAAGTACAGAAGCTTTTTAGTAAGATGAGATCCCAGTTGTTGATTCTTTCTGCTAGTTCCCGTGCTACTGAGGATTTGTTCATAAAGTCTTTTCCTATACCAATGTCTTCCAGAGTTCTGCCTAACTTACCTTCCAGCAAGTTTAATGTTTCTGTTTTAATATTTAGATCTTTAATCCATTTGGATTTTAATTTAGTGCATGGCGAAAGATAAGGGTCTAATTTTAATCTGTGGCAGGTTGACATCCAGTTTTTCCAACACCATTTATTAAAGAGGCTTATGATCATCTGATTTTTAAAAGTTCTGTTTGTGTTTTTAAAGCTTAAGTACATACCCTGTTGCAAAAAATAACTTCTCTATATTCCCCAAACCAGATACAAATAGTGCTCATGAAATCAAGAAAAGTTATTATTTCTGAAAAAATCAACAAACTTCTGAGTTTTTTAAAAACACAGACAGCTGAGCAATGAAGGAATCGACATTCTTGTAGAGTTATCAATTGTAAACTCCTGCATGGCTGAAATATATTCACTAGTGTCAGGGAAATGCTTGATTACAGGAGAAAGAAAATATCTTCCTCTTTAAAGTGGTTTGCTTTGTTCTGTAAATTAACTCCAGCAAAATAAAATCCAAAACTGTTTTTTTACTATTCTTATGGATACATTTGTATTAAATCTTATCATGATTTTCAGGGGGAATCCAAATGAAAGACATGATTTGATCACATGTTTATCAAATTGTTAATAATGCCATTAATTAGAAATTAATATATTTTTTTCTAAATCTCCTAATATTCATTTCAAAAGTATTTAAACTCAAATAAGAATTATAAGTTAAAATAAAGCAGATAGTTTGCCTATGAATTTTTTGGAAGTTTGAAAAGCTTTTTTGAAGTTTGTTTTTTATTACTTATTTTTATGTGTGTTTGGGAACAAAATAGTGAAATCCAAACAGAATCTCATTCTGGACCTTTGCAGATCGACCTCAAGTCAAAATTGTTAAAACAATCTTCTATGAAATTATTTATTGGCAGCATAGGACTGTATTTCCAAGAACAGAAAACTTCAAATAAAGCATTGAGTTCAGAAACTTTATCTAAAATTGCAATATCTAAATTGTAGAAATTGTATTCAAAGATTATATACTATGCTCCATAAAAATGTCTGAATGTTTTGTATTTTTATTTCCTTCATTTAAGGGAGAGAGGGGGAAAGGGGGACAGCAATTTTATATGAATGCATTTATTTTTCAACACATGTAGATATAACAAGTTCTGAAGATGGCTAAGTCTTAGTAAAAGACTTTAGTGATAGTAATATAGCAGGGTGTGCAAGGAAGAAAAAATGAGTATGGAAAGTAAGAAAGAAGGGAAAATAGCTTAGAAATAAATGGGTATTGAGCAGTAGGAACAATTCTGTGGGCAACATGGAGTCCAAGAAGCCCCAAGATGCAAGTCTCAAAATGATCTTTCTGTCTTCTGCTCCCTTCAGCATGTAGAAGATGAGCAATGCGACTACTACGTTGATAATAAAACACAAACAAAAAGCAAAACAAGAAGCTGCATAAACTACAGAATCCCAAATTCCCTTTGATCCATTAGACTGCTGAGGTCACAGAGAAGCCCAGATAGTAAAGCTTTTGAAATGGTGGCTCCTCCTGGCAGAGAGGGTCACGGCATTGTGATGCCTGGGGAAGAGACACCAACTGCTTCTGAATGAGTGAAAAGGATTCGTCTGAAACCCGTGTACTGCAGGTTGAGTTTGTGCTAGAAAAAGGGTAGAGAAGCCCTCAGAGGATTAGAGGAAAGGGACTTAGTACTTATCGTGAGGCTTCTGTCCACAGACACCTGCCAAATACTGAGGAGAATGGCATGCGGTGGGCAGTAAACTGAGGAGAGCCTTTCTTCATGGTCCAATCCCTACTGACAAGTTGCCTTGGCTCATGACTTCCTTCCTTATAAATCAGCAGACTGGTCCTGCAGGAGAAGTAGTTGTTCTGTGCAGACCATAAGTACTATGATAGCCAGCCCGACTCCATGTTGTGCCTCAATGCCAAGTTTATACCTGTGCTACAACAAAGTGCTCGTACCTGAGCAAAGCATCCCAAATCCCCACAACCTGCTTGGCAGTAAACTTGCTACAGCTGCTGGATGTTTTGTAGCTCACCTAGTGAGTGTGAAACTTCTTGTGCCCCCCCCACTAATCTGGCGGTTCTGCTTCTGTGAGATTCTGCTTGCTCTCCTCTGAGCTCTCCCCAGCTGAAAGCATGGTTTAAAAGGAGAAATCAAACCGCTTCCCATTGCTGAGGAAAATTCTGGGCCCTAGGCCCCCCCCCCACTGTGGCCGCCAGCTGTAATGAAAGGCTTGAATCTGGTAAAGAGTGTGGTGCATCTCCATTGCTTGAACTTACTCATCCGTAACAGTACAGCACCACCGGAGAAGGACACATTCTGTGAGCATAGGAGATGGCTGGAAGGAAACTAAAGACCAAACAGAACACAAGAGTCTTTACCATAAGCAGAGAGGTAGGAGCAGACACTGGGCTTAGTATCTTGTTCAGATACCCTTTGAGGGCTTTTACTTCTTAAGAGAAAACAAAACAAAACAAAACAAAAACTCTCATTTCACAAGAATGGCCAAAAGCTAAAGTTTGGTGTCCACGAAAGGAAGGCAAGATCACGAAGAATTCCTTGAGACTAAGGATCGCAGGGCAGGTTGAAGAACAGGACTAAACCAGGGAAAACACCACCCACATGATGCACTGGGTTGCAAGGAAACCTAACAGTCTGAAAGTTGTAGGGAGCCTCCCTCTGCAGCACCAGAGATGGGGAACACAGACAGAACAGCCGCATTTTGCAAACTCCCTAAAGCAGCCAATCTCCATTCAAACTACAGGTCATGCAGGAAAAAAAAAAATTGGGGGATGCATAGAAATTAACCATATTAATAACAACTAACTCAGCTCTAGGTGAACTCATATCTAAACCAAATGGTTTTGATATTTTTACAGATTAAAAAGCAAAGGAAAAGATATAGCCATTTTTAGGCACAGATGCTGCCAAATTCAGTCTCTATTCTTTTCTGTATAATGTGCAGAATTTAATAAGTAATTAGAAGACAAGCACAGAAAGGCAAGAAAAGAAACACACAGTTAAAGTACAGAAAAACACGTATTCAAAGCATCAAATGCTTAATCTTTCAGGAGATTTTTTAAAAAGATCATACTTGAAATGTAAAGGGTCTAATGTATGAGTCTAGTATAAAAGATAATATCCTTTCTAAAAAGTGAGAAATTTTAGAAGAGAAAAAGACTAAAAATATATAAAAAATATGAATAGCATCAAAAAGATACCAAGATTATAAAACAGGCCTTTGACAAGCTCATTGGGGAACTTGAAAACAACTAGAAAGAAATCAATGTATTTGAAGATAGGTCAGTACAAATTATCCACGTTGAACAAAAACAGTAACAAAAATGAAATAATAATAGCAAAAGAATAGTAGTTTTAACATCGTTTCATGTCTGCACAGAATCCAAGATAGACAAAATGAAAATAATATTTGAAAAATAATGAAAAAAATTTAAAAAATAACATCAGACTCCATGTCCCAGATCCAACAAGCTCGAAGAATACTGGCAAGATTGATACCAGGGCAACTATGAAACCCCAGGCACATTATATTCAAATAGTTTTTTTTAAAAAAGAGAGAGATAAAAATTACATAGAAAGAGGGATTATAATTGGCACCAGACAATGGACACATTTTCAAATTCTAGGGAAGGGGAAGTTCAGCCCAGAATTCTACACCCAGAAAAGACACCTGTAAATACTAACATATGAAAGTTGAACTCCTTGGGGGTATAACTTTTGAAAGGAATTTGGAAATACTGAACAAAGCTAGCTTGCCACTTATCTTTTGATAGCCTATGACTGGATTGGACAAATAAACTTGCTATACATATTTTGAATAGTGAGAATCACTGTCAGTGAAAGGAGTTACAAATAAAAAAAGAGGAAAAGTAAACATGCAGCTCATGAGGTTTTACTGGAGCTGGAGTTATCAGGATGAATTCCTGATGTTTTGTGACACCAGATACAGATAGTAAATATTGATATCTGTGTGTACAAAATATATTTTCTAGTTCTATTTGTTGAGAGAACAAGAAGCAATGAAGACATCTAGCTCCCAGGTGTTTGCTTTTCCAAGTAATACTTCCAAATAAAATTGAATAGCATTCCTCCATTAAATAATTTACTCAAAGCCAAAGGAGGAAAAATACAAGTAGAATTTGAATTACCTTATGGTTCCTGAGAATAAGGAAGTGCTTTTTAAAAACAGATGGGATTCTGAAAAAAGGACATTGCACTAGTTTATATCTTAAACATCATACAATGTCTATGTATTGGGTTAAATTTAGACCAGGTACAGAGTGCTTCAAATGGAGGGAAAGAATGGCATGCTTGAGTGTCTCAGGGGAGAAAAATATATCATTTTCAAGAAATCTAGAAAGGGTTCATAAGATTTGAATCTAGAGAAGCAAGTCAGGTTGTAAGAGGAGATTAAAACATGCTGTGACATAGGAGATGGAAGGACGTGATCCTGGGAAAGACTTTTGATTGTGATAAATGGAAGATCACATCTTCATTCTGATATACTTGGGATGTTTTAAGGAAGGTGAGCTGGAGGACTTACAGGGGTATATACAAAAATACTGAAAATTTTCCTGGAGTAGCCATGGGTAAAGATGGCTTCAAGATAAACCAGCAAGGGACCCACAGAAACAGACTTGAATTAAAAATATACTGTGGTAGCCAGCTCATGATTTAGTTACTGGAAGTGAAAATTGAAGAGGAATAGTAACTTCCTGATTTTTTACAAAATGATAAAAACAAATAAATAAAATTGATTATTTTGATTCTTTTATAGACAAGCATGAACAATGTTTGAGAATTTTTATTCTGGATTTTTATTACTTTTTGTTTTGTACAATGGAAGCTTTTCATTTTTGCATATATTACCTCTGAAGGTCTTATATTAATGATTTTTAATAATCTTTGGTAATCTGTTTTTAAACATTAGAGGACAGTGATGAAATTTAGATATAAATTTGAGAGTCACAACACAGTGGTGTTTCTAGAATGCTAATCTGAGGAACTCTGAAATGAAAAGCCACCAGTCCCAACACTTATAAAGAAAGTGGGAAATAAAGTCAGTTCTTTGCCTGAAAAACAATTTATTATTAACAGTTGTAAATATGGGACAAGAAGGATCTTCCAGGGTTATGACTGTTGTCTTTAAATATCAATCCTTGGTCTCAAAATCAAAAATTACATATCATCCAGGGTTAAAAGCAGAATAAGTGACTTGGTATTATGGAATGATATTTCATATGAAAAAAAATTGACAGAATATTTTAAGATAATTGATATTTGGGAAACCTGTGTGCTTCCTATTAATTACTGTATAGCACTAATTTCCTATTTGGAAGATATAATGTTGAGTTATTCAAATCTCATAGCTATTGAAGCAGATGACAGTACTGTTCAATAGAAGTTTATGAGATTATATATGAACTATGTACAATTTTTCTTTCTTATACAGATGTGGTAAATATAACTGTTGTCAATTAACACAGCAATATGAAACTTGTTCAACAAATTGCCTAAAATAAAGACCATAGAGGAAACAGAACATAGCACTTAAGGTACTAAATGCATGAGTCACAAAATGGATGAGTAGTTAAGAGACTTATAGAGACTTTCTTACTCATCGGTGAAAATAACAGTGAAGACACCTTCAGTTTAATGTCACAACATCATAGAGAAGGTGAAGTGCTAATATAATAGATATGAATTGTGTTTTGATCTACTACTATAGTGCTTTTCATCTTGTTGATAATTATTGAGGTAAGGATCAGACAAAATTGGATCTAAAGAAGATATATTGCCTTGAATAATCTTTATTCTGTCAAACAAAGCAAAATCTAATCATTCGAAGTAGAGTATGATTTCAAAACCATATAATCACTAATAAGAAATATTACAAAATTCTTAGAGCATATTCTCTTCTGTAAATGGTCTTCTGAAATGAATTTTGACCCAACTTAATAATTTATTGGGGTCTTGTGTTCTTCACTATACAATCATATGTAAAAGATCATGTAATCTCTCCTACCTCTTTCCTTTCCAGAGAGTAACTGTGTTCTAATTAGTTGGTAAATGTAAGCTATTTCATGTTGTAGTTCATCAATATGCAGAATAGAGAACATTAGTAATGCATTTATATAACACAATTTGCAGTATATCTTCCTAAGTGGTATAAAATACAACTTTGAGTAGATGTTTGTGAAAAAAGCATGAACTGTACATCATCAAAATTTTAATAGTTTGGACACAGAACTTCGACAGTCCCTCAAACAATAAAAAACTATACAATTTGCCAATTCTAATTCATCTTACCCTCCCATATTGAGGAGGTCAGAAGGAAATGCTTGTTTTATAAGAAGAAACAAGTGCACAGTTGCTTATTTTTCAAAATAATATGTTAAAAAATTTTGTATATTACCCCATCTCAACAAAATTTTTATTATGAAAGTGATTACCACCTATGAAGATATAATAATTTCACATTCTAGAATACAGCAAGTATCACTATTTAGGATGGGTTTAAGCTGTACCAGGCCCCATGGGAATTCTGGAGATAAAGTAATTAAAACAAAGGAAAAATATTTGCTGTCATGGTGCATAGATTTTAAATGATGTCCTAGTCATCATTTTGTTGCCCTGACAAAACACCCAAGGAAGCAGAAGAGGAAAGATTGCTTTTGGCTCATGGTTGCACAGGTTTCAGTCTATGGTTGGCTGGTTCCATGTTTTCTAGATTGTGATTAGGGGGGAACATCATGGTAGAATAGTACAGGGAAGCAAATCTGTTCATCTTTTGGTGACTAAAAGAGGAAAGAGGGAAAGGAGGAGAGAGAGGTCAGGAATAGTCTCCAAGAGGATTAACCACCTTCCTACTCCATTCAACTAACCCCCACTGCCTAAATTTCCTTCACCTCCCGTGAAAGCCATCAGTGTATGAATTTATCAATGGATTAACTCATTGATGATGTTAAAGCTTTCAGATCCAATCATCTTCTAAAAGCCCCATCTCTGAACATTGTTGTTCTTGGAACCAAGCCTTCAACACACAAGACTTGGAATGAAATTTCATATTCAAGCCCTACCTAAGGGGCAAGCAATCAAACAAAGAAATAAAACAAGGAAATAAGATATAAATCTAAAATATATGAAATCCATGGGAAATGTGAAATGAGAATATCTGGTTAGGGTGGGGAGAAGAGAATTCCTTTAGAAAAGATGAACAGGGGAAGGTCATTTTACAGAGAGGGCTGGGCAAAAATTTGGGGTAACATACTTCAGGTAGAAGTAGCAAAGGGTGCTAAAGTTTAAAAAGTGAAAAAAGGGTGAGCTAACCAGGAATTAAAAGAATGCCTGAATATGAGAACAGTAAGCAAGGAGAGGAAGCCTCCTCTGTGGTACTGTCATTTTTACGTTATGGAATATTTTATTTTACAATAGTTTTGTAAGTGACTTGGGTGCCAGACATATAGGATACAGTTTCGGTTTTAGGCAACAGGGTGAAAGTTATGGACTCTTTAAAGAGATTGTCAGAGTACATATGTATACAAAATTAATGATATTTTCTTTCCAAACAACTATTACCTTTTTTCAAATTCATTTCAAAAATAAAAAAGGAATGTTATGGAAAAGACAGAGAAGAAATATTTGAAGAATCAATGTAACTGCTTTTTATTTGACATGATTTGATAAAATTGCTTGAAGCCTGTGCCATACTATAGTCTTGATTTGCAGTTTGACTAACCCAAAAAAGGTAATTTTACTGAAATATAAGCTCTATTTGGTAACTTGTGTATTTGTTCTAAATTGAAAAGGAAATAATATCATTCACTGTTGATAACAGTTTTGCATTGTAATAAGGCTTTTGACTCTTTTTCAACCTTCTTTCATTATGTCCAGCAGTGAATTTATCATTTACCACTATCTCTTTTTCTAACTTCCACTAACTTAATTCATGTTTTCATCTTGTCTCTGCTTGATATAGCTATCTTCTTCTACTATCAAATTTTGAAACTTCCTAGTCCAAACCACATTCACTGCAAACTTTATTAAATGCTACGGTAGGCAGAAAAATGATTTTTCAAAGGTATTTGAGCCCTAATCCTTAAGAAGGCTGACTATAGAGCATTATGGTAAACAGAAGAAAGTTTGCAGATGTAATTGAGTTTGCTGGGGTGTTGACCCAGGGTGGAGAAGTTACTCTGGATTATTCTGGTGGGCCAATAAATGCCTGGGGGTCTTTTCAAGTGAAAGGCAGAAACACAACAGAGTCAGGGAGAAGTGACAGCAGAAAGACTCTCCCAGCATTGCTGGATTTGAATAACGAAGGAGGCAAAATAATTAAGGACTACAGTAAATTTGTAAATAAAGGGAAAAGCAAGGACACGGATTTTCTTTTTAAATGTTCAGAAATAGTGCAGACTGCTTTCATTGTGTCCCATAGATTCCTGTATGTTGTACTGGCATTTTCACTTATTTGTAAAAACTGTCTAATTTCTTCTTTAATTTCCTCTGTGATCCATTGATTGTTCAGGAGAGTGTTCTTCAATTTTCATGTGTTTGTGAAGTTCCTACAGTTTCTTATGCTATTAATCTCCTGCTTGATTCCACTATGATATATATAGGAAATAACTGATTCTTTTGAATTTATTCAAACCCATTCTGTGAGCTAGTATGTGGTCTATCTTGGAGAATGACCCATGTGCACCTGAAAAGACTGTTTATTCTGATTTTGTGGGGAACGATTTTCTTTTTAAATGTTCAGAAATAGTGCAGACTGCTTTCGTTGTGTCCCATAGATTCCTGTATGTTGTACTGGCATTTTCACTTATTTGTAAAAACTGTCTAATTTCTTCTTTAATTTCCTCTGTGATCCATTGATTGTTCAGGAGAGTGTTCTTCAATTTTCATGTGTTTGTGAAGTTCCTACAGTTTCTTATGCTATTAATCTCCTGCTTGATTCCATTATGATATATATAGGGAATAACTTTGATTCTTTTGCATTTATTCAAACCCATTCTGTGAGCTAGTATGTGGTCTATCTTGGAGAATGACCCATGTGCACCTGAAAAGACTGTTTATTCTGATTTTGTGGGGAGGAACTCTTAGACTCTATAGACGTCTATTAAGTCCATGTGTTCAACAGCTTGGTTCAGTTCAAGTATTTCATTGTTGATTTTTTGCCTGGATTATCTGTCTATTAGTGAAAGTGGGGTATTTAGATCCCCCACTACAATTGTATTAGTACTTAAATATTTCATTGTTTCTTAATATTTCTTTTACGTAGATGGGGCATTAATATTTGGTGCATATATGTTTATGATTGTCATTTCTTCCTCTTGAATTGTTCTTTTATAAGGATGTAGTGGCCTTCTTTGTCTCTTTTAATCAGTTTTGGATTGAAATTTACTTTGTCTGTGAATAACATTGCTACCTCTGCTTTTTTCTGGGCTCCTGACACACGGAGAATTGTTTTCCATCTTTTCACTTTCAGTCTATGGGCTTCTTTTTGAACTAGGCATGTTTCTTGTATACAACAAATTGTTGGATTTTGCTTCTTAATCCATTCTGCCAGTCAAATTCTCTTGGTTGGTGAACTGAGGCCATTAACATTGATGGTTATAACTGATATATGCTGACTTATTATTGTCATTTTATTGTCTTTTTGTTGACTCTTTTACTTTTTCACCTTCTCTTTTAGTTTCTTGACTTGCCTATTTGATTTGTTCTGTTGGGCCTCATGGTGTTGTTACCTTCATTGTCTTTTCCTAGGATATTGTTTAGAATTCCTTGTAGTGCTGGTTTGGTATTCATTAAATTTCTCAGGTATTCTTTGTCATGGAAGTATCTTATTTCCCCATCCATTTTGAAAGAGAGTTTTGCAGGATACATCAGTCTAGGTTGGAGTTTGTTTTCTTTTAGGACTTGAAATATCTCACTCCAGGCTTGCCTTGACCTGAGGCTTTGTGTTGAAAAGTCTGCTGTGATTCTGATGGGCTTTCCTTTGCATGTGTTGTGTTTCTTTTCTCTTACTCCTTGTAATATTTTGTTCTTCTGTTGGGTTTCTGGGATTTTGATTATTCTATGTCTAGGTGTAGATGTTTTTTTTTTTTGATGGTGGCTAGTTGGAGTCCTATATGCCTCACTTATCTGTATGTCTAACTCTTCCCTTCTGTTTGGGAAGATTTCTGTCATTAATTCTGTGAAAAGCTTTTTTAAGTCATTTGTATTTTCTCCTGCTCCTTCATGGACTCCTATCAGTCTTATGTTATTCTTCTTTGTATCATCTAGGAGTTATTGGATCAATTTCTCATGATCCCCTACTGTTTTTAAGAGACCTCTCTTTTTACACTCACTGACTACAAGCTTATCTTCTATATCTGAGACTCTGTCTTTGCATTCTTTTATTCTTCTTTAAATATTTTCAATAGAGATTTTAATATCCTGGATATCTGTTCAAATCTGTTGTATGGATTCCATTTCTTTCCTCTGTTGGGCATTCATTGTTTCCATTTCTTTCTTATGCTGGGCCTTCATGGCTTCTATCATGATCCTGAGCTCATCTACTTTTTTTCATCAGTTTCTATTCAAGAGTCTCAAATCATGACTTTCATTTTGCTCACCATCTCTATGGTTATCTGGGAAATTATTTCTGTTTTGAATTTTTCTAGAACCTGACTGATCTGTTTTGTTACTTCCTGTATTATGGGTTCAGGGTGTCCTGCTGGTTCACTATCAGACTTTTCATCCTCATTTTCCCTACTGTTTGCCATTGGTGAACTGGAAGTCTGTCTTTGTGTCTTGCTTAAGTGTTTTCTCATTTTTATTTTTGTTGTTGGTTTGTCCTTGGTTTAATTTCTTCGGTTATTACTTAAATATTCCTGATATAGTTGTGCTTTAGCTTTTGCATCTCTAATGACTCATAGACACTCTCATTTTCATATATCAGAGAAAACAGCTCATTAAATCAATCACAATCCTTTATCCCAATTGAAACAATCAGCAACACAATATGATCAAGCACAACTTGCAAATTTACCACTTGTGGTGGTCATTAGTCTATCACCTCTAAACCATGTGAATTAAATTAAAATTAAGAAGGACTCCAGAATATGTTTGCAGTGAATAAACTTTTTAATATAGCATATTTACCATATGGTGGCTTAGACAGAGTTAGGATGAGAGGAGTAGATAAGTAAAAGAATTGGAGAAGGTTTCAAGTGAAGCTAGAGGACATAGAATGACCACATAATCTTGCTGGAAGATAAGTTAGGCAGAACTCTTGAAGACACTGGCATAGGAAAAAACTTTATGAACAAATCCTCAGTAAAACTAGCAGAAAGAATCAATAACTGGGATCTCATCTTATTAAAAAGCTTCTGTAC
Organism: Fukomys damarensis; assembly: GCF_012274545.1. Taxonomy (NCBI): domain Eukaryota; kingdom Metazoa; phylum Chordata; class Mammalia; order Rodentia; family Bathyergidae; genus Fukomys; species Fukomys damarensis. The sequence goes on along the minus strand of NW_022900928.1, from coordinate 92,347,918 downwards.
TGCAAAAGAAACCATCAACAGAAGTAAGAGACAGCCTACAATGTGAGAAAAAAATTTTACCAGCTGCTGCTCAGACAAAGGACTATTATCTAGAATACATAAAGAAGTCAAAACAATCGGCCCCCCCAAAATATAAGGACCTGATTAAAAATGTGCATCTGACATGAATAGACATTTCTCAGACAAAGAAATAAAAGCAGCAAGTAAATATATGAAAAAATGTTCCACATCACTGGTCATTTGAGAGATGCAGATGAAAACAACACTGAGATTCCACCTCACCCCACAAGGAATGGCTGCTATCAAGAAATCACACAATAACAAATGTTGGCAGGGTTGGGGGAGAAAGGAACCCTTCTCCATTGTTGGTGAGCATGCAGACTGGTGCCACCACTATGGAAATCAATATGGAGATTCCTCAAAGAGCCGGGACTAGAGGTTTCATTTGACCCAGCCATGTCTGCTGGGTATCTTTCCAAAAGAATTAAAAGAATCATATCACAGTGATATATGCACACCTATGCTTACAGCAGCACAGTTTGTAATAGCTAAAACTTGGAAACATTCCATTTGTCCATCAGTTGGAGACTGGATAAAGAAGATGTGGTTTTTCTATGAAATGGAATACTACTCAGCCATAAAGAATGAGAAATTAGATTCATTCATAGGAAAATGGATACATTTTGAGGATATACTCCTAAGTGAAATAAGTAAGTCGCACATGTGTAAATACTGAAGAGTTCCTCTGGTGTGAAAAACTATAATAATACATAAGATCCTAATGAGATAATTGACAATGTGAAATAGGAAGAAAAGGGTTAAAGGTGTAGGGAAAGTGGGAAGGGTAAGCGAAAGGTAATAAGGAAAAGAAAAAGCAGGAGAAAATGAAAAAATGGAAATAAAGTGTTTGTAAATGGGGAGGGGAGGAGGGTGTGAAGGGAGGGCAAGGACAAGGGAAAAAAATGAGAACCAAGACCTGTCATGCAAAGGTACAAGATCCCAATGGTGAATGTAACTGTACTGTATCCCTAAAATGTACCAATAAACTCAATGAGAGGAAAAAAAAGAAATAATGCAGACTGTGAACACCTGGATTTTAGCCAACTCACAACTGTTTTAGATTCCAGACCTCCAAAATGGTACAATAAATTGTAAACATGTAGTATTTTAAAACTTCACAATTGTAGTTATTCTTATAGTAGAAATAAAAAAGTATGCAATGGGAATACAATTCTAGGTGCCACACCTTGATTTCAAATCTTTTAGTGATTCCTCATTAGAAAATGATTAAACAATCAGTGTGCTACTAGATACTGCACAATTGACTCTTTAGGATTAAAAGACTTGTTTTGTAGAGTTTATTAATTCTGGCGGTATCACTGCTCCACACATCACCAATTTCCCACTACCAAATTAACCCCACTGAAGTCCAAATTGGAGAAGCATGCATGAAATCAAGTTTTAGAAGACCACAAAATCAAACTCTTGACCAAACTCAGTCTGAATAATGAGGCTTTTAAATTCATGTTTAATCTACCTTCCAAGTTCCTGTACCAGACACCTCTGCCCAGTATCATCAATCTACAGTGGCACAAGCTACTTGTGTCTCCATAATTCAGCTGTTTTACAATGGAAGTAGTCCAAGCAGCTAAGTTCACCTCCCACTCCCTATAGTTTCCAACTGCTCCATCAGCATCTCTTCCTGATTTTGTTCATGTTCATTGTATTCACTTGCATTTCCCCTCAGATACTCCCCTTCATCAATTAGAATTTCACTACTTCTAGCCCCTTTCTTCCCATTTCACATTGTAAATTATACCATTAGCATCTTATGTACCATTGTAGTTTTTCACACCAGAGAAACTGTTTGGTATTTACACGTGGGACTTAATTATTTCACTTAAGGTGTAGGGGAAGTGGGAAGGCTAGGGAAAAGGGAATAAGGGAAAACAGAAAATATATAAGAAAATGAAAAAAATGGGAATAAATTATTTGTAAATAGGGAAGGGAAGAGAGAGTGAAGGGAGGGGAAAAATGAGAGCCAAGTCCTGTCATGTAAAGCTACAAGATCCCAATGATGAATGTAACTATACTGTATAGTTAAAATGTACCAACACACTCAATGAGAAAAAATAAATAAATAAATTAATTAATTAATTAAAAAAAGAAGCAATTTGGCAGTACCAAAAAAAGAAAGAAAGAAAAAGGAATTCCACTAGTTATTAAAAAGAAGCAAGGGCAATGTCTATGTCATGGTTTAGGTCTATAACAGCTCCTAGAGAGTCGTGTGATTGGAAACTGATTAGATTATGAGAGCATTATAGCTGAATTTTTGTTAGGAGGTTAGGTCTGGTGGAAGAGTCAGGTCACTGCACACAGGACCCAGAAGGGTTTATCTTCCTCCCTGGCTCCTCTGTCAACTTTCTGTTTCCTGGATGCCATGAGTTTAGCAGCTTTTCCTCCATTCTGTCCATCTGCCATGGTGTTCTGCCTTGGAGAAGGCAGATTATGGACTGCAACCTCTAAAGACTGTGAGCCAAAATAAACATCTCCTGGAGTAGGGAAAGTGGGAGGGGTAGGTGAAAGCAAAGAAGGGAAAAGAAAAAAAATATGAGAAATGGAAAAGCATGGAAACAAAGTACTTGCTTGGAAGGTTGGAGGAGGTGAAGGAGGGGCGAGGGTCTGGGGAAAAAATAAGAACCAAGTTGTGTCATGCAAAAGTACAAGATCCTAATGATGAATGTAACTGCATTGTATACCTAAAATGCATCAGTAAAGTTAATGGGAAAAAAAAAAGACTCTCCTCCTGTAAGTTTTGAGTGGTGGATATTGCATCTCAGCATCCAGGGAAGTGACTAAGACAGTTTCCTTTCTGAAGTTTCTTTACCAATAATTCTCCCAACTCCTACTGAAAATTTGAAGTAGAATACAGATAACACCACCCCCCCCATGGACAAATGCATCTTTAAGCTAGCTTCTATTAGAAAAAGAATCCTAAGTTGTATTGATTTTTTCTTCCCCTAGCTGAGGCACTTGGAAAGGCAGAAACTTGTTTCATATCATTTAGTTGTTGTTTTCTCACCTAATATGTAAAGTAATTATATCCACAAGAGACACCTGAAAATATTTTAAAATTCAAATATTATGTGTTAAATCCACACTCTCAATAAATAAGAAAAATGGACAACAAAGATATCTCTATTTGAGAAATGAATTCTAATTAAACCAAAGCCAGATTTCAGTTTCATAAAGAAAATTAAAGGATTAAGGCAGTTTGTGTCTGAATTTAATAATTTTGGCAAATGTGCAAATGTTAAGCCCACAAAGATTTGTTGATTGGCTCCGTTGCCTGACGTCCTGCTAATGCATTAGTAGCAGTGTCTGTTCCAAGCTTTCTGCAAAATTCAATGTTAATCAGCTTATGAAGATTAGTGATTTTTATGTGACATTTATAGAAATGAAAATTTTTTTACCACATTTTGCCAGGGATATAACAAAAATAGATAAAAGAGTACAATTTAAATTTTTTAATTGGAATGTTAAAAAGAAAGCTGGAAAGGCAATGCTAAAATCATAACATGAGATTTAAGGTCAAACTTGGAAATAGAACAAAACAAAGCAGAAAATAATGAGTCACACAATGATTTATTCACCATGAACTTGTACGGATTCTGGTAACATAATATATAAAGCAACACTACTGATTTGATTAGAAAACAATTTCACTTAATTAGAAAACAAGTGAATCTTTGACAATCTTACCAATCAAGAAGGAAAAGGGAAGGGAAGAAAAGAAGGAAGGAGAAAAGGGAGGAAATTAAGGGGAGCGGAAGGAGTAAAGGAAGGAAGAGAAAATTAATTTGGACACTTCCAATAAAGGGTGAAATAGGTGTACAGATGGATCGTCCACTGAGAATAACAAAAAATGTTCAATAAAATATTTTATAAAAATCAGGCTTAGAAAACACTGGTAATATTCTAAAATAAATAAGGGTTTATAATACCATGTACTGAGCCTTGGCATTTGCACTGTATCATGTATTATAAATGTACTGATTGTTCCTTAACTTTATCATTCGATGTGAATGTTTTCTATTATTACCCTGTACATTCTTAAAGTGTTACAAATGTCACTGCTATCCATTTAGAGCCTAAGGCTTCCTGATAAATAGCATTAGAAAATAATTACATATTGTATAATCCAAAGAACTGTTTTACTATCTCTACTATCTTTTTCTTTTATTTGTTTATTTATTCTTTTGGTACTGGGAATTGAACTCCAGGCCTTGTGAGGCAGGCAGCGGAATCACTGAGCTAAATCCCCAGCTCTGTCTTTTTCTTTTAAGAACACAGATTTTTGGTGTTAATATCAACTATTAGTTTGACTTCACGTGGAATTGAACAATCCATGTAGATTAAAGAAAGATTGAACACTGGTTGGCCAATGTTTCTCTCAATGCCCTCTTTCTAAGTTGCATTGTTAGACTTGAAAGAAGAATCTTTATAGCAAAGGATAATTACAGATGGTGACTATCAAGTCTTTCACTACTTATTATTTTCTTTATTAACTTTTCTGAAATATTTATGATAAGGTTCCTGGCCTCTATTATGTTCAAAAATAGAATTTTAAATAATGGTTATATGTCTTAAGGTCTACCTTTCATACATATTAAATTTCACAAATATTCTTGCTGCTTACCAGGAAGTAACCAAACAATAATGCATCAGATTCTAATAAGATAGTACAATAATAAAAACATCAAATGATAAATGAGAAAGTGAACTACAGTTTGTTAAATTCAATTTTTAAATTTTACACAACTAAACTTTGCTATCGGTGGTAGGGTGAAATTTGAGTCTATGTATTCTACCTCTACAGTCTATACAATACACTTACTAACTCATCATTTAATTGTACTGACAGTAATGTTAATTTCATGATAGATAATTAACGTAGTTTAGCTGGGAGATTTCCTTGGTTCATGTACTCTTTTTTTTCAAGCAACAGAAATAAACATTTAACAGATAAAACAGGAAGAGAAATATGTCATAAGGACTTTATCAAAATTTTCCTAGTCCCAGAACACAGTTTACAGTGGGATCCCACTAGGCACCGATTCCTCCTTTTTCTAAGATCACACAATTTCTTAACTTGCATCTCTCAACTTTGGCTGCATTGAGTTGTTTCTATACAAGCTGTTCAAATGTGAGTTTAATCACCTTTTCCCAGTTAGTCTGACTTCCAGTTCTTTTTGGTAGATACATGCAGGTTTCACTTTTGTATTCAACATTTCATAACCATGAAGATTCTAGAATAATTGCAATAAACAAAAAATGAGGTTTTTTGAAGTGTACTACTTTCACTGAGGCAGGCACCGTGGCCACCATTTCTATCCACACCTGGGCAGTACTTCTTCCTGTATAACTGTGGGCTGTATATATTCAATAATTAGAAGTGGCTGAAGTTTTAGATAGCATCAGTAAAACACATGACTTCTTTCTTGGATATCACACTCAGAGGATTCATCAAGGGGTAGATTTTGATGTTGATGGCACAGGTTTCTATGTGGCAACAATAGCAGCTCCCCAGGCCTGTCTCCAGTCTTTCTTTGTGGAGAAATTTTGTTTCAAGATTTCCTCTGCACTCTCCTTTTCCCACCTGCATTTTTGTGCTTTGGTCTAAAATCTACACGTGTGTATCTGACTTTAGGACCCAAATGACATTATCTTCAGATCTGTCTTTCATAACTTCTCCTCTTCAGTTCTCATTCAGGTAAATCACAATTTCAATTTATATCATTAAAACAAAAATGAACTTGTACAGAAAAAAATGAACTTGGCTATTCTCAGCACAGAAGCAGTACATCCAATCTATTTTAATTTGTTTTTTATATTCTTTATCCACAACACAAATCTAATCTCACACACACACACACACACACACACACACACACACACACACATGGATATAACAATATTTCTCATTGAATAAGATTTGGATCAGCTCATTTATGGAGAACAGAGAGTACCCATCCTTAAAAGGATACTTGAAATAATTCACACTGCACAGACTCGCATTAAAAAAGAAAAAGTTTTTTTTTTAAAAAAAAACTAGGTTTAAAATCACCCTTCACGATCAGAAACAGAAAAGAAAATGAGAACATGAAACAACACTTTAAGGGGAACTCCACTCATTTAAACAATATGAGCCTCCGGACCTCAGTAAAACCATACTAAAAAGCCAATGTAGTCAGCTAGTTTATTTTTCCTATCCTACATTTTTTCTCCAATAAAAGTTTCATCTCCCTTGAAAATAAAATCGCATCTCTATAAAATGGAAGATAAAGAGCTAGAAAGTAAAGACAAGCCTACTTCATAGAGATGACAATGAGGAGACCAGAATTACATGAAAGTTTACCCCCAAGTTAAGCCAAGTATGTTAGTTGCCAGTAATCACTTCCCTTTCACTTGTGAAAAGAATCCCATGCCACAAAAAAAAAAAAAAAAAAAGACTCCCATGCAGAGGAAACAAATAGGAAGAAGAGATAAAGTTATTCAAGCAAGTGAACCAGTATAAAAACAGATTTCACAAGTAAAGTATTCATGGTGTAATCCTTATTTCCAATATATAAGGAAAGCATTTCTAACTTTATGAAATCATTACAGTTATATGAATTAAGATTTCAAAATAAGAAATATTTAATCCGAGATTGTATCCATGGGTTTACTGTGTAAATATTCAGTTAAACCCTCAGCAGATTTTTACAGTGTTCTGCTTTAACCCTGGGTGCTTGAGAAGGTAGTGTCCTAACAGTGAGGATAAAATTGATTCAAGTGAATATGTGTATGCAATGTTTCCAGGGTGCTTGAGTTAGAGTTATGCAGAAAAGTCAAATAGGGAAGTGTGTTAGTGACTCTTCTTTCATTACAGGGACAAAATACTAGACACCCAAAGTTAGAGGGAAAGGGGTTTATTTGGCTTATAGTTTGTAGAGGTTTCAATCTGCAGGTATGGCAAACAGTTACTGCAGAGTAGAAACAACATAATGCATAGAAGGCAGCAAAGGCAAAAAGAGAGTTAACAGCATCTCTCTGCCCGCTTTATCTTATTCAGACTACTTAGGATGGTAGCACTCACATCCTTAATCCTAGTGCCCATGACCCTAGCATTGCATCATGAATCAATTGCAGCTTCACACACTGTAGATCCAGCCTAGGACCACATGAGGCCTTAGGGGGACATCTAGACCCAAACCATAATAGGAAGGGACAAGAGATTAAACTGAAACAATTCAGGAACAACAGTAGTGTTACTGGATGGCTGTGTTTTAATAATGCTATGTCTCATGGTTTAGGGAGGTCAAAAACAGAAGAGTGGGGGAGGAAAGAAAGGGAAGTGAGGAAAGGAAGGGGAGGGGAAATGGAAGAGAAAGAGAGATTGTTCAATCTCTCTGGAGCAAGCAGAACACATACTTATTGGTTAGATTTGCTATATATAT
>NW_022900928.1:92311807-92339562 GCF_012274545.1 Fukomys damarensis | reverse complement strand
TTTTTTTTTTGCCCCTGTGCAGAAGATTTATAGTTTGGTTCAGGCTCATTTATTTTTTCCTTATTCTTTTAGGGCTATATTTAAGAAATCTTTGTCAAGACCTATGTAAGTAGCTTCTCACCTATGTTTTCTTTTAGTATGTTTACAGTTTCAGATTTTTCCATTGTCTTTAATTGATTAGAAACATTTTAATCATTTTATGTATGCATTTATTTGCTTGTTTGTTTTTGAGATAGCATTTCACTATGCAACTCAAGTTGGCCTTGAAATGATTAACTCAGCATAGCATTCACCTTGTAGCAAACCTCCTGCCTCAGCCTCTAAATGCTGAGATTGCAGGTATATATCATTTTAAGCATTAGAAAACTCTATTTAGTACTCAACACTCCATTTCTTTTTTTTTTCTCATTGAGTTTATTGGTACATTTTAGGTATACAGTACAGTTACATTCATTATTGGGATCTTGTACATTTACATGACAGGTGTTGGTTCTCATTTTTTCCCCTTGTCCCTGCTCTCCCTTCACCCCCTTCTCCCCTCCCCATGTACAAACATTTTATTTCCATTTTTTCATTTAACACTCCATTTCTTACATAAAATAAGAGCATGTTCAATGGAGCCATCTAATCTAACAAAAGGAGTATATTTGTGCCTCGGTTTCTTCACAGGTTAAGTAGAATTAATAATGGCTCATATTTCATGACTTTGTGAAGGTTAATTCATGAAAAATACATAAAGTTCTTAGAAGAGCACTTACACATACACATAGTGTATGTTATTGGTATAATTTTTTGAAAGGCAAGTTTTTTATCAAAGCTAGCATTCTATTCTTAATCACCTATTTAGTAATTTGTAAATTTAAATTTTTTATTGTAGTTTTGAAGCTAAAATTAGCACTGGAAAGAGCATGTAAAATAGTAAAAGACAAACAATTAGGTTCACAAAATATCCATATATAGTATAATGTTTACTGAAAATTTTCAAAATTTAAAATAGGTATAGAGTTTTAAGTAACTAAAGGCAGGAAAAATTTCAAATTGACTGGAATATTACAATACTGGACTAATTTATTTGGATATGTTCCTTGGGGTGTGTTTGCTTGTTTGTTTGAGGCAGGGTCTCCTTATATAATCCTCAAACTCAATACACTGCCATGTGCTCCAAATGATGTCTTCCTGTCTTTCAGGTGCTAGAGTTGTACTGTCCCACCATGTCTGGCTTTCAAAAGGTTTGTAAAGTCTCTGAAACTCTTCTGAATCAATTGAGTTTGTTAATATTTAGGTATCCAAAGTTCAAAGGATAGTAATCATTTTGTTACATATTTATATTTAAAAATCATATTGTCTAAGTATACACAATCAAAAAATGTTTTTTTGAAAAGGAAGCCCTTTGTTACTCTAAGGAATGTTTATTATTGATTCAAGTTGCTGGTTGTTTATTAAATTGTACAGATCAACAAAGTGGTTCATGACAACACAGCAGGTTCTCTCCTATCTTCTTTTGTGAGCTTTCTTAATTTCCAGCCCTCAATTTCTCTCTCTCTCTCTCTCTCTCTCTCTCTCACACACACACACACACACACACACACACACACACACACACACACAGATTGTTTTTCTCCAAACATTTAGATTTCTTTTATTAATTTGAATGTAGAAATACTGGTGTACTAACTTTGGAAACTCATATAAAATATGCTATACTCTTATCTAAGACTATAATATGTTAGATAAATTTTTATGCAAAACACGAAGCTAGGAAAACTGCAGCGTATTAATTTAAATAATCATGGATCTTAAAAGTTATAATAGAGGTTGAGAATTACCTCTATGCAATTCCCATAATGTACAACGTAAACCTTTCTGATATCATAATATGAAGTATCATTAACTTTTAGCATTAGTTTTATTCTTTCTATGAAACTAATATTTAAATAGCACTATGAATATTTTACTATGAAATTAGACACCTTAACTGATATGAGTAAAAGGTACAGGTTATTTTATAGCTAACACTTTCCTCTGTGTAAAAGAAAAAAAGGTTTACTGAAAAAAGTAAAACTCAATTCAATCTTTACATGAAACAGAATTGATATTATAAATGTAGGAAAGCAAACTTTTATTGATCTGATATATGACTTTATGTATTTATATAATAATTTAAAATGTATTTAATTGTTATTTTTCTCTAATTTGTAAGGAGAAATTTCAGGTGAATATATAAATGTATATGTAGACGAGAAACTGATTTAAAGCCCAAGAGGTCCAAAAGTGATACTAACTCCTTAGTTTTAAAGAGAAACTGAGGGAGGAGGAGGTGAAAGGAGGGCAGGGACAAGGGGAAAAAAATGAGAATCAAGACCTGTCATGTAAAGGTACAAGATCCCAGTACTGAATGTAACTGTATTGTATACCTAGATTGTACCAATAAACTCAATAAAAAAAAATAAAGAGAAACTGAGTCCATTGGTACCAACCTCTTACCCAAGTTATGTATCCTGTCTCAACAATGCTTCTCTTCCCAAGCATTCTCTGAGCAAAGAAACAGTTGCTTAGTCTTAGTCATTTGACAATATGTATATACATGCCCCAAACACTAGTAAAGCATATAATATCTGCCAAATATTTTGTCAGAACCATGAACTACACACATAAATTGTCTGATCCTTTAATAATTTAAACTTGAATGCTCACTTCAGCAGCACATACACTAAACTTGAAAATGGACAGTTTTATGCATATATATAAATAATAAAAATTTAAAGTGCTTTATTATTTTTGACTAGTTTGTCTAAAATCAGATAGCAGTAGTTGTATGGGTTTGTTTCTGTGTCCTATGTTCTGTTTATTGGTCTGTATGTTTATTTTTGTGCCAGTTCCATGTTGTTTTGTCACTATGGATTTGTCATATTACAAGTATGCAACTGCTGAGAATAGACTTCAAGTATAACTGTCTGGACAGGGGCAGAAAGGACAGGTCGATAGTAGGAAACTTTAAATATTGAAAGGATGAATATGTATTTGCTAAGCACTATATTTTAAAATTGCAATTGATGAGAATGGTTGGAGCATGGGTTTTGAGTAGATTGCAAGGACTGGAGAATGAAAGGAAGCCTTGGAAAAGAGGCAGATGTGGAATCTCAGATGGCTTTTACTTTTGAATAAATTTTTTCTTAACTTTTTCTTATCTCACAAACTCAGTCATAACCCCCTCACTTCCCGCTGCAGGCAACTCAGATGTATATTTGATAGAGAATACGACTTCATTGTTTTCTGAAATTTTCAATCCTAATGTAGACACCTTCACCCCTGATCTAGCCATGCCAACACAGGTATCTCATTTATCGTTCAAATTAGTAGAAAAGTTCCTAACATTTTTAGACGACCACATGTGTTAGGCATCTAATGTTAGCATTTTAATTGACTTCCTTGCTCTCTTTTTTGACATATGGAAGTTTATGCTCCCCCAGTCTCAGGCTATGACCCTGTCACCTACCATGCAGGTTGACAGCATGTTTGAGGGTTATGAACCCTCCAATTTTTAAGTGCTCTGCATGTCTATTTTCAGAAGTAAATGCTTCTTTGCATGTACACAAAAATCTGTAAAAAAACAGATCTTTTATTAAATTTGTCTTGATAGGATTGTCTTTAAAACTACTTAGTATGGATGATTTCATAGAGATGTTAATCACTTTGCTTCAAAAAGGAAGATACAACATCAGTGGAGTAATACACAGATAGCTTGTATCCAAGAAGCAAAACATAAAGACACATGCATACATGCATGTACACACAGACACCACTACCACCACCAACAATAACATAAAGGCCATCAATAAAATATTTCATGAAAAATATGTTATATATGTTGCTTCCATTGCTCTTGTCCATAACATTATAAATAATCAAATGATGGTTTTATTCTCTCACAAGATGTTCTATTAAAGATACTAGAGGAAGCTTCACATAGCTTAGTTGAGCACATTGCTGATGGCACTAAAAGAGTCAAAATACTATCCATGAAGTTTTCTTCAGATACCAACAATTGTTCCATGACGAAGACTGAAAACTATTTTCCTGGGCATTTTTATGTGATTAGATAAATTGAGAGAAATGGTCCTTTTTAAAAAATTAAAGCATTGTTTTCTAATATTCATTGATTAATCTGTTGGTTTACTCTTTACAAATATGATTAACTGTGTCACCTGGAGATACATTGATTATTGCTTTCCAACTTTCTGTGAGTTTTAGTTATTACACTAATTCTTCCAATAAGTAAGAACAGTCTCATATACTACTTAAATTTTGGATAGAGATGAGAAGTTGGAAAGATAGAAATTAATGGTGACATGAGATTTTATGTTTGAATGAATGAGAGAAAAAACCATCTACTAGAAGACATATATATGCTCTATCAAAAGGGGGGAGAGAGAGAGATGGCAGATGTTGTATTTCTCTTCAGTTCTATTAGACTTTGCTGCATATATTTTAAAGCTTAGTGATTGCCATTCTTGGTTTTGAATTTATTATTTAGAGCTGACATCTTTATTATTATATAATATCCTTATTCAGTAATGGTAAATGCCTCATTCTGAAGTCTATTTAATCCAAAATTTATATGAGAATTTTAGTTATTTTTCTGAAATTGATATTTGCAAATTATATATTTCTAGTAGTCTCTTAATCAATTTATGCATTTATTTTTATAGTAGGCATTCTTGTGGGCATTATATCGTTGGGTCTTGCTTTTTCACCCCATTTGAATATTTGTCCTTTAAGTGGTTATTGGATTATTTACATTTAATATTATTGTTGATAGTTGGATAAAAATACCACCTTGGTGGTTTTGTTTTTTTTAAATTAACTTTATTGGTACATTTTAGGTAACATTCTGATCACATTCATCATTGAGAATTTTTATTTGTACATGATGTATCTTAGTTCTTGTTTGTCTCATTCCCTGCTCTCCCTTTCATCCCTCCATCCCTCCATATTTACAAAAGCTTTGTTTCCATTTTTTCTTATTTACTCATGTTTTTTCTTTTGTTTCTTTCCTTTCCCACACCCTTCCTATCTCCTCCTTCTCTTTGAAATTTTTCTTCCTATTTCACATTAGCTATTATATATTTTGGTCCTTATTTACACTCAGTTTCTCACATCAGAGTATTTATACGTGTGTCCTACTAATTTCACTTAAGAGTATGGCCTTGATATGCATCCACTTAGCTATAAATGTCTCCAGTTTATCATTCTTTATGGTTGAGTAGTACTATATTTTATTAAAGACACACACACACACACACACACACACACACACACACACACACACACAGAAAACTTCTTTATCCAGTCACCAGTAGATGGACAGTTGGGTTGTTTCCAAGATCTAGCTATTACAAACTGTGCCACTCTAAACATGAGTGAGCATGCATCACTGTGGTGTGAGGCTTTTAATTCTTATGGGATTTTTACTCATGTTTTTTCTTTTGTTTCTTTCCTTTCCCACACCCTCCCTATCTCCTCCTTCCCTTTGAAATTTTTCTTCCTATTTCACATTAGCTATTATATATTTTGGTCCTTATTTACACTCAGTTTCTCACATCAGAGTATTTATACGTGTGTCCTACTAATTTCACTTAAGAGTATGGCCTTGATATGCATCCACTTAGCTATAAATGTCTCCAGTTTATCATTCTTTATGGTTGAGTAGTACTATATTTTATTAAAGACACACACACACACACACACACACACACACACACACACACACACACAGAAAACTTCTTTATCCAGTCACCAGTAGATGGACAGTTGGGTTGTTTCCAAGATCTAGCTATTACAAACTGTGCCACTCTAAACATGAGTGAGCATGCATCACTGTGGTGTGAGGCTTTTAATTCTTATGGGTATTCTACTGTTGGATCTTACTTTTTCTTTCCATTTGAAAATTTGTCTTTTAAGTGGTTATTGGATTATTTTTGTTTAATGTTATTGTCCATGGTTAAATAAAAAATACCACCTTGGTGGTTGCTTCTTATTTCCTATGTATTCTTTTTAATATTTATCTTATTTTACCTTCTTCATATATTTATTTATTCGTGATTAATGAGATTTATGATAAACATCATCTTTGTTATCTATTTATTTCATTATGTTAAAATTATTCTAAACCTTATCATGTACATTTTAAAATAAGAATCTACCTTTAAACAAATACTATTTCACATATTACAGTATCTTAAAAATATATACTCTGCCTTCTCTTGTTTATAAATTATTATTCATTTTATTTTTACATATACTCATATTTCTACTATTTTTTTAAAAGTTTTTTTCAGAGTAATTAAAATGAAGGGAATTCAGTTTTACACTCATCTTTATTCCATTTTCATATTTTGTGTAAATCCTGACTTCTCTAAAATAATCCAATATATCTGCCTGAACATCTTCCTTAAAATTTCTTCCAGCACAAATCTGCTGAAAAACTTTCTTTCAGTTATTGCTCCTTATAAAATCTTTATTTTTCCTTAAATTTTAGAACATCTTTCACTATATTGCCAATGAATACTCTAGTATAGGAATGAGAAAAATACAAAAGTCAGTGTCAATGTTCTGCTATGTTGACAAAATAATGGTTAGAAATCAATAAGCATGTTGAAATGGATATTACTATTATGAGGGTTGGTAAAATGTATCTCAGAAAAATAAAATACTTGAGTTAATCAAAATTTGCAGCTACTCTGAAGGACTAGAAATTAAGTATAAATAAGCCATGTTAGTATAAATCACTCTCATGTTAATAACCTCAGAGCAACTGGAATGGTGAGGGTTAGGAGAAAGAAATGTATTCTTGGTTCTTGGTCTGGTGGAAATGCTACAATGTCTCGCCTATTCGTTTCAGGTATGTTAAATTTCAACCTGGTTTCCACTTCTATTTGAATAACCAAGTTTCAGAACCAAACGATGAAGCCATGGTCCAAAAGGTGCCACTATTCATTTTTAATTACATGAAATATGAAAATGAAATAAAATATTTCCTCTGGTTAAGAACAGAGAAATAGAATGAATTAACAACTGCTTCTACTATTTGTTATTTTATAAATGATTTCTAGAATAAGTACTTCCTTCAAGAAATATTGATTCATCACTTCCCATGCATAAAATTAAAGAAAAATTGAAACATTTAGAAAGAAATGTATTCTTGGTTCTTGGTCTGGTGGAAATGCTACAATGTCTCGCCTATTCGTTTCAGGTATGTTAAATTTCAACCTGGTTTCCACTTCTATTTGAATAACCAAGTTTCAGAACCAAACGATGAAGCCATGGTCCAAAAGGTGCCACTATTCATTTTTAATTACATGAAATATGAAAATGAAATAAAATATTTCCTCTGGTTAAATAACAGAGAAATAGAATGAATTAACAACTGCTTCTACTATTTGTTATTTTATAAATTATTTCTAGAATAAGCACTTTCCTTCAAGAAATATTGATTCATCACTTCCCATGCATAAAATTAAAGAAAAATTGAAACATTTCATTGTTTTCTTAAATTCAAGTAATTCAAGAGTTAAATGTGAAAAACAAACGTACTGAAATTTATAATCCATATTTACCTACTTGTTAAAGTCAAATACACAGCAATTACCTTTTATTTTATTGCAATATGATCATTTTTTGTTCTCCCACACACTTCAAACAAATTTCCAAAATATGTTATTTTTTCTAGTTTTCTTTTTAGTGACATACAGCAATTAGAAATTTTTTAAAAGTTTGATAATAGCTATTTTGCTGCTGAAAGGATGTTAGGTTATAATGACACATAAAATGCAAATAAATAGACAAACTAAAAAAAAGAAAAAGAAAATAAAGGCAGCATTCAGTCCTTACATCTGTATATTGTTATTTTACAGGATTTTTTTTTTTTGCTTTGTTTGTTTGTGTTTGTGTTTGGGGCAAGTAGGGTGGTACTGGAGATTTGAACCCAGGGCTTCACAAAAAATCCAGGCTAGCATTCTGCCACAGAGCTATATTCCTTTTCTGATAGATTAATATATAAAATAAAAGGTTTAATTACACCGACTTATTCATTATTGTTAAGTATCTCAATACACTATTCAAAGTAAAGTAGAATCCCATTTTGAAACATTCATGTAAACATTTTGCTAGAATCATCGTCTTTTTCTAGGTTTGTATTTTTTCTCCAATTTGTTTGCCTGGTGATTGATAGCATTTGCTGTGTCTCATTTCGTGCTCACACCTTGAGTTCCTCTCTGCTTTGCCTCCTGCAGTCATGCTGACTAGGCTCCCAGCACTCCAAGTGCTTGAGTCCTCTTGCTTAGTTTAAAGAAATATAAACAAAGCCAGATGTTGTAGCTGTGAACTTTCTGTTTAGGCACAATTTGTCAATTTTTGTAAAAGAACTGTCAAAAATTTATACTATGACTTTGTAAGAAAAAAGCGAATCATATATATTTTTAAATTTAAAATACACTATTCAGAAATGTAAGCCAAACTCGAAAAAAGTTTGATTTCAATATTCTCGTGCTTAGTTAAAATGTTAGGAAGCTATAGTTTAGAACATTTAATTGAACTACATTGATTTATGCAATTATAAAAGAACAGATAGAGAGTTTGAAGCTATCAATCATGGCAGTCTTGTCTTTCACCCTACAAAGCCTGCTTTGGTCAGTGCTAGAAATTATTAGTCAGCATTCTTGTTGGTGCTCCTAAATGTCTGACATTCAGAACTTAAAAAAGGAGAGGTATGTTCAGCTCATGATTTAAGAGTGTTCAGTCCATAGTTGTCTGGCTCCAAAGCAGAAATGTCATGGGGGAAGAATGTGGAATAACAAAGCTGCTCCTTTCATGGTGGCTGGGAACCAGGGTGAGTTGTGCTGAATACTAAAGAGGAGGGGGTCAAGGACCAGCTAGAACACCCACAGTATACCTCTGCCATGCACCCAGATGCACTTGGTAGTGTGATTTCCTGATCACTTAATCAGCTCTCAAGCCAACAGCTTATCTGTCATGTAAGTGTGGAGGTAGCTTGTACACATTGAATTATCTGATATATTTTCTAGTCTAGGAGACATATGTGCAGAGAAAGCTTTATATTCTTTTAAGTGAAAAATCATAAATATATTTTATTTTTTCTTGGCACATAGTGGATACATTCGTCATGGGGAATTGGTACACGTACATGATATATCTTAATTCTTTTGGTTTAGTCCCCTTCCCCTCCTCTTCTTCCTCCTCCTTGAATCCCTTGTAGATATATAGATAGATATAGATATAGATGATATAGATATATGGAGAGAGAATCCACCAAAATGTATACATCAGAAAAAGAAAGAAATGTGTAAATATCTTAACACTGAATTTATCGAGACATTCATAAGATTAATACGTGTTACCCTTGGCCTCTACAATTACAAGAGGTGCTCAAAGTGGTGGCCATTAGCTTCCAGACATTTTTTAGTATGGTGAACTGCTGAAGACTATACAAATATTTTTGCAGAAGGCTATACACATATTTTTAGGAGTTATGGCCATATATATATATATATATATATGAATGATGGAAGACTTTTATTCTGCTATTATAAGAGCCCATGTCCTGTTATTTATTTTCTAGTTTTCCTAAAACCTAAATTTTTTCCCCAGACCTTTTTCATACATTTCTTTCTCCAATAAAGTAATCAGTATAAATAACACGAATTAGTCAATTGGTGCAAATTAATTAAACTGTACAAATACCAAAATTTGGTTGTTGATTTACTACTGCCATAACATGTTAAACATTGTTACAATATTTATTGCTTATGCTAAAAATATCACACTTCATACATTTACCTTCCTTATCTTCCTCTGTAAATTGTTTTAGCTTTTGTAGTTGGAATCCGCACCAGGGATGGATTTAGTATAATATTTAGTTTACATTAATTCTTATTTTCACTTACTAAATTTGTCAGATACCATAACAGTCTTGCAAAACTTTAGACAGCTCATTAAAATGAGAAAACATTGTTTTTAAAAACCCATAGCTATATATGTGTTATAATTACAAACACGGGTATCTAGATAAATACCTAATGTACGTACAATGGGATTTCATTTTTACTGTGCATAGTAATTATTGTGGTTTTGATCTAAAATGATCCAAAATACTCGTGGGGTCAGAGGTGGATCTTTTGGAAGGTGATTCTGTTATGGGGCACCATAGCTGAATGTACTGTTAGGAGGTATGGTCTGGTGAGAAGCCAGTCAGCGGGGTCATGATCTGGAAGACATAGCTCCCTCTGCAGCACCTCCTCTCTCTCCCTGCTCTTTGGTCGCCATGATACGAGTAGCATTCCTACTTATGGGCCCATCTACCATGCCGTTTCTGCTTTGGAGCTTGCCAACTGGAGGCTAACATCAGCCAAAATAAATCTCTCCTTCTTAAAGTCATAGGAGTCATCTATCACGTCATATCAACAAAGAAAGTGACTGCCAGCAATTATAGATGCTTTCAACATGTGATAACTGAATTTTGTATTTTGATAAAATGTAAATGCCTAAAAACTTCGCTATGTTATACTAAGGCAATGAATAATATTGCCATGATGTGTTATGAGTGAAATGTAGGAAATTTATATTTAAAATTCCTCAAACATAAGCTCTGCTCAGTCATCCATCCTATGGTTATGTAGCATCTTCTCTGGACCAGACATAGCTCAGGAATTTGGTGACAAATCAGATAAATCAAGTCTAACAATATGCCTGGCACTCATGCCAAGAGCAGAGTACCCCATAATACTAAACATAAAACACTTTGTATGGTGAGCTGGGGATTTGGCTCAGTGGTTGCACTGCCTGCCTTGAAAGGGCCTGAGTTTGATACCCAGTACAAAAAAAAAAAGACTTTATATTACAAACTAAAATGTTTATCAAGATAGTGAAAAAAACTATCAGATCGTCTCTCAAAACTATCAGAGTAGGTCAGGTCAAAAGAGTTTGTAAAGTGATTAAAGATAATTCCAGGGCACAACTTTGATACCCTGCCAATACAAGTTTATTTTCATTTTCTTCCTATAAAATAAGGCTTACAATTGAGCACACTATATCATTATACTCATATTCATCTTTACAATTTTCATGTAATAGTTTGGTAAGAAGAAATGTAGTTTTTCATTTATTTTCAGTTATCTTTTCCCTGAGAAGACAACCTAGTTTATGAAAATCAAATTGGACTCTATGAAACCTTCTGCTTTGTTTCCTTTTTTTTTTTTGCAAGTTTAATATCACTACCATGAATCTTCTAAGAACCAAGTATGCTACACTTTCCAGTTTCCATTAACTCTCTATATTGCATCTAATTTGTGAAACAGACTGGAGTTTGATTTCTCTAAGTTTTACTGCTCTTGAATTCTTGAGAACTGCACCTATTTTGACTGGATAAACCCAATTTTACAGTTTTAATTTTTCTCTATTTTACTGCTGCTGAATTCTTGAGAACTGCACCTATTTTGACTGGATAAACCCAATTTTACAGTTTTAAAGGGAATCATTTATCAAATCCATTTAGTTAAAAAGTAGGATAATTCAATAGAGTATTTATGTGTTTTCTTCTTTCCTTTAATGTTAAATGTTCCTATAATATTTCAGTGCATGGATTATTCTGTAAATACAGGATTTCACATAAAAAATAAAATTCTGCAAAGGTCTTCATACTTCTTGACTTGTGCTATTTATGATGTTTGTTTTAAACTCCATTTAATTTTCTTAGGTGTTTTGATTTTGTTTTGTCTTCTTAAACAGTAGAGCATATGTTTTACTTTTTTTTTTCTGACAGGGTCTCATGAGTTCAGGCTGGTTTTGAACTTATTATGAAGCTACAGCTGGCTTTGAACTTGAAGTGTTCCTCCTGCCTCAGCCTCACAAATTCTGGGATTTCAGGTGTGAGCCACCATACCCAGCTACAGAGTATGTCTTAACCAAATATATCAAGGGCCTAACTAGGGATATTAGGATTTAGGAAAAATTTTATAAACACCTGACTTTCTTGAAACAAAATAGGTTTTATAAAAGAATATTTTGTGAATTCAAACAGTTTGGAAAAATCTTAATTTACAGTGCTCACACATCTGTGCCTATCAAGTAAGAAAATGGACGGATAATATGATGTCTAAAAAGATTGCAAATAAATTTCAACCAACTCTTTAAAATACAGACAGCCCATGAATGTGAGACTGTAATTCTTATTCTCTGGATTGTTAGCCCCTCTTAGATCAAGCCATAACACTACACAAATGTTCACCCGACAGCTCATCTGTTCAGAAGTTAAGCTTTTAGAAGGTGAGTGCATCATGGGGGAGCTATACTCACCAGTGGATCAATCCTGCTGACTGTGCTTTTAGGACATGGAGTCTGGAGCAGGAGGACCACTGGCTGCTTGATTTGAAAGGCTGTACTCGTGTTCCTGACACTTTCCTCTTTCTCTCGCTTTCCAGTCTTCTTGGCTGCCACGAATTAGGACTATGTCCTCTCCCATGCCCTTCTGCTATTCTGTTTCTGTTTAGTAGCCAGCTGACCATGGACTGAAACTACTGATATGGTGAGCCAATCTTGAAGTTATGAGAGTCAGATATTTTGTCTCTGCAATGGAAAGCTCACCAACTCATTCTTTCTGATAAAACAGAAACATGCTAATGATCACATTGAAACATTTTTTCAATGTATAATTATTTATATCTTATTTCTTCACATAAAATGATGTATGTAATTCCATAGCTGTAGGTATATTTGGTGAAATCATTAATATATTCAGAAACCAAAATTAGGTGCTTATAATATAGTTAATATCAGCCAGTGTAAACCTTAGGGCTTCCAATATGGCACCGGTGTAGAAGACTGTATGAATCCAACGGCATTGTCAAGAAAGAAAAATAGGTAAGTAAATTTAGATAGATAAGAAGAAAGAAGATGAATACAGAATTATTTAGGCCTTGATAGTTACCAGAATATAGGTCAAGACACAAATATAAAAACATATTTACATTCATTATAGACTCCTATGTGTAACTCACAATGTTCTTATTGTATGTCAAGTACTCATCTAGTTATTAGCTCAACAAAGTGAGATGTTCAGATAAGAATAGTTATCAAAAACTATTATTTTAATGAGTGGAGTTTTTCACTCCACAAGATGATAATAACCTTGGTGCATGTAAAAACTGACCATATCAGACATGATAGCAAATATGAACTTAGACACTAGTAGACAGATGTCCCTATTGTATTTCAAAAATAAAAAGAGAACATAAGTAAAAAATGTTTTATTTGCTCTCCAAATAAAATATATTCAATTAAATATCTTTCTTTTTGTTCTGGGATTGATCCTAATACATAATTTTATTTCTTTTTCTGCATCTCCAAAATATCCAAATTAACAAACACCTGATGATTCCTCTTCTTTTCTGTCATTGTATTCTTTCCAGTTTCTCAATTAAAAGAAACTATTTAATGTTCCTTCTTCCAATTTTATCCATTTTATTGATTTTAAAAATTGAAGGCAATCTGATCTTTCAAGAACATCTGAGCAGAAAAATAAGCCACCCAATGGGAGACATAATTGGCTAAACACAAACATGAATTAAGGACATGTACCTAAAATATATATTATACTCTAGAAATGAGTAACACAAAAATCCATGACCATTAAATGTGCAAGAGATGGGAGAAGACACCTCACCAATAATTGAGTGGATGGCAAATCATAGCATCTATATTAATAATATTAACAACATATAAATGTATATGGAATGAAAGTTACAGAAGCATAAATGCTTAGCATCATTAGGCTTTAGGGAATGCAAATAAAAATCAAAGTAAAATGCCTCTACCTACCTACTGGAATAGCTAAATGAAAAATAATATCCAGGTATTATCAATGAAAGGGAGCTGAAACTCTTATCTGTTACTGGTATGGATACAAAATTATACCACTTGGTTAGATATTTACCAATTGTTGATAAAGGTAAATACGTGCTAGTATATGATTCAACAATACAAATATTAAATATATAATTAAAAGATATGAAGGCTTACATCTGTACACGTTTATAGTTATATTCATAATTTTAAAAAAACTTCAAACAAGCTAAATACTTTCATGTAAATTGATAAGCAATATAGCAGAATACTGCTCAGCCAGAAAACCATAAAAGAACTATGACACAACAAAGGATAAATCTGGAATGTTATGTGAAAACACATTCTAGAACCATTAAAATTATGGTGATAGAAAACAGGTCCGGGGTTATTAGGAAGTAGATATGGGGCATTTGTCTCAAAATGGCACAAAGAAATGCTTGGGACTGTGTTATATTTTTATTGTGGTAATGGATCTGACTCTATCCATTTGCACAATTCATAAAATTGTAACCCAAAAATAGTGGATTTTGCTCTACATAAATATCCAATAAATCTGATGTAAAAACAGTATGATCAATGCATTATTTAAAATCTTCAATGATTTTATTACCAGAAAGCAAAATTCACACCCTACAACAAGATGCACACAGCTTAAAATTTGTCTTGTTTAGCTTCTCTAATTTTTTCTTTCCACATTAATTAACCAAATCTCACAGTTAAATGGACAGCTTCCACAACTTGTGATTCCTCTTGTATTCTTCACATGTTCCAGGCATTTAAAATTTATATGCAACTACTCTGATGTATAAAGTGTATTTTCTTAATTATTTTTTGTTCTGTAATTACAATCATCTTACTTAGTAATAATCATTTCTATTCAATGAAGGACCACAACTAATTTGGCTCCTGTTAAGAAACTGTTTTCAGCTCAAGTTAGTCTCTTCTGAAATTATCGAGAATTGTTTCTTGATTAGTGTTGTATTTAAACTTAGTCACTTTCAAATTCATGCTTATTATCAGAGATATTGTCTAGTGTAACAAATATTCCTCTCATCCCTGTCTTTGAACTGCAAGGGAAATATTCCAAACCTCTGGCATTACACGATGTTGAGCCTTTAACTGTCACCAAGATTAGATGTACGACTTCATAGATGTGATGTTAATCATATTAGTGACAGTTGTTTAGATAATTATCTGCTCGGTGTGTTTCAACTGTGAAAGCAATTGGAAGCAAATGGTTTTGTCTGATTCAGGGCACATCTCATTAAAAAGCATTTGTTTATGTGCTGACCTTAGATGTTAGGTACAACAAGATCCAACTAAGTCAAAGAAACTTGTTTCTCTGGGCCAGTGGGCTTTTTCTCCTAAAGAAAAAAAGATAAAACAAATTGAGTGCTTCAGTCTCAACAAGGTCTATCAACCAACGTTACAAGTATGTATGCCTAAGACACCTCAAGGTTATAAAACAAATTCCTGAAAGTTCAGGTTTATTGCTTCACACTGAGTCACTGTAAAACCTCTGAATCCTATAGGGAATCTTTTATTTCAAAATCAATGTCGGAGCAGTTTGAAGAGAAGGGAACTATCTCTCAACCAATGCTCAAGCAGTTAGAGAGGATTACAGGTATTTGAAATAAACTTTCAAGGATCTTTTTGAAAATGTGAAGGAAAGTCATAAAAGCACCTTTTCACATCCACACAAACACAGTACCTGTGCCTGCATAATGAACATATATTGTCATTAAGGACTTCTACAAACTTTGTGGAAAGCATATGTATTGGTACAAAATGAAGAATTCAATATGGTGTACTTATCCAAGCAGCACCATATATTTTGCAATTTTGATTTGGACTTGGAGAAAGAAGTAACAAAATTGCCTGATATAACCATTGCCATGAATTTAGCATTCAAGATGTTTTTGTTGACAACTGAAATGAATGACTATACAAAATATGAAAAACAGAATTATGAAATCACAGGTCCTTATTTAACTATAGTTGTATGCATCGGTTTATAGTTTAATAAGAGCATTTAAAAATAGTAAGATGTGTTTCATTTCTAGCAATGATCATGCAGTAAAGATATTCAGACTTATTTCTTCTTTTTAGTGATTTCTAAGTGCTAGGAAAGAGGGCTATCCACTTTCAAATACTCTTCAAATGTGTCTCAGTAACAAGCTAAAAATTATTCTTCAACATTTACAGGCCAATTTACCTTCTTTATAAACCACCTAGTACTATGTATTATGTAAAAGCAACCCTGAGCAGTCTAAAACCAACACTATGCTTTTGGGGGTTAACAACGGCCTACTGACTTGGGACTCTGTTGAAGTCATGCTATAAGAGCATTTTATCTTAATTTTATTTTCTTCTTTCTTTATTTACTTAATTTTCAAAATTCGATATTGTAACATATAGTTTTTTACATATTATCAGCAGTTTTCCTATATTAGTATGTACAAATGCTTATTTTTTAAAATGTGTATTCAAATGATTCCCCTTTTTATCATCTTCTTTTGTATTTATGTAAAACATTATTTGTTTTCCTAATTAATAAAAATATCCTTGTATTTCTAAATTTAGTAATTTGGATTTTAAAAATTATTTATTAATATCTATGTATGTTACATTGTAATAAATTTTAAAACCACAATATTGGTTCTTTTCCCAAGGATTTTATGGCCCTTAGGCCCTGAGTTCTCGCCATATTTGTCTAATCTCCCTCCCTCCGCCTCACACCTGTGCAGATCTCTTCAAAGCAGAAGTCTGAGATTTCAGGAAGTGGTAGCATGCCTCCCGGTGGGTGACCTCAACACCTTTACTACTTCTTGCCAGCTTTCCTCTGCCACTTTTCTGGACAGTCTGCATCCAGGATGCCTCGATAAATGATCAAATGGGGGATGTGGAAGAATAGCCAGGATGAAATTCTAAAAGCAACAGTCATGATGTGTAGGACGAACCAGTGCTCTGGAATTGCTTCACTGCTGCCTAAGAAGTCAGCAAAGCAGTGCAAAGCCAGATGGCACGCATGGCTGCATCCAAGCATTAAGAAGACAGAATGATCTGGAAAAGAGAAGGGAAAATATTTGCAACTACCTAAGTCGATGCCAAGTCAGTGGAGAACCATCGCTCCAGTTGTCGGAAGAACGGCAGCCCAGTGCATGGAGCGATACGATTTTCTCCTGGGCAAAACTGCCAGAGAGACAAGGACGAGGAAATCACAGATGATCCACTCAAACTTCAACCTGGAGAAATGGATCCAAATCCAGAGCACAGACCAGCATGGACTCCATCCAATCCATATGGACCAAGAGGAATTTAAGATGTTTTCTGAAGCCGGAGCCGGATTGGCTAATACCCAAGGCAAGAAGGCCAACTGGAAAGCAAGAGAGAAACAGTTGGAAGAAGAAACTAAGTGTCTTGCCACTCTCCAGAAACAAAGAGAATTGGGAGCAGCTGTCATAGAAATTTAAAAGATAAGGAAAAAGAAGCACTTCTTTATAACGCTGAAATCCCATTGGAAAAAAAATCTCCCCTTGACTTTTATGCTTTTGAGGAAAAATACCAGGTGTCTGATGCAGATTTCAAAAAATTAAGACAGTGGGACCTCAACGGGGAGCTGAGGTTCTGACAAAGAAGAAAGAGAGAGAAAGATAAACAGCATTTGAAATGCAAAGGGGCATCTGATTTCTCATCAGACCTTCCCCAAACTGGGGGCGTTTCTGTGTTGACTAGCAAGAGAAGCAGACTAGAACTTCCTGCTCCTCAGATTTCTGGTACAGAGCTCTGGGGAGTGGCGAATGTGGGCCAAGCAAGGGCAATGGCCCACCTCCTGGTCCTGGCCAACGTGGACACTCAGAGCCCCGTGGTGTGAAAGGGGTTGCTGGGGTGCAACCGCACAGCGGCAAATTGTACAGCCTGGAAACGTGGTTCTCTCTACCCCATTCAGGACTGCTTCTCAGGGAGCAGAAGGGCTGGTGCCCCTGGGCGAAACAACCACCAAACTGCTCCTGACACAGAGGAGAACTTGCTCAGATGTAAGTTCAACATTAATCTCGAGGACGGGGTGGCAGACTACAGCGATCCCTCTTACCTGAAGCGCATGGAAAGAGAATCACCTGAACATCCAGGTCGATGGGTTTTTCTGTCCCCAACAACAATTTTGAAATTGTTCTACCAGAAAATGCTGAGAGGGAAGATTGTGCAATGGCTGACACAAGTCTAACGTGCTACTCACGTGGATGCGAGAAAGCAGCCCATGCCGGAAGCAAAAGTGTTTGTTTTGAAATTTATTTCTTTGACTTACCTAGAATTGTTTTTGGTAAATCAACATGGTTGTTTTACTTGAATTTTTGTTTAAACATCTGAAAATCGATATAGTAATTTAACAAATTTGAATTTAACAGATATGGTATTTCATAAAGATTTAAAGTTTTAAGTTTCAAATATAAAAATCAGCACTCTTAAAATTTTGGGTTTTAATTAAAAAATTACACCCGCGTTTAGAACTCCATTAATTAAAACACTGGAGCAATTTGATATCCACATGTTTCCTACTGCAATTACCTGAAACATAAATTCTTAACATTCAGATCATTTTTGCCATGTTCTATGTCTACAATGTTTCTTGCTTTGGATTGATATTATTTTAATCACATTTTCACCGGTAACAAATGTGTGAAAAACTTGAAATAACATTTAAGAAATTTTGTATTATAAATTTCTGTACAAGTTAAAAAATTTCCAGGCCTTTTTATTAGATTTTAATTGCAGTGAGTATAAAAGTCATCCACACAACAACAATTTTAATATTTGCAAAAAGGATTATTAAAGATCAGAAGTAAAATATGAGGTTGAAATTACATCTGTGTAGATAAAGGATTTTTTTAGTAAATTGATATAGAAGACTTTATCAAAGTATATAATGAATATATCATTTTAAAATGGGTACAATAAAAGGCTGAGTGTCATTAATTCCCCTGAGAATTCTCCCCCATTTCTTTCAACATGTGTCATGTAGTTCTGGCTACTTTCAAGAGTGGTTCTGGAAGTCCTTTTTATGTATTTAGTGGTACTATTATAACTGTCTCACCTTTCTGTACTGATTCAAAATGTTTACCTTTGATGGTCATTTTGACTTTGAGGAAGAGCTAGAAGTCATGTGATGCTAGACCTGGGGCATAAGGTGAGTGAGGACAAACCGCGGTGTTTTGAGGAGCCTTTGCAATGGGCACTTTGCAGCAGCATTCACTGTAGTTTTGATCACCTCTCCTACAGACCCAAGAAAGGACCTACAGAACTACCTTAGAAAGTGACAAGAACAATGGATTGCATTCCAAGTGAAGAGGAGTGTTGGCAGGTTTTAGAGGCAATGTGTCATTTACTGTAATTTTTCATTTAAACATTTACTGCACATATTGTTGCACTTAATGTACCCAGATGATTATTACTTAAGGTTAAAATTAGAACTATTCCATTTTTTCCTTTGTAAATATAAATGAAGGAAAATATTATATGTACATGAATGAAATATATGAGTGTAACTCTGTAATAAGTCCTGATACTCAGTTTTTAAAGCATGTTTGAATTATAAGGAATATAAAGGTTTTCCATAAAACCTAATTCTAATGTTATATCAGCTGACAACATGATTATGTTTCCTCCAGTTTTGATAGCAAAAATTGGAAATGACCTAACTTTCCAAAAGACTTGTTACTTCATCATGAAGATCAATCATACTCACAGTATCCAGGAGTTATACATAAAAGGCTTTACTAAGACCTTTCAAAAGACTGCCAATATTCCTTTTATTTCTCCATATAGTAATATACTAAAAGTGTATTGGGATAAACTTAGAAGTAATTTCAATATGATCTTGTCATATTTTTAATATATTCTTTACCCTATTCATTGTTTTAAATACATTTGAGTCAAAATCATAGCACCATAGTTTAACTCATTCCAAGACTATGAGAAAAAAAAAAGTTGTGTAAACTTATTAACAAAGTCAATCCTTGTTAAAAGATTCAACCAAATGAGATTTTTTTCTGTCAAAAAGTGACATAAATGTGTTAATAAACTTTCTCTTGACAACCACTGGAATTTCAAATTCTAACCCTAAGAAAGACAGCACTCTAATATGAATTTATCTTCTGAAAAACAAAATGATTATATCTTCAAATTGGACATTCCCAAGTTCTCATCCACCTTTCTCTTTCTCTTTTTTGTTCTATAGGATTTTCTTTCTTTCTTTCTTTCTTTCTTTCTTTCTTTCTTTCTTTCTTTCTTTCTTTCTTTTTTTTTTCTTTTGTACCAGGGATTGAACTCGGGTCCTTGTGCTTGTAAGGCAGGTGGTGGAACCACTGAGCTAAATTCCCAGCCCTCTATAGGATTTTCTTACTGGGGTGTGCAGTATTTATCAAAAGTTTTGGAATAGGGCTCTATCCTCTATTGTTCTTCTTCTCCACTTGTTAAATATCTTGAAGAACATTTCAATAAGAACAATTTCAATGGAAGTGTCCTGCGTTACACCATATTTTCTAGAGAAACTCAAATCTATCCAGAGCACACTAAATATGAACAAATTACAATGCAGCATGCCTTGTATCAAATGGCAAGTTTATAAACTACAACTAGAATTCAGAGGAAGAATAAATCAATAGTTTTTTCTCTGACTCATTATAATATATATCATATATGTGTTTTAAATATTTTATAGATGTATAACATAAAGAATATATTACAAGATACGTATATTAAATTTGCCACTACCAGCCTTAGGTTCTGACAGCCAATCAGAAATACCGAATAGTTTCTCTGGTGTGAAAAACTCTAATAGTACAGAAGATGCTAAATGATATAATTGACAATGTGAAATAGGAAGAAAAGAGCTAAAGGTGTAGGGAAAGTGGGAAGGGTAGGGGAAAGGTAGTAAGGCAAAAGAAAAAAATATGAGAAAATGGAAATAAAGTCTTTGTAAATGGGGAGGGTGAGAGAGGGAAAAGGGAGGGCAGAGGACAAAGGGAAAAAATGAGAACCAAGACCTGTCATGTAAAGTTACAAGATCCCAATGATGAATGTAACTGTAGTGTATACCTAAAATGTACCAATAAACTCAATGAGAAAAAAAAAGAAATCTTGCTTTTTTTTCTGACAATGTATACCGAATTATCTTTTATTTTTCATAAAGAAATTTGTGTGTTCACAGCCAAGTCCTTAATGGTGGAATCCACTTTTTATTCATTTTGTAATTTCAACTTATTTAATGACTCATTCATTATTTGCAGAGACAATAGTTTTTTCATTTTTGATATAATTTTGAAATTCTCACATTATCAATTACTCTGCTTAATTTTATAGTTGTTCCAGTTGAATGTATATGGGGCTATTGAACAACCTCTTCTCAGTTAACTGAGTGAGAATATTCCTGGTAGAAATTAGTTTGTAACTATACAACAATCAAAGGAACTAAGGTGGCATTTATTGTGTATGTACTGTGTGCATGCACACTGCATTTCCTCTGAAGTAGTCATTTTCCCTACCATTTGATTTTCTTAATTTTCTTATTTTTATTTTATTATTTTTTCTTTCCTATGTATTTCATTGTGTTCCTAATTTATGCTATCCCAACAATCATCTATGGAGTTCTGAGCTGCTGCCAGTGGACTATTAGGGTAGCATTAGAATAAAAAATAGCTCTCAAATGGGTCCCACTCTACTGGAATTGTTAATCTATCATGAAAGATGCTTCATTCACAAAAAGGTAGAAAAGGCAAAGTAGAAAGTATTGATAGAAATGAGTAGAAAAGACAGGCATGGGCAGTGAAAAGGAAATAATAATTTCCACATGTTTTAATCAGGAAGAACTCAATCAACAGGTATCTCTTAGTTTCCTTCTTAACGCAATTAATGGGATTTGCACAGGTATGAGCCAGACAGGCAACAAGCACCTGGCTGTTTAAATTTTGTCCTTTCTTTGGTTTCTTTTAGGTCTAGGTTAGACCAGTTCTTGAGTGCTCCTATATTAATTATGTTCTTCAGAATTTTATTACATTAAGGCTCTGTGTTTTTAATATCATATATATATATATATGAGCTTATAAAATCATATCTGAAGTAGTTTACATGACTTCATGTTACTTTTCTGTAATTGCTGAAAATTTATACATTACAGTATTTTCAAGAATAGTTACTTTTTTCTGCTCTAGTGAAAGAACAAGTCTTGCTCAGTATGTACTTCTCTTCACCAACTATTGATTTTATTCCATCATATTGTCTCTTTTATAACTCATTGCTTACTGTATGTCAGCATATGCCAATATTACTGACATAGTTTTGTCTGAACTGTTCTACTGGGTTTTTCTGTCACATAATTTCTTGTGAGAAAATTTCCTTCTCTAAAATAAAGAAAAAGGTCATATTTCTGAGCAGCTTAGTTCTTAAAGTGTTTTTTGTTTGTTTGTTTGTTTGTTTTGTAATGAGTTTTCTGGATACTGATCTAAGTTTTTCAGTGATGAAACTCTGACAAGAAATTTTTTTGCATTTTTTTCAGCAAAGAGCATAATTTTTGTAATAAAAAGCCATTCTTTGTCTGTTTGCAACACTAAGAGCAAGGCAAAGGTCAGACAAGTATCATACTACCCATTATAAGCAAAGAGGAGCTTGCCAGGCTTGAGGCTCCTCAGCAGAGCTTCCACCTCACAAGGATAAACAACACAGCAGGAGAGGAGAGTACTCCGTCTCTGATCACGTGCATCCTAGAATTTGTCAGCAGCCATGCACTTGTAGCAGGCTCACTTTGGAGCCAGGTAAAATGTCTCAGTATCTGAGAATGTGGCTGTTTTAGGATAGTCTTTACTTAGGCAATTAAAATTAAATGAAGTCAATAAGGTAGGTTCTAATCCAATGTAATTGGTATTCTTACAGAAAAGATTAGGGCACATTCACGTACAAAGGAAAAACCACAGCAAGACACAAGATAATATCAGTCTGCAAGCCAAGGAGAGACTTCAGTAGAAATCAACTATGCTTGGCAGATCTTGGACTTTAGCCTACAAAACCACAAGGAAACAAATTCTGCTGTTTAAGCTACACTATGATACATTTTTAATAGCAGGTCCGACAAACTCACACACACACACACACACACACACACACACACACACACTGGAATTTATCTGTGACAAAATAGGGAGCAGTAAATTTGGATGTTATAATTTTTAATAAACTCACACGTTGTTTCAAAGGGTTTGAGCCCCCTTGAATTTCCATCAGGAATACATCAACTTTTTTGTTGTTCCACATCTTCTTCAATGTTTAATCCTAGCTGTTTTAATTGTAGCTATTTTCACTGATGTGGCATTAAACTTCACTGAAGTGTTCACACATTTCCTTCATCACAGCAGATGCAGGCACATTTTTCTGTGCACATCAATTTATCTTCATTTGTGTGGAGTTTCTGCATGTGTGTTTGCACTTTTTATTGGCTGACTTTTTATTATTAATTGGTAATAGTTTGGAATATACTATGCATAAAACCTTTATCAGAAACAAATTTTGTATTTTCTCCTACTTTCTTGCTTCTAAAAAAAACCCAACATTTTCTAAACTGAGAGAAAAGGCATTATCCAACTCAATAATGAACTTTAAGCCTCTTCATCTATCAGAGTGTCCATAAAGTTTTTTGTCATGTCAGACAAAAGTGAAAAAATTGGATGAGATCACCTCCTTCATTTCTTCACACCCCACTGCTAAATTTTAGGAACCATCTGCTTATGCCCTGGACAGATGAGAATGGGAATCCAAGGGTAATGGGAATCCAAATTCCCATCTCATCCATCTCTTTATTCAAACAAGTAATTTCTTGTTGACTTTGGGAATTCTATACTTCTTAACATTTGTTAGCAAAAAGAAAAAAATTATGGATTAGTCCTTAAACTTTCCACACATCAGAGACAATTAAAACAAGGTAAGGGGTAGCTTAGAAGATAAACTCTTGGTAAAAGCAGGCACAATATTTTCCCTTCCAATATGTTTGCCATTTCAATATGCATTCTAGTAGATTAATCCCTGGAAAAATCTGTCCAGTCACATTTTGGAGCTTGTATTTTTATTATGTATCTATTTTGAATTTGGCATCTTTGAATCTCTAAAGTTTCCAGGTAGTAATTTTAGCTCTGTCCCTATCTTCTGTCAGTTTTGCTGTCCATTAAATCTTTGTACCCTACAGTTCTGGGAAGTTTTGCATATCTCTTATTCATTCAAATTATAGAGTATTTCCCAGTATGCCTTGCATGTTAGCTACTTTCCTTGCCAATAGAACTAATTAATCAGCACTCACAATTTAAAGGAGGAGAGATTTATAGTGGCTCACATTTCTAATCCATGGCTCCAAGGAAGGAAGGTGTAGTGGAAGGGTCTAGGAGAAAGAAACCTAATGCTCACCTAAAAGAGAACAGGAGGCAGAGAATGGAGAACAAAGAGACAAGCCAAGGAGGGAGATATACTGTGATGTACCTCATCCCGCCTTCTAACAATACCAAGTTAGCTGTAGTGCCCCAGTATTCCAATGACTTTCTCTCTACTCATGAGTTTTTTTATGTGTGGGGGAGGCATCCAGATATCATAACACCCTTATCGTCATACTAATTTCTACAGTTCTCCAGGATAGGATTGTGCTTCTGCTTTACTAGGTGGAAAAGCCAAAAAATTCCAGAAAACTGTACCTGGTCATTCCTACTAGAAAAGTAATTTCCTTCTGGATCACAGAGCAAATGCAAAGCCTCTGAAAACATGTTTCTATTCCAATTATTCATGCAGTAAATGAGCAAATAACAATAGAACTGACCACTACCTGGCCCTACATGAGTCTGATTTGGACTAAGATTATCTCTTTAGCTGACCTCCAAAGTACACTTTCAGCCTCATGAGAGAGAGTGGCATTTTGATGCTCAGAAATTAATGTCAATTCAGAAGCGCTGGGAGGTAGCCTAGGCCCCGAACCACCATGGGAAGGAGAGCCACTCCTGCTCCCGACCCAGCCGCTACTGCTCAAATGGCAGGAGGGTAGCCGTGCTGTCTCCCCTGAACCCCCATAAGTCCCCCTCCCCAGCACTCTCAGACCTCCTAAATGTGCCAGTCTTTGGACCCACTCTGCAGAGGCAGAGGTGGTTATCAAGGGTATTTTTCTGAGTTCCCAACTTTGAACAGCTTTAAAGAAAGGGCATGGGAAACCTGTAACAGAACATTGTGGAGTTCAACCATTCAGAAGGTTGGGGAATTCAATCTGGGCCTTGCAGCCCAAGGGCAATCAGCATCATGGGGTTCAGCCATCAGCTAACTGAGACCAGGTGACTTGCATCCTCGCTCTGTCTGAGCCATTAAATGGTAAATGCAATATATTGAAATTTTGTTCACTGCAGACATGTTCTGGACTGCTTCTTGATTTCAATTTAATTCAAATCATTTAAGGGTGATAGACTAGTGACTACCACCGGTGGTCAGTGTCCAAGTTGTGCTTGATCTCAATGTCCTGCTGATTGTATCAGTTGGGATAAAGCATTGCAATTGATTTGATGAGCTGTTTCTCTGATGTTATGAAGATGAGAATGTCTGTGGGTCATTAGAGACACAGAAGCTAGGGAGCAAATATATCAGGAAGATTTGGGTGATAACCCAGAGATTGAACCAAGGACAGTCTGACAACAAAAATAAAAATGAGAAAACACTTAAACAAGATACAAGGACAGACTTCCAGTTCACCAATGGCAAACAGTAGGGCAAATGAGGATGAAAAGGCTGATAGTGAACCACCAGGACACCCTGAACTCAAAGCACAGGAAGTAACAAAACAAATCAATCAGGCTCTAGAAAAATTCAAAACAGAAATAATTTTGCAGATGGCTATAGAGATGGTGAGCAAAATGAAAGTTATGATTCAAGACTCTAGAGTAGAAACTGACAAAAAAATAGATAAGCTCAGGACCATGATAGAAGCCATGAAGGCTCAGCATAAGAAAGAAATGGAAAAAATAAAAGCCCAACATAGGAAAGAAATGGAATCCATAAAACAGATTCAAACAGATATCCAGGAGATTAAACATTCCATAGAAAGTGTATGCAACAGAATAAAAGAATGCGAAGATAGACTCTCAGATATAGAAGATAATATTGCAGTCAGTGACCATGAAAAGAGAGGTCTCTTAAAAACAGTAGGGGATCTTGAGAAATCAATCCAGAAACTACTAGGTGATGCAAAGAAGAATAACATAAGAGTGATAGGAATCCACGAAGTAGCAGGAGAAAATACAAATGACTTAAAAAGCTGTTCACAGAATTAATGACAGAAAACATCCCAAATATAAGGGAAGAATTTGACATTCAGATAAGTGAGGCATATAGGACCCCAACTTGCCACAATCAAAGAAAATCTACATCTAAACATATAATAATCAAGATCACAGAAACCCAACAGAAGAACAAAATACTACAAGCAGTAAGAGAAAAGAAACAAATCACATATAAAGGAAAGCCCATCAGAATCAAAGCAGACTTTTCAACACAAACCCTTGGGGCAAGGAGAGCCTGGAATGAGATATTTCAACTACTAAAAGAGAACAACCTCCAACCTAGACTGATGTATCCAGCAAAACTCTCTTTCAAAATGGATGGGGAAATAAAACACTTCCACAACAAAGAACACCTGAGAAATTACATGAATAGCAAACAAGCACTCCAAGGAATTCTAAACAAGATCCTAGAAAAAGACAATGAAGGCAACAACACCATGAGGCCCAACAGAGCAAATCAAATAGGCAAGGCAAGAAATTAAAAGAAGGTGAAAAAGTAAAAAGAGTCAACAAAAGGCCAATAACATGTCAATAATAAGTGGGTATATATAAGTTATAACCAGCAATGTCAATGGCCTCAACTCACCAATCAAGAGAAATAGACTGGCAAATGGAATAAGAAGCAAAATCCAACAATATGTTGTATACAAGAAATACACCTAGTGCAAAAAGAAGCCCAGAGACTGAAAGTGAAAAGATACAAAACAATTCTCCATGTGACAGGAGCCCAGAAAACAACAGGGGCAGCAATCTTATTGGCAGACAAAGTAAATTTAAAACCAAAACTGATTCTAGTATTATTGATGTAGCATGGTACTGTATCATACCTCTTTGAATGTAAAATATCTTATACCTGCTTTATGATACATAGTAGGGACCGTACTTTATCAGAGCTACATTTAATGATATTACTCTAGAATGTTCTCTTTCCAGATGATGATTAAGATGCTAATAAAAAAAAATGGTGCCAGGTACCACAATAGCAAAAGAACTTTGCTGTTTTCTGGATATTATTCTTTTCTTTGTTTCTTTTTGTTTTGTTTTGTTTTTAATGGAATATGCTGAATGTCTATAATTTTGTTCAGATGACTGCAGAACCTGGAAGAGCTGTTGCTGCTATTGATGCACTACATACTGCTATTATTAGTCTTTTTATATAAATATAAATATATAAATATATAAATTGAATTTTGGTAAACTTTAACAGTGCTGCCAATTTTGGAAAAAGTCATCCCAATTTACTGTGTTGAGTTGACATTGTACAGAAATGGACAGCCACATTGGTCTAGAAATGCTAATTTTTTCATTTTTATTTCTTATTTTTTTTCCATGTATACAGGGGTAACACATCATACTAAATATGTAAGGTCATATCTATGTGGGTTTGATTACAGAAACTAATAAAGTATTCTCTAAATAATGAAAAAAAGAATAAGATAAGACTATAAGAGCAAGAAGCAATTTAAATATGTTCAGGGACCATTTTCATCT